>NW_026775484.1:1040166-1386055 GCF_963259705.1 Myotis daubentonii | reverse complement strand
GGTTCTAGTAAATGCTTCTAAGGAAACTGCCTAATTTTGGTAAAACTGTTAAAATACACAATGAGAGTTCCCAGGAATGATTAAGAACGTGTAATAAACACCTCAAGTACACCTAAATAGATTCTTAATACATTAACTGTCGAAATCAATCACGGAGGTTTCCCGTGGAAAGCCATGAAATGACGATAATACAGGTAATATTTACAACTCCGCGTACTTCGGGTGGCGTTTTCACGGGACTGTGCTTCCAATTATTAAGAGTTCATGTTTACAGAGCTCAGAATTGGTGTGTAAAGCCTTGGAATGACGAGAATAGTGTTTATGTTTACAATTAAGGAGGATTGGGTTCGGCATTTTTGTGTGTGAATCAGTTAAAATGGTGACGGTTCTAGTAAATGCTTCTAAGGAAACTGCCTAATTTTGGTAAAACTGTTAAAATACACAATGAGAGTTCCCAGGAATGATTAAGAATGTGTAATAAACACCTCAAGTACACGTAAATAGATTCTTAATACATTAACTGTCGAAATCAATCACGGAGGTTTCCCGTGGAAAGCCATGAAATGACGATAATACAGGTAATATTTACAACTCCGGGTACTTCGGGTGGCGTTTTCACGGGACTGTCCTTTCAATTATTAAGAGTTCATGTTTACAGAGCTCAGAATTGGTGTGTAAAGCCTTGGAATGACGAGAATAGTGTTTATGTTTACAATTAAGGAGGATTGGGTTCGGCATTTTTGTGTGTGAATCAGTTAAAATGGTGACGGTTCTAGTAAATGCTTCTAAGGAAACTGCCTAATTTTGGTAAAACTGTTAAAATACACAATGAGAGTTCCCAGGAATGATTAAGAACGTGTAATAAACACCTCAAGTACACGTAAACAGATTCTTACTACATTTAATGTCGTATTCAATCACGAAGTTTTCCAGGGAAAAGCTGTGGAATGACGAAAATACTGGTAATGTTTACAAGTCCGAGTACTTCCGGTGGCGTTTTCACGGGACTGTGCTTTCAATTATTAAGAGTTCATGTTTACAGAGCTCAGAATTGGTGTATAAAGCCTTGGAATCACGAGAATAGTGTTTATGTTTACAATTAAGGAGGATTGGGTTCGGCATTTTTGTGTGTGAATCAGTTAAAATGGTGACGGTTCTAGTAAATGCTTCTAAGGAAACTGCCTAATTTTGGTAAAACTGTTAAAATACACAATGAGAGTTCCCAGGAATGATTAAGAACGTGTAATAAACACCTCAAGTACACCTAAATAGATTCTTAATACATTAACTGTCGAAATCAATCACGGAGGTTTCCCGTGGAAAGCCATGAAATGACGATAATACAGGTAATATTTACAACTCCGCGTACTTCGGGTGGCGTTTTCACGGGACTGTGCTTCCAATTATTAAGAGTTCATGTTTACAGAGCTCAGAATTGGTGTGTAAAGCCTTGGAATGACGAGAATAGTGTTTATGTTTACAATTAAGGAGGATTGGGTTCGGCATTTTTGTGTGTGAATCAGTTAAAATGGTGACGGTTCTAGTAAATGCTTCTAAGGAAACTGCCTAATTTTGGTAAAACTGTTAAAATACACAATGAGAGTTCCCAGGAATGATTAAGAATGTGTAATAAACACCTCAAGTACACGTAAATAGATTCTTAATACATTAACTGTCGAAATCAATCACGGAGGTTTCCCGTGGAAAGCCATGAAATGACGATAATACAGGTAATATTTACAACTCCGGGTACTTCGGGTGGCGTTTTCACGGGACTGTGCTTCCAATTATTAAGAGTTCATGTTTACAGAGCTCAGAATTGGTGTGTAAAGCCTTGGAATGACGAGAATAGTGTTTATGTTTACAATTAAGGAGGATTGGGTTCGGCATTTTTGTGTGTGAATCAGTTAAAATGGTGAAGGTTCTAGTAAATACTTGTAAGCAAACTGCCTAATTTTGGTAAAACTGTTAAAATACACAATGATAGTTCCCAGAAATGATTAAAAATGTGGAAAAAACACTTCAAGTACACGTAAACAGATTGTTACTACATTTAATGTCGTATTCAATCACGGAGGTTTCCAGGGGAAAGCTGTGGAATGACGAAAATACTGGTAATGTTTACAAGTCCGGGTACGTCCGGTGGCGTTTTCACGGGACTGTCCTTTCAATTATTAAGAGTTCATGTTTACAGAGCTCAGAATTGGTGTATAAAGCCTTGGAATCACGAGAATAGTGTTTATGTTTACAATTAAGGAGGATTGGGTTCGGCATTTTTGTGTGTGAATCAGTTAAAATGGTGATGGTTCTAGTAAATGCTTCTAAGGAAACTGCCTAATTTTGGTAAAACTGTTAAAATACACAATGAGAGTTCCCAGAAATGATTAAGAACGTGTAATAAACACCTCAAGTACACGTAAATAGATTCTTAATACATTAACTGTCGAATTCAATCACGGAGGTTTCCCGTGGAAAGCCATGAAATGACGAAAATACTGGTAATATTTACAACTCCGGGTACTTCGGGTGGCGTTTTCACGGGACTGTGCTTCCAATTATTAAGAGTTCATGTTTACAGAGCTCAGAATTGGTGTGTAAAGCCTTGGAATCACGAGAATAGTGTTTATGTTTACAATTAAGGAGGATTGGTTTCGGCGTTTTTGTGTGTGAATCAGTTAAAATGGTGACGGTTCTAATAAATACTTCTAAGCAAACTGCCTAATTTTGGTAAAACTGATAAAATACACAAGGAGAGTTCCCAGAAATGATTAAGAACGTGTAATAAACACCTCAAGTACACGTAAACAGATTCTTACTACATTTAATGTCGTATTCAATCACGAAGGTTTCCAGGGAAAAGCTGTGGAATGACGAAAATACTGGTAATGTTTACAAGTCCGGGTACTTCCGGTGGCGTTTTCACGGGACTGTGCTTTCAATTATTAAGAGTTCATGTTTACAGAGCTCAGAATTGGTGTATAAAGCCTTGGAATCACGAGAATAGTGTTTATGTTTACAATTAAGGAGGATTGGGTTCGGCATTTTTGTGTGTCAATCAGTTAAAATGGTGACGGTTCTAGTAAATGCTTCTAAGGAAACTGCCTAATTTTGGTAAAACTGTTAAAATACACAATGAGAGTTCCCAGAAATGATTAAGAACGTGTAATAAACACCTCAAGTACACGTAAATAGATTCTTACTACATTAACTGTCTAATTCAATCACGGAGGTTTCCCGTGGAAAGCCATGAAATGACGTAAATACAGGTAATATTTACAACTCAGGGTACTTCGGGTGGCGTTTTCACGGGACTGTGCTTCCAATTATTAAGAGTTCATGTTTACAGAGCTCAGAATTGGTGTGTAAAGCCTTGGAATCACGAGAATAGTGTTTATGTTTACAATTAAGGAGGATTGGGTTCGGCATTTTTGTGTGTGAATCAGTTAAAATGGTGATGGTTCTAGTAATTGCTTCTAAGGAAACTGCCTAATTTTGGTAAAACTGTTAAAATACACAATGAGAGTTCCCAGAAATGATTAAGAACGTGTAATAAACACCTCAAGTACACGTAAACAGATTCTTACTACATTTAATGTCGTATTCAATCAAGAAGTTTTCCAGGGAAAAGCTGTGGAATGACGAAAATACTGGTAATGTTTACAAGTCCGGGTACTTCCGGTGGCGTTTTCACGGGACTGTGCTTTCAATTATTAAGAGTTCATGTTTACAGAGCTCAGAATTGCTGTATAAAGCCTTGGAATCACGAGAATAGTGTTTATGTTTACAATTAAGGAGGATTGGGTTCGGCATTTTTGCGTGTGAATCAGTTAAAATGGTGACGGTTCTAGTAAATGCTTCTAAGCAAACTGCCTAATTTTGGTAAAACTGTTAAAATACACAATGAGAGTTCCCAGGAATGATTAAGAATGTGTAATAAACACCTCAAGTACACGTAAATAGATTCTTAATACATTAACTGTCGAAATCAATCACGGAGGTTTCCCGTGGAAAGCCATGAAATGACGATAATACAGGTAATATTTACAACTCCGGGTACTTCGGGTGGCGTTTTCACGGGACTGTGCTTCCAATTATTAAGAGTTCATGTTTACAGAGCTCAGAATTGGTGTGTAAAGCCTTGGAATGACGAGAATAGTGTTTATGTTTACAATTAAGGAGGATTGGGTTCGGCATTTTTGTGTGTGAATCAGTTAAAATGGTGACGGTTCTAGAAAATGCTTCTAAGGAAACTGCCTAATTTTGGTAAAACTGTTAAAATACACAATGAGAGTTCCCAGGAATGATTAAGAATGTGTAATAAACACCTCAAGTACACGTAAATAGATTCTTAATACATTAACTGTCGAAATCAATCACGGAGGTTTCCCGTGGAAAGCCATGAAATGACGATAATACAGGTAATATTTACAACTCCGGGTACTTCGGGTGGCGTTTTCACGGGACTGTGCTTCCAATTATTAAGAGTTCATGTTTACAGAGCTCAGAATTGGTGTGTAAAGCCTTGGAATGACGAGAATAGTGTTTATGTTTACAATTAAGGAGGATTGGGTTCGGCATTTTTGTGTGTGAATCAGTTAAAATGGTGATGGTTCTAGTAAATGCTTCTAAGCAAACTGCCTAATTTTGGTAAAACTGTTAAAATACACAATGAGAGTTCCCAGAAATGATTAAGAACGTGTAATAAACACCTCAAGTACACGTAAACAGATTCTTACTACATTTAATGTCGTATTCAATCACGAAGTTTTCCAGGGAAAAGCTGTGGAATGACGAAAATACTGGTAATGTTTACAAGTCCGAGTACTTCCGGTGGCGTTTTCACGGGACTGTGCTTTCAATTATTAAGAGTTCATGTTTACAGAGCTCAGAATTGGTGTATAAAGCCTTGGAATCACGAGAATAGTGTTTATGTTTACAATTAAGGAGGATTGGGTTCGGCATTTTTGTGTGTGAATCAGTTAAAATGGTGACGGTTCTAGTAAATGCTTCTAAGGAAACTGCCTAATTTTGGTAAAACTGTTAAAATACACAATGAGAGTTCCCAGGAATGATTAAGAACGTGTAATAAACACCTCAAGTACACGTAAATAGATTCTTAATACATTAACTGTCGAAATCAATCACGGAGGTTTCCCGTGGAAAGCCATGAAATGACGATAATACAGGTAATATTTACAACTCCGGGTACTTCGGGTGGCGTTTTCACGGGACTGTGCTTCCAATTATTAAGAGTTCATGTTTACAGAGCTCAGAATTGGTGTGTAAAGCCTTGGAATGACGAGAATAGTGTTTATGTTTACAATTAAGGAGGATTGGGTTCGGCATTTTTGTGTGTGAATCAGTTAAAATGGTGACGGTTCTAGTAAATGCTTCTAAGGAAACTGCCTAATTTTGGTAAAACTGTTAAAATACACAATGAGAGTTCCCAGGAATGATTAAGAATGTGTAATAAACACCTCAAGTACACGTAAATAGATTCTTAATACATTAACTGTCGAAATCAATCACGGAGGTTTCCCGTGGAAAGCCATGAAATGACGATAATACAGGTAATATTTACAACTCCGGGTACTTCGGGTGGCGTTTTCACGGGACTGTGCTTCCAATTATTAAGAGTTCATGTTTACAGAGCTCAGAATTGGTGTGTAAAGCCTTGGAATGACGAGAATAGTGTTTATGTTTACAATTAAGGAGGATTGGGTTCGGCATTTTTGTGTGTGAATCAGTTAAAATGGTGAAGGTTCTAGTAAATACTTGTAAGCAAACTGCCTAATTTTGGTAAAACTGTTAAAATACACAATGATAGTTCCCAGAAATGATTAAAAATGTGGAAAAAACACTTCAAGTACACGTAAACAGATTGTTACTACATTTAATGTCGTATTCAATCACGGAGGTTTCCAGGGGAAAGCTGTGGAATGACGAAAATACTGGTAATGTTTACAAGTCCGGGTACGTCCGGTGGCGTTTTCACGGGACTGTGCTTTCAATTATTAAGAGTTCATGTTTACAGAGCTCAGAATTGGTGTATAAAGCCTTGGAATCACGAGAATAGTGTTTATGTTTACAATTAAGGAGGATTGGGTTCGGCATTTTTGTGTGTGAATCATTTAAAATGGTGATGGTTCTAGTAAATGCTTCTAAGCAAACTGCCTAATTTTGGTAAAACTGTTAAAATACACAATGAGAGTTCCCAGAAATGATTAAGAACGTGTAATAAACACCTCAAGTACACGTAAACAGATTCTTACTACATTTAATGTCGTATTCAATCACGAAGTTTTCCAGGGAAAAGCTGTGGAATGACGAAAATACTGGTAATGTTTACAAGTCCGAGTACTTCCGGTGGCGTTTTCACGGGACTGTGCTTTCAATTATTAAGAGTTCATGTTTACAGAGCTCAGAATTGGTGTATAAAGCCTTGGAATCACGAGAATAGTGTTTATGTTTACAATTAAGGAGGATTGGGTTCGGCATTTTTGTGTGTGAATCAGTTAAAATGGTGACGGTTCTAGTAAATGCTTCTAAGGAAACTGCCTAATTTTGGTAAAACTGTTAAAATACACAATGAGAGTTCCCAGGAATGATTAAGAACGTGTAATAAACACCTCAAGTACACGTAAATAGATTCTTAATACATTAACTGTCGAAATCAATCACGGAGGTTTCCCGTGGAAAGCCATGAAATGACGATAATACAGGTAATATTTACAACTCCGGGTACTTCGGGTGGCGTTTTCACGGGACTGTGCTTCCAATTATTAAGAGTTCATGTTTACAGAGCTCAGAATTGGTGTATAAAGCCTTGGAATCACGAGAATAGTTTTTATGTTTACAATTTAGGAGGATTGGGTTCGGCATTTTTGTGTGTGAATCAGTTAAAATGGTGACGGTTCTAGTAAATGCTTCTAAGGAAACTGCCTAATTTTGGTAAAACTGTTAAAATACACAATGAGAGTTCCCAGGAATGATTAAGAATGTGTAATAAACACCTCAAGTACACGTAAATAGATTCTTAATACATTAACTGTCGAAATCAATCACGGAGGTTTCCCGTGGAAAGCCATGAAATGACGATAATACAGGTAATATTTACAACTCCGGGTACTTCGGGTGGCGTTTTCACGGGACTGTGCTTCCAATTATTAAGAGTTCATGTTTACAGAGCTCAGAATTGGTGTGTAAAGCCTTGGAATGACGAGAATAGTGTTTATGTTTACAATTAAGGAGGATTGGGTTCGGCATTTTTGTGTGTGAATCAGTTAAAATGGTGAAGGTTCTAGTAAATACTTGTAAGCAAACTGCCTAATTTTGGTAAAACTGTTAAAATACACAATGATAGTTCCCAGAAATGATTAAAAATGTGGAAAAAACACTTCAAGTACACGTAAACAGATTGTTACTACATTTAATGTCGTATTCAATCACGGAGGTTTCCAGGGGAAAGCTGTGGAATGACGAAAATACTGGTAATGTTTACAAGTCCGGGTACGTCCGGTGGCGTTTTCACGGGACTGTCCTTTCAATTATTAAGAGTTCATGTTTACAGAGCTCAGAATTGGTGTATAAAGCCTTGGAATCACGAGAATAGTGTTTATGTTTACAATTAAGGAGGATTGGGTTCGGCATTTTTGTGTGTGAATCAGTTAAAATGGTGATGGTTCTAGTAAATGCTTCTAAGGAAACTGCCTAATTTTGGTAAAACTGTTAAAATACACAATGAGAGTTCCCAGAAATGATTAAGAACGTGTAATAAACACCTCAAGTACACGTAAATAGATTCTTAATACATTAACTGTCGAATTCAATCACGGAGGTTTCCCGTGGAAAGCCATGAAATGACGAAAATACTGGTAATATTTACAACTCCGGGTACTTCGGGTGGCGTTTTCACGGGACTGTGCTTCCAATTATTAAGAATTCATGTTTACAGAGCTCAGAATTGGTGTGTAAAGCCTTGGAATGACGAGAATAGTGTTTATGTTTACAATTAAGGAGGATTGGTTTCGGCGTTTTTGTGTGTGAATCAGTTAAAATGGTGACGGTTCTTATAAATACTTCTAAGCAAACTGCCTAATTTTGGTAAAACTGTTAAAATACACAAGGAGAGTTCCCAGAAATGATTAAGAACGTGTAATAAACACCTCAAGTACACGTAAACAGATTCTTACTACATTTAATGTCGTATTCAATCACGAAGGTTTCCAGGGAAACGCTGTTGAATGAAGAAAATACTGGTAATGTTTACAAGTCCGGGTACTTCCGGTGGCGTTTTCACGGGACTGTGCTTTCAATTATTAAGAGTTCATGTTTACAGAGCTCAGAATTGGTGTATAAAGCCTTGGAATCACGAGAATAGTGTTTATGTTTACAATTAAGGAGGATTGGGTTCGGCATTTTTGTGTGTGAATCAGTTAAAATGGTGACGGTTCTAGTAAATGCTTCTAAGGAAACTGCCTAATTTTGGTAAAACTGTTAAAATACACAATGAGAGTTCCCAGGAATGATTAAGAACGTGTAATAAACACCTCAAGTACACGTAAATAGATTCTTAATACATTAACTGTCGAAATCAATCACGGAGGTTTCCCGTGGAAAGCCATGAAATGACGATAATACAGGTAATATTTACAACTCCGGGTACTTCGGGTGGCGTTTTCACGGGACTGTGCTTCCAATTATTAAGAGTTCATGTTTACAGAGCTCAGAATTGGTGTGTAAAGCCTTGGAATGACGAGAATAGTGTTTATGTTTACAATTAAGGAGGATTGGGTTCGGCATTTTTGTGTGTGAATCAGTTAAAATGGTGACGGTTCTAGTAAATGCTTCTAAGGAAACTGCCTAATTTTGGTAAAACTGTTAAAATACACAATGAGAGTTCCCAGGAATGATTAAGAATGTGTAATAAACACCTCAAGTACACGTAAATAGATTCTTAATACATTAACTGTCGAAATCAATCACGGAGGTTTCCCGTGGAAAGCCATGAAATGACGATAATACAGGTAATATTTACAACTCCGGGTACTTCGGGTGGCGTTTTCACGGGACTGTGCTTCCAATTATTAAGAGTTCATGTTTACAGAGCTCAGAATTGGTGTGTAAAGCCTTGGAATGACGAGAATAGTGTTTATGTTTACAATTAAGGAGGATTGGGTTCGGCATTTTTGTGTGTGAATCAGTTAAAATGGTGAAGGTTCTAGTAAATACTTGTAAGCAAACTGCCTAATTTTGGTAAAACTGTTAAAATACACAATGATAGTTCCCAGAAATGATTAAAAATGTGGAAAAAAGACATCAAGTACACGTAAACAGATTGTTACTACATTTAATGTCGTATTCAATCACGGAGGTTTCCAGGGGAAAGCTGTGGAATGACGAAAATACTGGTAATGTTTACAAGTCCGGGTACGTCCGGTGGCGTTTTCACGGGACTGTCCTTTCAATTATTAAGAGTTCATGTTTACAGAGCTCAGAATTGGTGTATAAAGCCTTGGAATCACGAGAATAGTGTTTATGTTTACAATTAAGGAGGATTGGGTTCGGCATTTTTGTGTGTGAATCAGTTAAAATGGTGATGGTTCTAGTAAATGCTTCTAAGCAAACTGCCTAATTTTGGTAAAACTGTTAAAATACACAATGAGAGTTCCCAGAAATGATTAAGAACGTGTAATAAACACCTCAAGTACACGTAAACAGATTCTTACTACATTTAATGTCGTATTCAATCACGAAGTTTTCCAGGGAAAAGCTGTGGAATGACGAAAATACTGGTAATGTTTACAAGTCCGAGTACTTCCGGTGGCGTTTTCACGGGACTGTGCTTTCAATTATTAAGAGTTCATGTTTACAGAGCTCAGAATTGGTGTATAAAGCCTTGGAATCACGAGAATAGTGTTTATGTTTACAATTAAGGAGGATTGGGTTCGGCATTTTTGTGTGTGAATCAGTTAAAATGGTGACGGTTCTAGTAAATGCTTCTAAGGAAACTGCCTAATTTTGGTAAAACTGTTAAAATACACAATGAGAGTTCCCAGGAATGATTAAGAACGTGTAATAAACACCTCAAGTACACGTAAATAGATTCTTAATACATTAACTGTCGAAATCAATCACGGAGGTTTCCCGTGGAAAGCCATGAAATGACGATAATACAGGTAATATTTACAACTCCGGGTACTTCGGGTGGCGTTTTCACGGGACTGTGCTTCCAATTATTAAGAGTTCATGTTTACAGAGCTCAGAATTGGTGTGTAAAGCCTTGGAATGACGAGAATAGTGTTTATGTTTACAATTAAGGAGGATTGGGTTCGGCATTTTTGTGTGTGAATCAGTTAAAATGGTGACGGTTCTAGTAAATGCTTCTAAGGAAACTGCCTAATTTTGGTAAAACTGTTAAAATACACAATGAGAGTTCCCAGGAATGATTAAGAATGTGTAATAAACACCTCAAGTACACGTAAATAGATTCTTAATACATTAACTGTCGAAATCAATCACGGAGGTTTCCCGTGGAAAGCCATGAAATGACGATAATACAGGTAATATTTACAACTCCGGGTACTTCGGGTGGCGTTTTCACGGGACTGTGCTTCCAATTATTAAGAGTTCATGTTTACAGAGCTCAGAATTGGTGTGTAAAGCCTTGGAATGACGAGAATAGTGTTTATGTTTACAATTAAGGAGGATTGGGTTCGGCATTTTTGTGTGTGAATCAGTTAAAATGGTGAAGGTTCTAGTAAATACTTGTAAGCAAACTGCCTAATTTTGGTAAAACTGTTAAAATACACAATGATAGTTCCCAGAAATGATTAAAAATGTGGAAAAAACACTTCAAGTACACGTAAACAGATTGTTACTACATTTAATGTCGTATTCAATCACGGAGGTTTCCAGGGGAAAGCTGTGGAATGACGAAAATACTGGTAATGTTTACAAGTCCGGGTACGTCCGGTGGCGTTTTCACGGGACTGTCCTTTCAATTATTAAGAGTTCATGTTTACAGAGCTCAGAATTGGTGTATAAAGCCTTGGAATCACGAGAATAGTGTTTATGTTTACAATTAAGGAGGATTGGGTTCGGCATTTTTGTGTGTGAATCAGTTAAAATGGTGATGGTTCTAGTAAATGCTTCTAAGGAAACTGCCTAATTTTGGTAAAACTGTTAAAATACACAATGAGAGTTCCCAGAAATGATTAAGAACGTGTAATAAACACCTCAAGTACACGTAAATAGATTCTTAATACATTAACTGTCGAATTCAATCACGGAGGTTTCCCGTGGAAAGCCATGAAATGACGAAAATACTGGTAATATTTACAACTCCGGGTACTTCGGGTGGCGTTTTCACGGGACTGTGCTTCCAATTATTAAGAATTCATGTTTACAGAGCTCAGAATTGGTGTGTAAAGCCTTGGAATGACGAGAATAGTGTTTATCTTTACAATTAAGGAGGATTGGTTTCGGCGTTTTTGTGTGTGAATCAGTTAAAATGGTGACGGTTCTTATAAATACTTCTAAGCAAACTGCCTAATTTTGGTAAAACTGTTAAAATACACAAGGAGAGTTCCCAGAAATGATTAAGAACGTGTAATAAACACCTCAAGTACACGTAAACAGATTCTTACTACATTTAATGTCGTATTCAATCACGAAGGTTTCCAGGGAAACGCTGTTGAATGAAGAAAATACTGGTAATGTTTACAAGTCCGGGTACTTCCGGTGGCGTTTTCACGGGACTGTGCTTTCAATTATTAAGAGTTCATGTTTACAGAGCTCAGAATTGGTGTATAAAGCCTTGGAATCACGAGAATAGTGTTTATGTTTACAATTAAGGAGGATTGGGTTCGGCATTTTTGTGTGTGAATCAGTTAAAATGGTGACGGTTCTAGTAAATGCTTCTAAGGAAACTGCCTAATTTTGGTAAAACTGTTAAAATACACAATGAGAGTTCCCAGGAATGATTAAGAACGTGTAATAAACACCTCAAGTACACGTAAATAGATTCTTAATACATTAACTGTCGAAATCAATCACGGAGGTTTCCCGTGGAAAGCCATGAAATGACGATAATACAGGTAATATTTACAACTCCGGGTACTTCGGGTGGCGTTTTCACGGGACTGTGCTTCCAATTATTAAGAGTTCATGTTTACAGAGCTCAGAATTGGTGTGTAAAGCCTTGGAATGACGAGAATAGTGTTTATGTTTACAATTAAGGAGGATTGGGTTCGGCATTTTTGTGTGTGAATCAGTTAAAATGGTGACGGTTCTAGTAAATGCTTCTAAGGAAACTGCCTAATTTTGGTAAAACTGTTAAAATACACAATGAGAGTTCCCAGGAATGATTAAGAATGTGTAATAAACACCTCAAGTACACGTAAATAGATTCTTAATACATTAACTGTCGAAATCAATCACGGAGGTTTCCCGTGGAAAGCCATGAAATGACGATAATACAGGTAATATTTACAACTCCGGGTACTTCGGGTGGCGTTTTCACGGGACTGTGCTTCCAATTATTAAGAGTTCATGTTTACAGAGCTCAGAATTGGTGTGTAAAGCCTTGGAATGACGAGAATAGTGTTTATGTTTACAATTAAGGAGGATTGGGTTCGGCATTTTTGTGTGTGAATCAGTTAAAATGGTGAAGGTTCTAGTAAATACTTGTAAGCAAACTGCCTAATTTTGGTAAAACTGTTAAAATACACAATGATAGTTCCCAGAAATGATTAAAAATGTGGAAAAAACACTTCAAGTACACGTAAACAGATTGTTACTACATTTAATGTCGTATTCAATCACGGAGGTTTCCAGGGGAAAGCTGTGGAATGACGAAAATACTGGTAATGTTTACAAGTCCGGGTACGTCCGGTGGCGTTTTCACGGGACTGTCCTTTCAATTATTAAGAGTTCATGTTTACAGAGCTCAGAATTGGTGTATAAAGCCTTGGAATCACGAGAATAGTGTTTATGTTTACAATTAAGGAGGATTGGGTTCGGCATTTTTGTGTGTGAATCAGTTAAAATGGTGATGGTTCTAGTAAATGCTTCTAAGCAAACTGCCTAATTTTGGTAAAACTGTTAAAATACACAATGAGAGTTCCCAGAAATGATTAAGAACGTGTAATAAACACCTCAAGTACACGTAAACAGATTCTTACTACATTTAATGTCGTATTCAATCACGAAGTTTTCCAGGGAAAAGCTGTGGAATGACGAAAATACTGGTAATGTTTACAAGTCCGAGTACTTCCGGTGGCGTTTTCACGGGACTGTGCTTTCAATTATTAAGAGTTCATGTTTACAGAGCTCAGAATTGGTGTATAAAGCCTTGGAATCACGAGAATAGTGTTTATGTTTACAATTAAGGAGGATTGGGTTCGGCATTTTTGTGTGTGAATCAGTTAAAATGGTGACGGTTCTAGTAAATGCTTCTAAGGAAACTGCCTAATTTTGGTAAAACTGTTAAAATACACAATGAGAGTTCCCAGGAATGATTAAGAACGTGTAATAAACACCTCAAGTACACGTAAATAGATTCTTAATACATTAACTGTCGAAATCAATCACGGAGGTTTCCCGTGGAAAGCCATGAAATGACGATAATACAGGTAATATTTACAACTCCGGGTACTTCGGGTGGCGTTTTCACGGGACTGTGCTTCCAATTATTAAGAGTTCATGTTTACAGAGCTCAGAATTGGTGTGTAAAGCCTTGGAATGACGAGAATAGTGTTTATGTTTACAATTAAGGAGGATTGGGTTCGGCATTTTTGTGTGTGAATCAGTTAAAATGGTGACGGTTCTAGTAAATGCTTCTAAGGAAACTGCCTAATTTTGGTAAAACTGTTAAAATACACAATGAGAGTTCCCAGGAATGATTAAGAATGTGTAATAAACACCTCAAGTACACGTAAATAGATTCTTAATACATTAACTGTCGAAATCAATCACGGAGGTTTCCCGTGGAAAGCCATGAAATGACGATAATACAGGTAATATTTACAACTCCGGGTACTTCGGGTGGCGTTTTCACGGGACTGTGCTTCCAATTATTAAGAGTTCATGTTTACAGAGCTCAGAATTGGTGTGTAAAGCCTTGGAATGACGAGAATAGTGTTTATGTTTACAATTAAGGAGGATTGGGTTCGGCATTTTTGTGTGTGAATCAGTTAAAATGGTGAAGGTTCTAGTAAATACTTGTAAGCAAACTGCCTAATTTTGGTAAAACTGTTAAAATACACAATGATAGTTCCCAGAAATGATTAAAAATGTGGAAAAAACACTTCAAGTACACGTAAACAGATTGTTACTACATTTAATGTCGTATTCAATCACGGAGGTTTCCAGGGGAAAGCTGTGGAATGACGAAAATACTGGTAATGTTTACAAGTCCGGGTACGTCCGGTGGCGTTTTCACGGGACTGTCCTTTCAATTATTAAGAGTTCATGTTTACAGAGCTCAGAATTGGTGTATAAAGCCTTGGAATCACGAGAATAGTGTTTATGTTTACAATTAAGGAGGATTGGGTTCGGCATTTTTGTGTGTGAATCAGTTAAAATGGTGATGGTTCTAGTAAATGCTTCTAAGGAAACTGCCTAATTTTGGTAAAACTGTTAAAATACACAATGAGAGTTCCCAGAAATGATTAAGAACGTGTAATAAACACCTCAAGTACACGTAAATAGATTCTTAATACATTAACTGTCGAATTCAATCACGGAGGTTTCCCGTGGAAAGCCATGAAATGACGAAAATACTGGTAATATTTACAACTCCGGGTACTTCGGGTGGCGTTTTCACGGGACTGTGCTTCCAATTATTAAGAATTCATGTTTACAGAGCTCAGAATTGGTGTGTAAAGCCTTGGAATGACGAGAATAGTGTTTATGTTTACAATTAAGGAGGATTGGTTTCGGCGTTTTTGTGTGTGAATCAGTTAAAATGGTGACGGTTCTTATAAATACTTCTAAGCAAACTGCCTAATTTTGGTAAAACTGTTAAAATACACAAGGAGAGTTCCCAGAAATGATTAAGAACGTGTAATAAACACCTCAAGTACACGTAAACAGATTCTTACTACATTTAATGTCGTATTCAATCACGAAGGTTTCCAGGGAAACGCTGTTGAATGAAGAAAATACTGGTAATGTTTACAAGTCCGGGTACTTCCGGTGGCGTTTTCACGGGACTGTGCTTTCAATTATTAAGAGTTCATGTTTACAGAGCTCAGAATTGGTGTATAAAGCCTTGGAATCACGAGAATAGTGTTTATGTTTACAATTAAGGAGGATTGGGTTCGGCATTTTTGTGTGTGAATCAGTTAAAATGGTGACGGTTCTAGTAAATGCTTCTAAGGAAACTGCCTAATTTTGGTAAAACTGTTAAAATACACAATGAGAGTTCCCAGGAATGATTAAGAACGTGTAATAAACACCTCAAGTACACGTAAATAGATTCTTAATACATTAACTGTCGAAATCAATCACGGAGGTTTCCCGTGGAAAGCCATGAAATGACGATAATACAGGTAATATTTACAACTCCGGGTACTTCGGGTGGCGTTTTCACGGGACTGTGCTTCCAATTATTAAGAGTTCATGTTTACAGAGCTCAGAATTGGTGTGTAAAGCCTTGGAATGACGAGAATAGTGTTTATGTTTACAATTAAGGAGGATTGGGTTCGGCATTTTTGTGTGTGAATCAGTTAAAATGGTGACGGTTCTAGTAAATGCTTCTAAGGAAACTGCCTAATTTTGGTAAAACTGTTAAAATACACAATGAGAGTTCCCAGGAATGATTAAGAATGTGTAATAAACACCTCAAGTACACGTAAATAGATTCTTAATACATTAACTGTCGAAATCAATCACGGAGGTTTCCCGTGGAAAGCCATGAAATGACGATAATACAGGTAATATTTACAACTCCGGGTACTTCGGGTGGCGTTTTCACGGGACTGTGCTTCCAATTATTAAGAGTTCATGTTTACAGAGCTCAGAATTGGTGTGTAAAGCCTTGGAATGACGAGAATAGTGTTTATGTTTACAATTAAGGAGGATTGGGTTTGGCATTTTTGTGTGTGAATCAGTTAAAATGGTGAAGGTTCTAGTAAATACTTGTAAGCAAACTGCCTAATTTTGGTAAAACTGTTAAAATACACAATGATAGTTCCCAGAAATGATTAAAAATGTGGAAAAAACACTTCAAGTACACGTAAACAGATTGTTACTACATTTAATGTCGTATTCAATCACGGAGGTTTCCAGGGGAAAGCTGTGGAATGACGAAAATACTGGTAATGTTTACAAGTCCGGGTACGTCCGGTGGCGTTTTCACGGGACTGTCCTTTCAATTATTAAGAGTTCATGTTTACAGAGCTCAGAATTGGTGTATAAAGCCTTGGAATCACGAGAATAGTGTTTATGTTTACAATTAAGGAGGATTGGGTTCGGCATTTTTGTGTGTGAATCAGTTAAAATGGTGATGGTTCTAGTAAATGCTTCTAAGCAAACTGCCTAATTTTGGTAAAACTGTTAAAATACACAATGAGAGTTCCCAGAAATGATTAAGAACGTGTAATAAACACCTCAAGTACACGTAAACAGATTCTTACTACATTTAATGTCGTATTCAATCACGAAGTTTTCCAGGGAAAAGCTGTGGAATGACGAAAATACTGGTAATGTTTACAAGTCCGAGTACTTCCGGTGGCGTTTTCACGGGACTGTGCTTTCAATTATTAAGAGTTCATGTTTACAGAGCTCAGAATTGGTGTATAAAGCCTTGGAATCACGAGAATAGTGTTTATGTTTACAATTAAGGAGGATTGGGTTCGGCATTTTTGTGTGTGAATCAGTTAAAATGGTGACGGTTCTAGTAAATGCTTCTAAGGAAACTGCCTAATTTTGGTAAAACTGTTAAAATACACAATGAGAGTTCCCAGGAATGATTAAGAACGTGTAATAAACACCTCAAGTACACGTAAATAGATTCTTAATACATTAACTGTCGAAATCAATCACGGAGGTTTCCCGTGGAAAGCCATGAAATGACGATAATACAGGTAATATTTACAACTCCGGGTACTTCGGGTGGCGTTTTCACGGGACTGTGCTTCCAATTATTAAGAGTTCATGTTTACAGAGCTCAGAATTGGTGTGTAAAGCCTTGGAATGACGAGAATAGTGTTTATGTTTACAATTAAGGAGGATTTGGTTCGGCATTTTTGTGTGTGAATCAGTTAAAATGGTGACGGTTCTAGTAAATGCTTCTAAGGAAACTGCCTAATTTTGGTAAAACTGTTAAAATACACAATGAGAGTTCCCAGGAATGATTAAGAATGTGTAATAAACACCTCAAGTACACGTAAATAGATTCTTAATACATTAACTGTCGAAATCAATCACGGAGGTTTCCCGTGGAAAGCCATGAAATGACGATAATACAGGTAATATTTACAACTCCGGGTACTTCGGGTGGCGTTTTCACGGGACTGTGCTTCCAATTATTAAGAGTTCATGTTTACAGAGCTCAGAATTGGTGTGTAAAGCCTTGGAATGACGAGAATAGTGTTTATGTTTACAATTAAGGAGGATTGGGTTCGGCATTTTTGTGTGTGAATCAGTTAAAATGGTGAAGGTTCTAGTAAATACTTGTAAGCAAACTGCCTAATTTTGGTAAAACTGTTAAAATACACAATGATAGTTCCCAGAAATGATTAAAAATGTGGAAAAAACACTTCAAGTACACGTAAACAGATTGTTACTACATTTAATGTCGTATTCAATCACGGAGGTTTCCAGGGGAAAGCTGTGGAATGACGAAAATACTGGTAATGTTTACAAGTCCGGGTACGTCCGGTGGCGTTTTCACGGGACTGTCCTTTCAATTATTAAGAGTTCATGTTTACAGAGCTCAGAATTGGTGTATAAAGCCTTGGAATCACGAGAATAGTGTTTATGTTTACAATTAAGGAGGATTGGGTTCGGCATTTTTGTGTGTGAATCAGTTAAAATGGTGATGGTTCTAGTAAATGCTTCTAAGGAAACTGCCTAATTTTGGTAAAACTGTTAAAATACACAATGAGAGTTCCCAGAAATGATTAAGAACGTGTAATAAACACCTCAAGTACACGTAAATAGATTCTTAATACATTAACTGTCGAATTCAATCACGGAGGTTTCCCGTGGAAAGCCATGAAATGACGAAAATACTGGTAATATTTACAACTCCGGGTACTTCGGGTGGCGTTTTCACGGGACTGTGCTTCCAATTATTAAGAATTCATGTTTACAGAGCTCAGAATTGGTGTGTAAAGCCTTGGAATGACGAGAATAGTGTTTATCTTTACAATTAAGGAGGATTGGTTTCGGCGTTTTTGTGTGTGAATCAGTTAAAATGGTGACGGTTCTTATAAATACTTCTAAGCAAACTGCCTAATTTTGGTAAAACTGTTAAAATACACAAGGAGAGTTCCCAGAAATGATTAAGAACGTGTAATAAACACCTCAAGTACACGTAAACAGATTCTTACTACATTTAATGTCGTATTCAATCACGAAGGTTTCCAGGGAAACGCTGTTGAATGAAGAAAATACTGGTAATGTTTACAAGTCCGGGTACTTCCGGTGGCGTTTTCACGGGACTGTGCTTTCAATTATTAAGAGTTCATGTTTACAGAGCTCAGAATTGGTGTATAAAGCCTTGGAATCACGAGAATAGTGTTTATGTTTACAATTAAGGAGGATTGGGTTCGGCATTTTTGTGTGTGAATCAGTTAAAATGGTGACGGTTCTAGTAAATGCTTCTAAGGAAACTGCCTAATTTTGGTAAAACTGTTAAAATACACAATGAGAGTTCCCAGAAATGATTAAGAACGTGTAATAAACACCTCAAGTACACGTAAATAGATTCTTACTACATTAACTGTCGAATTCAATCACGGAGGTTTCCCGTGGAAAGCCATGAAATGACGTAAATACAGGTAATATTTACAACTCAGGGTACTTCGGGTGGCGTTTTCACGAGACTGTGCTTCCAATTATTAAGAGTTCATGTTTACAGAGCTCTGAATTGGTGTATAAAGCCTTGGAATCACGAGAATAGTGTTCATGTTTACAATTAAGGAGGATTGGGTTCGGCATTTTTGTGTGTGAATCAGTTAAAATGGTGACGGTTCTAGTAAATGCTTCTAAGGAAACTGCCTAATTTTGGTAAAACTGTTAAAATACACAATGAGAGTTCCCAGAAATGATTAAGAACGTGTAATAAACACCTCAAGTACATGTAAACAGATTCTTACTACATTTAATGTCGTATTCAATCACGAAGGTTTCCAGGGAAAAGCTGTGGAATGACGAAAATACTGGTAATGTTTACAAGTCCGGGTACTTCGGGTGGCGTTTTCACGGGACTGTCCTTTCAATTATTAAGAGTTCATGTTTACAGAGCTCAGAATTGGTGTGTAAAGCCTTGGAATGACGAGAATAGTGTTTATGTTTACAATTAAGGAGGATTGGGTTCGGCATTTTTGTGTGTGAATCAGTTAAAATGGTGACGGTTCTAGTAAATGCTTCTAAGCAAACTGCCTAATTTTGGTAAAACTGTTAAAATACACAATGAGAGTTCCCAGGAATGATTAAGAATGTGTAATAAACACCTCAAGTACACGTAAATAGATTCTTAATACATTAACTGTCGAAATCAATCACGGAGGTTTCCCGTGGAAAGCCATGAAATGACGATAATACAGGTAATATTTACAACTCCGGGTACTTCGGGTGGCGTTTTCACGGGACTGTGCTTCCAATTATTAAGAGTTCATGTTTACAGAGCTCAGAATTGGTGTGTAAAGCCTTGGAATGACGAGAATAGTGTTTATGTTTACAATTAAGGAGGATTGGGTTCGGCATTTTTGTGTGTGAATCAGTTAAAATGGTGACGGTTCTAGTAAATGCTTCTAAGGAAACTGCCTAATTTTGGTAAAACTGTTAAAATACACAATGAGAGTTCCCAGGAATGATTAAGAATGTGTAATAAACACCTCAAGTACACGTAAATAGATTCTTAATACATTAACTGTCGAAATCAATCACGGAGGTTTCCCGTGGAAAGCCATGAAATGACGATAATACAGGTAATATTTACAACTCCGGGTACTTCGGGTGGCGTTTTCACGGGACTGTGCTTCCAATTATTAAGAGTTCATGTTTACAGAGCTCAGAATTGGTGTGTAAAGCCTTGGAATGACGAGAATAGTGTTTATGTTTACAATTAAGGAGGATTGGGTTCGGCATTTTTGTGTGTGAATCAGTTAAAATGGTGATGGTTCTAGTAAATGCTTCTAAGCAAACTGCCTAATTTTGGTAAAACTGTTAAAATACACAATGAGAGTTCCCAGAAATGATTAAGAACGTGTAATAAACACCTCAAGTACACGTAAACAGATTCTTACTACATTTAATGTCGTATTCAATCAGGAAGTTTTCCAGGGAAAAGCTGTGGAATGACGAAAATACTGGTAATGTTTACAAGTCCGAGTACTTCCGGTGGCGTTTTCACGGGACTGTGCTTTCAATTATTAAGAGTTCATGTTTACAGAGCTCAGAATTGGTGTATAAAGCCTTGGAATCACGAGAATAGTGTTTATGTTTACAATTAAGGAGGATTGGGTTCGGCATTTTTGTGTGTGAATCAGTTAAAATGGTGACGGTTCTAGTAAATGCTTCTAAGGAAACTGCCTAATTTTGGTAAAACTGTTAAAATACACAATGAGAGTTCCCAGGAATGATTAAGAACGTGTAATAAACACCTCAAGTACACGTAAATAGATTCTTAATACATTAACTGTCGAAATCAATCACGGAGGTTTCCCGTGGAAAGCCATGAAATGACGATAATACAGGTAATATTTACAACTCCGGGTACTTCGGGTGGCGTTTTCACGGGACTGTGCTTCCAATTATTAAGAGTTCATGTTTACAGAGCTCAGAATTGGTGTGTAAAGCCTTGGAATGACGAGAATAGTGTTTATGTTTACAATTAAGGAGGATTGGGTTCGGCATTTTTGTGTGTGAATCAGTTAAAATGGTGACGGTTCTAGTAAATGCTTCTAAGGAAACTGCCTAATTTTGGTAAAACTGTTAAAATACACAATGAGAGTTCCCAGGAATGATTAAGAATGTGTAATAAACACCTCAAGTACACGTAAATAGATTCTTAATACATTAACTGTCGAAATCAATCACGGAGGTTTCCCGTGGAAAGCCATGAAATGACGATAATACAGGTAATATTTACAACTCCGGGTACTTCGGGTGGCGTTTTCACGGGACTGTGCTTCCAATTATTAAGAGTTCATGTTTACAGAGCTCAGAATTGGTGTGTAAAGCCTTGGAATGACGAGAATAGTGTTTATGTTTACAATTAAGGAGGATTGGGTTCGGCATTTTTGTGTGTGAATCAGTTAAAATGGTGAAGGTTCTAGTAAATACTTGTAAGCAAACTGCCTAATTTTGGTAAAACTGTTAAAATACACAATGATAGTTCCCAGAAATGATTAAAAATGTGGAAAAAACACTTCAAGTACACGTAAACAGATTGTTACTACATTTAATGTCGTATTCAATCACGGAGGTTTCCAGGGGAAAGCTGTGGAATGACGAAAATACTGGTAATGTTTACAAGTCCGGGTACGTCCGGTGGCGTTTTCACGGGACTGTCCTTTCAATTATTAAGAGTTCATGTTTACAGAGCTCAGAATTGGTGTATAAAGCCTTGGAATCACGAGAATAGTGTTTATGTTTACAATTAAGGAGGATTGGGTTCGGCATTTTTGTGTGTGAATCAGTTAAAATGGTGATGGTTCTAGTAAATGCTTCTAAGGAAACTGCCTAATTTTGGTAAAACTGTTAAAATACACAATGAGAGTTCCCAGAAATGATTAAGAACGTGTAATAAACACCTCAAGTACACGTAAATAGATTCTTAATACATTAACTGTCGAATTCAATCACGGAGGTTTCCCGTGGAAAGCCATGAAATGACGAAAATACTGGTAATATTTACAACTCCGGGTACTTCGGGTGGCGTTTTCACGGGACTGTGCTTCCAATTATTAAGAATTCATGTTTACAGAGCTCAGAATTGGTGTGTAAAGCCTTGGAATGACGAGAATAGTGTTTATGTTTTCAATTAAGGAGGATTGGTTTCGGCGTTTTTGTGTGTGAATCAGTTAAAATGGTGACGGTTCTAATAAATACTTCTAAGCAAACTGCCTAATTTTGGTAAAACTGTTAAAATACACAAGGAGAGTTCCCAGAAATGATTAAGAACGTGTAATAAACACCTCAAGTACACGTAAACAGATTCTTACTACATTTAATGTCGTATTCAATCACGAAGGTTTCCAGGGAAACGCTGTTGAATGAAGAAAATACTGGTAATGTTTACAAGTCCGGGTACTTCCGGTGGCGTTTTCACGGGACTGTGCTTTCAATTATTAAGAGTTCATGTTTACAGAGCTCAGAATTGGTGTATAAAGCCTTGGAATCACGAGAATAGTGTTTATGTTTACAATTAAGGAGGATTGGGTTCGGCATTTTTGTGTGTCAATCAGTTAAAATGGTGACGGTTCTAGTAAATGCTTCTAAGGAAACTGCCTAATTTTGGTAAAACTGTTAAAATACACAATGAGAGTTCCCAGAAATGATTAAGAACGTGTAATAAACACCTCAAGTACACGTAAATAGATTCTTACTACATTAACTGTCGAATTCAATCACGGAGGTTTCCCGTGGAAAGCCATGAAATGACGTAAATACAGGTAATATTTACAACTCAGGGTACTTCGGGTGGCGTTTTCACGAGACTGTGCTTCCAATTATTAAGAGTTCATGTTTACAGAGCTCAGAATTGGTGTATAAAGCCTTGGAATCACGAGAATAGTGTTCATGTTTACAATTAAGGAGGATTGGGTTCGGCATTTTTGTGTGTGAATCAGTTAAAATGGTGACGGTTCTAGTAAATGCTTCTAAGGAAACTGCCTAATTTTGGTAAAACTGTTAAAATACACAATGAGAGTTCCCAGAAATGATTAAGAACGTGTAATAAACACCTCAAGTACATGTAAACAGATTCTTACTACATTTAATGTCGTATTCAATCACGAAGGTTTCCAGGGAAAAGCTGTGGAATGACGAAAATACTGGTAATGTTTACAAGTCCGGGTACTTCGGGTGGCGTTTTCACGGGACTGTCCTTTCAATTATTAAGAGTTCATGTTTACAGAGCTCAGAATTGGTGTGTAAAGCCTTGGAATGACGAGAATAGTGTTTATGTTTACAATTAAGGAGGATTGGGTTCGGCATTTTTGTGTGTGAATCAGTTAAAATGGTGACGGTTCTAGTAAATGCTTCTAAGCAAACTGCCTAATTTTGGTAAAACTGTTAAAATACACAATGAGAGTTCCCAGGAATGATTAAGAATGTGTAATAAACACCTCAAGTACACGTAAATAGATTCTTAATACATTAACTGTCGAAATCAATCACGGAGGTTTCCCGTGGAAAGCCATGAAATGACGATAATACAGGTAATATTTACAACTCCGGGTACTTCGGGTGGCGTTTTCACGGGACTGTGCTTCCAATTATTAAGAGTTCATGTTTACAGAGCTCAGAATTGGTGTGTAAAGCCTTGGAATGACGAGAATAGTGTTTATGTTTACAATTAAGGAGGATTGGGTTCGGCATTTTTGTGTGTGAATCAGTTAAAATGGTGACGGTTCTAGTAAATGCTTCTAAGGTAACTGCCTAATTTTGGTAAAACTGTTAAAATACACAATGAGAGTTCCCAGGAATGATTAAGAATGTGTAATAAACACCTCAAGTACACGTAAATAGATTCTTAATACATTAACTGTCGAAATCAATCACGGAGGTTTCCCGTGGAAAGCCATGAAATGACGATAATACAGGTAATATTTACAACTCCGGGTACTTCGGGTGGCGTTTTCACGGGACTGTGCTTCCAATTATTAAGAGTTCATGTTTACAGAGCTCAGAATTGGTGTGTAAAGCCTTGGAATGACGAGAATAGTGTTTATGTTTACAATTAAGGAGGATTGGGTTCGGCATTTTTGTGTGTGAATCAGTTAAAATGGTGATGGTTCTAGTAAATGCTTCTAAGCAAACTGCCTAATTTTGGTAAAACTGTTAAAATACACAATGAGAGTTCCCAGAAATGATTAAGAACGTGTAATAAACACCTCAAGTACACGTAAACAGATTCTTACTACATTTAATGTCGTATTCAATCACGAAGTTTTCCAGGGAAAAGCTGTGGAATGACGAAAATACTGGTAATGTTTACAAGTCCGAGTACTTCCGGTGGCGTTTTCACGGGACTGTGCTTTCAATTATTAAGAGTTCATGTTTACAGAGCTCAGAATTGGTGTATAAAGCCTTGGAATCACGAGAATAGTGTTTATGTTTACAATTAAGGAGGATTGGGTTCGGCATTTTTGTGTGTGAATCAGTTAAAATGGTGACGGTTCTAGTAAATGCTTCTAAGGAAACTGCCTAATTTTGGTAAAACTGTTAAAATACACAATGAGAGTTCCCAGGAATGATTAAGAACGTGTAATAAACACCTCAAGTACACGTAAATAGATTCTTAATACATTAACTGTCGAAATCAATCACGGAGGTTTCCCGTGGAAAGCCATGAAATGACGATAATACAGGTAATATTTACAACTCCGGGTACTTCGGGTGGCGTTTTCACGGGACTGTGCTTCCAATTATTAAGAGTTCATGTTTACAGAGCTCAGAATTGGTGTGTAAAGCCTTGGAATGACGAGAATAGTGTTTATGTTTACAATTAAGGAGGATTGGGTTAGGCATTTTTGTGTGTGAATCAGTTAAAATGGTGACGGTTCTAGTAAATGCTTCTAAGGAAACTGCCTAATTTTGGTAAAACTGTTAAAATACACAATGAGAGTTCCCAGAAATGATTAAGAACGTGTAATAAACACCTCAAGTACATGTAAACAGATTCTTACTACATTTAATGTCGTATTCAATCACGAAGGTTTCCAGGGAAAAGCTGTGGAATGACGAAAATACTGGTAATGTTTACAAGTCCGGGTACTTCGGGTGGCGTTTTCACGGGACTGTCCTTTCAATTATTAAGAGTTCATGTTTACAGAGCTCAGAATTGGTGTGTAAAGCCTTGGAATGACGAGAATAGTGTTTATGTTTACAATTAATGAGGATTGGGTTCGGCATTTTTGTGTGTGAATCAGTTAAAATGGTGACGGTTCTAGTAAATGCTTCTAAGGAAACTGCCTAATTTTGGTAAAACTGTTAAAATACACAATGAGAGTTCCCAGAAATGATTAAGAACGTGTAACAAACACCTCAAGTACACGTAAATAGATTCTTAATACATTAACTGTCGAATTCAATCACGGAGGTTTCCCGTGGAAAGCCATGAAATGACGAAAATACTGGTAATATTTACAACTCCGGGTACTTCGGGTGGCGTTTTCACGGGACTGTGCTTCCAATTATTAAGAGTTCATGTTTACAGAGCTCAGAATTGGTGTGTAAAGCCTTGGAATCACGAGAATAGTGTTTATGTTTACAATTAAGGAGGATTGGGTTCGGCGTTTTTGTGTGTGAATCAGTTAAAATGGTGACGGTTCTAGTAAATGCTTCTAAGCAAACTGCCTAATTTTGGTAAAACTGTTAAAATACACAAGGAGAGTTCCCAGAAATGATTAAGAACGTGTAATAAACACCTCAAGTACACGTAAACAGATTCTTACTACATTTAATGTCGTATTCAATCACGAAGGTTTCCAGGGAAAAGCTGTGGAATGACGAAAATACTGGTAATGTTTACAAGTCCGGGTACGTCCGGTGGCGTTTTCACGGGACTGTGCTTTCAATTATTAAGAGTTCATGTTTACAGAGCTCAGAATTGGTGTATAAAGCCTTGGAATCACGAGAATAGTGTTTATGTTTACAATTAAGGAGGATTGGGTTCGGCATTTTTGTGTGTCAATCAGTTAAAATGGTGACGGTTCTAGTAAATGCTTCTAAGGAAACTGCCTAATTTTGGTAAAACTGTTAAAATACACAATGAGAGTTCCCAGAAATGATTAAGAACGTGTAATAAACACCTCAAGTACACGTAAATAGATTCTTACTACATTAACTGTCTAATTCAATCACGGAGGTTTCCCGTGGAAAGCCATGAAATGACGTAAATACAGGTAATATTTACAACTCAGGGTACTTCGGGTGGCGTTTTCACGGGACTGTGCTTCCAATTATTAAGAGTTCATGTTTACAGAGCTCAGAATTGGTGTGTAAAGCCTTGGAATCACGAGAATAGTGTTTATGTTTACAATTAAGGAGGATTGGGTTCGGCATTTTTGTGTGTGAATCAGTTAAAATGGTGATGGTTCTAGTAAATGCTTCTAAGGAAACTGCCTAATTTTGGTAAAACTGTTAAAATACACAATGAGAGTTCCCAGAAATGATTAAGAACGTGTAATAAACACCTCAAGTACACGTAAATAGATTCTTAATACATTAACTGTCGAATTCAATCACGGAGGTTTCCCGTGGAAAGCCATGAAATGACGAAAATACTGGTAATATTTACAACTCCGGGTACTTCGGGTGGCGTTTTCACGGGACTGTGCTTCCAATTATTAAGAATTCATGTTTACAGAGCTCAGAATTGGTGTGTAAAGCCTTGGAATGACGAGAATAGTGTTTATGTTTTCAATTAAGGAGGATTGGTTTCGGCGTTTTTGTGTGTGAATCAGTTAAAATGGTGACGGTTCTAATAAATACTTCTAAGCAAACTGCCTAATTTTGGTAAAACTGTTAAAATACACAAGGAGAGTTCCCAGAAATGATTAAGAACGTGTAATAAACACCTCAAGTACACGTAAACAGATTCTTACTACATTTAATGTCGTATTCAATCACGAAGGTTTCCAGGGAAACGCTGTTGAATGAAGAAAATACTGGTAATGTTTACAAGTCCGGGTACTTCCGGTGGCGTTTTCACGGGACTGTGCTTTCAATTATTAAGAGTTCATGTTTACAGAGCTCAGAATTGGTGTATAAAGCCTTGGAATCACGAGAATAGTGTTTATGTTTACAATTAAGGAGGATTGGGTTCGGCATTTTTGTGTGTCAATCAGTTAAAATGGTGACGGTTCTAGTAAATGCTTCTAAGGAAACTGCCTAATTTTGGTAAAACTGTTAAAATACACAATGAGAGTTCCCAGAAATGATTAAGAACGTGTAATAAACACCTCAAGTACACGTAAATAGATTCTTACTACATTAACTGTCGAATTCAATCACGGAGGTTTCCCGTGGAAAGCCATGAAATGACGTAAATACAGGTAATATTTACAACTCAGGGTACTTCGGGTGGCGTTTTCACGAGACTGTGCTTCCAATTATTAAGAGTTCATGTTTACAGAGCTCAGAATTGGTGTATAAAGCCTTGGAATCACGAGAATAGTGTTCATGTTTACAATTAAGGAGGATTGGGTTCGGCATTTTTGTGTGTGAATCAGTTAAAATGGTGACGGTTCTAGTAAATGCTTCTAAGGAAACTGCCTAATTTTGGTAAAACTGTTAAAATACACAATGAGAGTTCCCAGAAATGATTAAGAACGTGTAATAAACACCTCAAGTACATGTAAACAGATTCTTACTACATTTAATGTCGTATTCAATCACGAAGGTTTCCAGGGAAAAGCTGTGGAATGACGAAAATACTGGTAATGTTTACAAGTCCGGGTACTTCGGGTGGCGTTTTCACGGGACTGTCCTTTCAATTATTAAGAGTTCATGTTTACAGAGCTCAGAATTGGTGTGTAAAGCCTTGGAATGACGAGAATAGTGTTTATGTTTACAATTAAGGAGGATTGGGTTCGGCATTTTTGTGTGTGAATCAGTTAAAATGGTGACGGTTCTAGTAAATGCTTCTAAGCAAACTGCCTAATTTTGGTAAAACTGTTAAAATACACAATGAGAGTTCCCAGGAATGATTAAGAATGTGTAATAAACACCTCAAGTACACGTAAATAGATTCTTAATACATTAACTGTCGAAATCAATCACGGAGGTTTCCCGTGGAAAGCCATGAAATGACGATAATACAGGTAATATTTACAACTCCGGGTACTTCGGGTGGCGTTTTCACGGGACTGTGCTTCCAATTATTAAGAGTTCATGTTTACAGAGCTCAGAATTGGTGTGTAAAGCCTTGGAATGACGAGAATAGTGTTTATGTTTACAATTAAGGAGGATTGGGTTCGGCATTTTTGTGTGTGAATCAGTTAAAATGGTGACGGTTCTAGTAAATGCTTCTAAGGTAACTGCCTAATTTTGGTAAAACTGTTAAAATACACAATGAGAGTTCCCAGGAATGATTAAGAATGTGTAATAAACACCTCAAGTACACGTAAATAGATTCTTAATACATTAACTGTCGAAATCAATCACGGAGGTTTCCCGTGGAAAGCCATGAAATGACGATAATACAGGTAATATTTACAACTCCGGGTACTTCGGGTGGCGTTTTCACGGGACTGTGCTTCCAATTATTAAGAGTTCATGTTTACAGAGCTCAGAATTGGTGTGTAAAGCCTTGGAATGACGAGAATAGTGTTTATGTTTACAATTAAGGAGGATTGGGTTCGGCATTTTTGTGTGTGAATCAGTTAAAATGGTGATGGTTCTAGTAAATGCTTCTAAGCAAACTGCCTAATTTTGGTAAAACTGTTAAAATACACAATGAGAGTTCCCAGAAATGATTAAGAACGTGTAATAAACACCTCAAGTACACGTAAACAGATTCTTACTACATTTAATGTCGTATTCAATCACGAAGTTTTCCAGGGAAAAGCTGTGGAATGACGAAAATACTGGTAATGTTTACAAGTCCGAGTACTTCCGGTGGCGTTTTCACGGGACTGTGCTTTCAATTATTAAGAGTTCATGTTTACAGAGCTCAGAATTGGTGTATAAAGCCTTGGAATCACGAGAATAGTGTTTATGTTTACAATTAAGGAGGATTGGGTTCGGCATTTTTGTGTGTGAATCAGTTAAAATGGTGACGGTTCTAGTAAATGCTTCTAAGGAAACTGCCTAATTTTGGTAAAACTGTTAAAATACACAATGAGAGTTCCCAGGAATGATTAAGAACGTGTAATAAACACCTCAAGTACACGTAAATAGATTCTTAATACATTAACTGTCGAAATCAATCACGGAGGTTTCCCGTGGAAAGCCATGAAATGACGATAATACAGGTAATATTTACAACTCCGGGTACTTCGGGTGGCGTTTTCACGGGACTGTGCTTCCAATTATTAAGAGTTCATGTTTACAGAGCTCAGAATTGGTGTGTAAAGCCTTGGAATGACGAGAATAGTGTTTATGTTTACAATTAAGGAGGATTGGGTTAGGCATTTTTGTGTGTGAATCAGTTAAAATGGTGACGGTTCTAGTAAATGCTTCTAAGGAAACTGCCTAATTTTGGTAAAACTGTTAAAATACACAATGAGAGTTCCCAGAAATGATTAAGAACGTGTAATAAACACCTCAAGTACATGTAAACAGATTCTTACTACATTTAATGTCGTATTCAATCACGAAGGTTTCCAGGGAAAAGCTGTGGAATGACGAAAATACTGGTAATGTTTACAAGTCCGGGTACTTCGGGTGGCGTTTTCACGGGACTGTCCTTTCAATTATTAAGAGTTCATGTTTACAGAGCTCAGAATTGGTGTGTAAAGCCTTGGAATGACGAGAATAGTGTTTATGTTTACAATTAATGAGGATTGGGTTCGGCATTTTTGTGTGTGAATCAGTTAAAATGGTGACGGTTCTAGTAAATGCTTCTAAGGAAACTGCCTAATTTTGGTAAAACTGTTAAAATACACAATGAGAGTTCCCAGAAATGATTAAGAACGTGTAACAAACACCTCAAGTACACGTAAATAGATTCTTAATACATTAACTGTCGAATTCAATCACGGAGGTTTCCCGTGGAAAGCCATGAAATGACGAAAATACTGGTAATATTTACAACTCCGGGTACTTCGGGTGGCGTTTTCACGGGACTGTGCTTCCAATTATTAAGAGTTCATGTTTACAGAGCTCAGAATTGGTGTGTAAAGCCTTGGAATCACGAGAATAGTGTTTATGTTTACAATTAAGGAGGATTGGGTTCGGCATTTTTGTGTGTGAATCAGTTAAAATGGTGATGGTTCTAGTAAATGCTTCTAAGGAAACTGCCTAATTTTGGTAAAACTGTTAAAATACACAATGAGAGTTCCCAGAAATGATTAAGAACGTGTAATAAACACCTCAAGTACACGTAAACAGATTCTTACTACATTTAATGTCGTATTCAATCAAGAAGTTTTCCAGGGAAAAGCTGTGGAATGACGAAAATACTGGTAATGTTTACAAGTCCGGGTACTTCCGGTGGCGTTTTCACGGGACTGTGCTTTCAATTATTAAGAGTTCATGTTTACAGAGCTCAGAATTGGTGTATAAAGCCTTGGAATCACGAGAATAGTGTTTATGTTTACAATTAAGGAGGATTGGGTTCGGCATTTTTGTGTGTGAATCAGTTAAAATGGTGACGGTTCTAGTAAATGCTTCTAAGGAAACTGCCTAATTTTGGTAAAACTGTTAAAATACACAATGAGAGTTCCCAGGAATGATTAAGAATGTGTAATAAACACCTCAAGTACACGTAAATAGATTCTTAATACATTAACTGTCGAAATCAATCACGGAGGTTTCCCGTGGAAAGCCATGAAATGACGATAATACAGGTAATATTTACAACTCCCGGTACTTCGGGTGGCGTTTTCACGGGACTGTGCTTCCAATTATTAAGAGTTCATGTTTACAGAGCTCAGAATTGGTGTGTAAAGCCTTGGAATGACGAGAATAGTGTTTATGTTTACAATTAAGGAGGATTGGGTTCGGCATTTTTGTGTGTGAATCAGTTAAAATGGTGACGGTTCTAGTAAATGCTTCTAAGCAAACTGCCTAATTTTGGTAAAACTGTTAAAATACACAAGGAGAGTTCCCAGAAATGATTAAGAACGTGTAATAAACACCTCAAGTACACGTAAATAGATTCTTACTACATTAACTGTCTAATTCAATCACGGAGGTTTCCCGTGGAAAGCCATGAAATGACGTAAATACAGGTAATATTTACAACTCAGGGTACTTCGGGTGGCGTTTTCACGGGACTGTGCTTCCAATTATTAAGAGTTCATGTTTACAGAGCTCAGAATTGGTGTGTAAAGCCTTGGAATCACGAGAATAGTGTTTATGTTTACAATTAAGGAGGATTGGGTTCGGCATTTTTGTGTGTGAATCAGTTAAAATGGTGATGGTTCTAGTAAATGCTTCTAAGGAAACTGCCTAATTTTGGTAAAACTGTTAAAATACACAATGAGAGTTCCCAGAAATGATTAAGAACGTGTAATAAACACCTCAAGTACACGTAAACAGATTCTTACTACATTTAATGTCGTATTCAATCAAGAAGTTTTCCAGGGAAAAGCTGTGGAATGACGAAAATACTGGTAATGTTTACAAGTCCGGGTACTTCCGGTGGCGTTTTCACGGGACTGTGCTTTCAATTATTAAGAGTTCATGTTTACAGAGCTCAGAATTGGTGTATAAAGCCTTGGAATCACGAGAATAGTGTTTATGTTTACAATTAAGGAGGATTGGGTTCGGCATTTTTGTGTGTGAATCAGTTAAAATGGTGACGGTTCTAGTAAATGCTTCTAAGGAAACTGCCTAATTTTGGTAAAACTGTTAAAATACACAATGAGAGTTCCCAGGAATGATTAAGAATGTGTAATAAACACCTCAAGTACACGTAAATAGATTCTTAATACATTAACTGTCGAAATCAATCACGGAGGTTTCCCGTGGAAAGCCATGAAATGACGATAATACAGGTAATATTTACAACTCCGGGTACTTCGGGTGGCGTTTTCACGGGACTGTGCTTCCAATTATTAAGAGTTCATGTTTACAGAGCTCAGAATTGGTGTGTAAAGCCTTGGAATGACGAGAATAGTGTTTATGTTTACAATTAAGGAGGATTGGGTTCGGCATTTTTGTGTGTGAATCAGTTAAAATGGTGACGGTTCTAGTAAATGCTTCTAAGGAAACTGCCTAATTTTGGTAAAACTGTTAAAATACACAATGAGAGTTCCCAGAAATGATTAAGAACGTGTAATAAACACCTCAAGTACACGTAAATAGATTCTTACTACATTAACTGTCTAATTCAATCACGGAGGTTTCCCGTGGAAAGCCATGAAATGACGTAAATACAGGTAATATTTACAACTCAGGGTACTTCGGGTGGCGTTTTCACGGGACTGTGCTTCCAATTATTAAGAGTTCATGTTTACAGAGCTCAGAATTGGTGTGTAAAGCCTTGGAATCACGAGAATAGTGTTTATGTTTACAATTAAGGAGGATTGGGTTCGGCATTTTTGTGTGTGAATCAGTTAAAATGGTGATGGTTCTAGTAAATGCTTCTAAGGAAACTGCCTAATTTTGGTAAAACTGTTAAAATACACAATGAGAGTTCCCAGAAATGATTAAGAACGTGTAATAAACACCTCAAGTACACGTAAACAGATTCTTACTACATTTAATGTCGTATTCAATCAAGAAGTTTTCCAGGGAAAAGCTGTGGAATGACGAAAATACTGGTAATGTTTACAAGTCCGGGTACTTCCGGTGGCGTTTTCACGGGACTGTGCTTTCAATTATTAAGAGTTCATGTTTACAGAGCTCAGAATTGGTGTATAAAGCCTTGGAATCACGAGAATAGTGTTTATGTTTACAATTAAGGAGGATTGGGTTCGGCATTTTTGTGTGTGAATCAGTTAAAATGGTGACGGTTCTAGTAAATGCTTCTAAGGAAACTGCCTAATTTTGGTAAAACTGTTAAAATACACAATGAGAGTTCCCAGGAATGATTAAGAATGTGTAATAAACACCTCAAGTACACGTAAATAGATTCTTAATACATTAACTGTCGAAATCAATCACGGAGGTTTCCCGTGGAAAGCCATGAAATGACGATAATACAGGTAATATTTACAACTCCCGGTACTTCGGGTGGCGTTTTCACGGGACTGTGCTTCCAATTATTAAGAGTTCATGTTTACAGAGCTCAGAATTGGTGTGTAAAGCCTTGGAATGACGAGAATAGTGTTTATGTTTACAATTAAGGAGGATTGGGTTCGGCATTTTTGTGTGTGAATCAGTTAAAATGGTGACGGTTCTAGTAAATGCTTCTAAGCAAACTGCCTAATTTTGGTAAAACTGTTAAAATACACAAGGAGAGTTCCCAGAAATGATTAAGAACGTGTAATAAACACCTCAAGTACACGTAAACAGATTCTTACTACATTTAATGTCGTATTCAATCACGAAGGTTTCCAGGGAAAAGCTGTGGAATGACGAAAATACTGGTAATGTTTACAAGTCCGGGTACTTCCGGTGGCGTTTTCACGGGACTGTGCTTTCAATTATAAAGAGTTCATGTTTACAGAGCTCAGAATTGGTGTATAAAGCCTTGGAATCACGAGAATAGTGTTTATGTTTACAATTAAGGAGGATTGGGTTCGGCATTTTTGTGTGTCAATCAGTTAAAATGGTGACGGTTCTAGTAAATGCTTCTAAGGAAACTGCCTAATTTTGGTAAAACTGTTAAAATACACAATGAGAGTTCCCAGAAATGATTAAGAACGTGTAATAAACACCTCAAGTACACGTAAATAGATTCTTACTACATTAACTGTCTAATTCAATCACGGAGGTTTCCCGTGGAAAGCCATGAAATGACGTAAATACAGGTAATATTTACAACTCAGGGTACTTCGGGTGGCGTTTTCACGGGACTGTGCTTCCAATTATTAAGAGTTCATGTTTACAGAGCTCAGAATTGGTGTGTAAAGCCTTGGAATCACGAGAATAGTGTTTATGTTTACAATTAAGGAGGATTGGGTTCGGCATTTTTGTGTGTGAATCAGTTAAAATGGTGATGGTTCTAGTAAATGCTTCTAAGGAAACTGCCTAATTTTGGTAAAACTGTTAAAATACACAATGAGAGTTCCCAGAAATGATTAAGAACGTGTAATAAACACCTCAAGTACACGTAAACAGATTCTTACTACATTTAATGTCGTATTCAATCAAGAAGTTTTCCAGGGAAAAGCTGTGGAATGACGAAAATACTGGTAATGTTTACAAGTCCGGGTACTTCCGGTGGCGTTTTCACGGGACTGTGCTTTCAATTATTAAGAGTTCGTGTTTACAGAGCTCAGAATTGGTGTATAAAGCCTTGGAATCACGAGAATAGTGTTTATGTTTACAATTAAGGAGGATTGGGTTCGGCATTTTTGTGTGTGAATCAGTTAAAATGGTGACGGTTCTAGTAAATGCTTCTAAGGAAACTGCCTAATTTTGGTAAAAATGTTAAAATACACAATGAGAGTTCCCAGGAATGATTAAGAATGTGTAATAAACACCTCAAGTACACGTAAATAGATTCTTAATACATTAACTGTCGAAATCAATCACGGAGGTTTCCCGTGGAAAGCCATGAAATGACGATAATACAGGTAATATTTACAACTCCGGGTACTTCGGGTGGCGTTTTCACGGGACTGTGCTTCCAATTATTAAGAGTTCATGTTTACAGAGCTCAGAATTGGTGTGTAAAGCCTTGGAATGACGAGAATAGTGTTTATGTTTACAATTAAGGAGGATTGGGTTCGGCATTTTTGTGTGTGAATCAGTTAAAATGGTGAAGGTTCTAGTAAATACTTGTAAGCAAACTGCCTAATTTTGGTAAAACTGTTAAAATACACAATGATAGTTCCCAGAAATGATTAAAAATGTGGAAAAAACACTTCAAGTACACGTAAACAGATTCTTACTACATTTAATGTCGTATTCAATCACGGAGGTTTCCAGGGGAAAGCTGTGGAATGACGAAAATACTGGTAATGTTTACAAGTCCGGGTACTTCCGGTGGCGTTTTCACGGGACTGTGCTTTCAATTATTAAGAGTTCATGTTTACAGAGCTCAGAATTGGTGTATAAAGCCTTGGAATCACGAGAATAGTGTTTATGTTTACAATTAAGGAGGATTGGGTTCGGCATTTTTGTGTGTCAATCAGTTAAAATGGTGATGGTTCTAGTAAATGCTTCTAAGGAAACTGTCTAATTTTGGTAAAACTGTTAAAATACACAATGAGAGTTCCCAGAAATGATTAAGAACGTGTAATAAACACCTCAAGTACACTTAAACAGATTCTTACTACATTTAATGTCGTATTCAATCACGAAGGTTTCCAGGGAAAAGCTGTGGAATGACGAAAATACTGGTAATGTTTACAAGTCCTGGTACTTCCGGTGGCGTTTTCACGGGACTGTGCTTTCAATTATTAAGAGTTCATGTTTACAGAGCTCAGAATTGGTGTATAAAGCCTTGGAATCACGAGAATAGTGTTTATGTTTACAATTAAGGAGGATTGGGTTCGGCATTTTTGTGTGTGAATCAGTTAAAATGGTGACGGTTCTAGTAAATGCTTCTAAGGAAACTGCCTAATTTTGGTAAAACTGTTAAAATACACAATGAGAGTTCCCAGGAATGATTAAGAATGTGTAATAAACACCTCAAGTACACGTAAATAGATTCTTAATACATTAACTGTCGAAATCAATCACGGAGGTTTCCCGTGGAAAGCCATGAAATGACGATAATACAGGTAATATTTACAACTCCGGGTACTTCGGGTGGCGTTTTCACGGGACTGTGCTTCCAATTATTAAGAGTTCATGTTTACAGAGCTCAGAATTGGTGTGTAAAGCCTTGGAATGACGAGAATAGTGTTTATGTTTACAATTAAGGAGGATTGGGTTCGGCATTTTTGTGTGTGAATCAGTTAAAATGGTGAAGGTTCTAGTAAATACTTGTAAGCAAACTGCCTAATTTTGGTAAAACTGTTAAAATACACAATGATAGTTCCCAGAAATGATTAAAAATGTGGAAAAAACACTTCAAGTACACGTAAACAGATTGTTACTACATTTAATGTTGTATTCAATCACGGAGGTTTCCAGGGGAAAGCTGTGGAATGACGAAAATACTGGTAATGTTTACAAGTCCGGGTACTTCCGGTGGCGTTTTCACGGGACTGTCCTTTCAATTATTAAGAGTTCATGTTTACAGAGCTCAGAATTGGTGTATAAAGCCTTGGAATCACGAGAATAGTGTTTATGTTTACAATTAAGGAGGATTGGGTTCGGCATTTTTGTGTGTGAATCAGTTAAAATGGTGATGGTTCTAGTAAATGCTTCTAAGGAAACTGCCTAATTTTGGTAAAACTGTTAAAATACACAATGAGAGTTCCCAGAAATGATTAAGAACGTGTAATAAACACCTCAAGTACACGTAAATAGATTCTTAATACATTAACTGTCGAATTCAATCACGGAGGTTTCCCGTGGAAAGCCATGAAATGACGAAAATACTGGTAATATTTACAACTCCGGGTACTTCGGGTGGCGTTTTCACGGGACTGTGCTTCCAATTATTAAGAGTTCATGTTTACAGAGCTCAGAATTGGTGTGTAAAGCCTTGGAATCACGAGAATAGTGTTTATGTTTACAATTAAGGAGGATTGGGTTCGGCGTTTTTGTGTGTGAATCAGTTAAAATGGTGACGGTTCTAATAAATACTTCTAAGCAAACTGCCTAATTTTGGTAAAACTGTTAAAATACACAAGGAGAGTTCCCAGAAATGATTAAGAAAGTGTAATAAACACCTCAAGTACACGTAAACAGATTCTTACTACATTTAATGTCGTATTCAATCACGAAGGTTTCCAGGGAAACGCTGTGGAATGACGAAAATACTGGTAATGTTTACAAGTCCGGGTACTTCCGGTGGCGTTTTCACGGGACTGTGCTTTCAATTATTAAGAGTTCATGTTTACAGAGCTCAGAATTGGTGTATAAAGCCTTGGAATCACGAGAATAGTGTTTATGTTTAAATTAAGGAGGATTGGGTTCGGCATTTTTGTGTGTCAATCAGTTAAAATGGTGATGGTTCTAGTAAATGCTTCTAAGGAAACTGTCTAATTTTGGTAAAACTGTTAAAATACACAATGAGAGTTCCCAGAAATGATTATGAACGTGTAATAAACACCTCAAGTACACGTAAACAGATTCTTACTACATTTAATGTCGTATTCAATCACGAAGGTTTCCAGGGAAAAGCTGTGGAATGACGAAAATACTGGTAATGTTTACAAGTCCTGGTACTTCCGGTGGCGTTTTCACGGGACTGTGCTTTCAATTATTAAGAGTTCATGTTTACAGAGCTCAGAATTGGTGTATAAAGCCTTGGAATCACGAGAATAGTGTTTATGTTTACAATTAAGGAGGATTGGGTTCGGCATTTTTGTGTGTGAATCAGTTAAAATGGTGACGGTTCTAGTAAATGCTTCTAAGGAAACTGCCTAATTTTGGTAAAACTGTTAAAATACACAATGAGAGTTCCCAGGAATGATTAAGAATGTGTAATAAACACCTCAAGTACACGTAAATAGATTCTTAATACATTAACTGTCGAAATCAATCACGGAGGTTTCCCGTAGAAAGCCATGAAATGACGATAATACAGGTAATATTTACAACTCCGGGTACTTCGGGTGGCGTTTTCACGGGACTGTGCTTCCAATTATTAAGAGTTCATGTTTACAGAGCTCAGAATTGGTGTGTAAAGCCTTGGAATCACGAGAATAGTGTTTATGTTTACAATTAAGGAGGATTGGGTTCGGCGTTTTTGTGTGTGAATCAGTTAAAATGGTGACGGTTCTAATAAATACTTCTAAGCAAACTGCCTAATTTTGGTAAAACTGTTAAAATACACAAGGAGAGTTCCCAGAAATGATTAAGAAAGTGTAATAAACACCTCAAGTACACGTAAACAGATTCTTACTACATTTAATGTCGTATTCAATCACGAAGGTTTCCAGGGAAACGCTGTGGAATGACGAAAATACTGGTAATGTTTACAAGTCCGGGTACTTCTGGTGGCGTTTTCACGGGACTGTGCTTTCAATTATTAAGAGTTCATGTTTACAGAGCTCAGAATTGGTGTATAAAGCCTTGGAATCACGAGAATAGTGTTTATGTTTACAATTAAGGAGGATTGGGTTCGGCATTTTTGTGTGTCAATCAGTTAAAATGGTGATGGTTCTAGTAAATGCTTCTAAGGAAACTGTCTAATTTTGGTAAAACTGTTAAAATACACAATGAGAGTTCCCAGAAATGATTAAGAACGTGTAATAAACACCTCAAGTACACGTAAACAGATTCTTACTACATTTAATGTCGTATTCAATCACGAAGGTTTCCAGGGAAAAGCTGTGGAATGACGAAAATACTGGTAATGTTTACAAGTCCTGGTACTTCCAGTGGCGTTTTCACGGGACTGTGCTTTCAATTATTAAGAGTTCATGTTTACAGAGCTCAGAATTGGTGTATAAAGCCTTGGAATCACGAGAATAGTGTTTATGTTTCCAATTAAGGAGGATTGGGTTCGGCATTTTTGTGTGTGAATCAGTTAAAATGGTGACGGTTCTAGTAAATGCTTCTAAGGAAACTGCCTAATTTTGGTAAAACTGTTAAAATACACAATGAGAGTTCCCAGGAATGATTAAGAATGTGTAATAAACACCTCAAGTACACGTAAATAGATTCTTAATACATTAACTGTCGAAATCAATCACGGAGGTTTCCCGTGGAAAGCCATGAAATGACGATAATACAGGTAATATTTACAACTCCGGGTACTTCGGGTGGCGTTTTCACGGGACTGTGCTTCCAATTATTAAGAGTTCATGTTTACAGAGCTCAGAATTGGTGTGTAAAGCCTTGGAATGACGAGAATAGTGTTTATGTTTACAATTAAGGAGGATTGGGTTCGGCATTTTTGTGTGTGAATCTGTTAAAATGGTGAAGGTTCTAGTAAATACTTGTAAGCAAACTGCCTAATTTTGGTAAAACTGTTAAAATACACAATGATAGTTCCCAGAAATGATTAAAAATGTGGAAAAAACACTTCAAGTACACGTAAACAGATTGTTACTACATTTAATGTCGTATTCAATCACGGAGGTTTCCAGGGGAAAGCTGTGGAATGACGAAAATACTGGTAATGTTTACAAGTCCGGGTACGTCCGGTGGCGTTTTCACGGGACTGTGCTAACAATTATTAAGAGTTCATGTTTACAGAGCTCAGAATTGGTGTATAAAGCCTTGGAATCACGAGAATAGTGTTTATGTTTACAATTAAGGAGGATTGGTTTCGGCGTTTTTGTGTGTGAATCAGTTAAAATGGTGACGGTTCTAATAAATACTTCTAAGCAAACTGCCTAATTTTGGTAAAACTGTTAAAATACACAAGGAGAGTTCCCAGAAATGATTAAGAACGTGTAATAAACACCTCAAGTACACGTAAACAGATTCTTACTACATTTAATGTCGTATTCAATCACGAAGGTTTCCAGGGAAACGCTGTTGAATGAAGAAAATACTGGTAATGTTTACAAGTCCGGGTACTTCCGGTGGCGTTTTCACGGGACTGTGCTTTCAATTATTAAGAGTTCATGTTTACAGAGCTCAGAATTGGTGTATAAAGCCTTGGAATCACGAGAATAGTGTTTATGTTTACAATTAAGGAGGATTGGGTTCGGCATTTTTGTGTGTCAATCTGTTAAAATGGTGACGGTTCTAGTAAATGCTTCTAAGGAAACTGCCTAATTTTGGTAAAACTGTTAAAATACACAATGAGAGTTCCCAGAAATGATTAAGAACGTGTAATAAACACCTCAAGTACATGTAAACAGATTCTTACTACATTTAATGTCGTATTCAATCACGAAGGTTTCCAGGGAAAAGCTGTGGAATGACGAAAATACTGGTAATGTTTACAAGTCCGGGTACTTCGGGTGGCGTTTTCACGGGACTGTGCTTCCAATTATTAAGAGTTCATGTTTACAGAGCTCAGAATTGGTGGATAAAGCCTTGGAATGACGAGAATAGTGTTTATGTTTACAATTAAGGAGGATTGGGTTCGGCATTTTTGTGTGTGAATCAGTTAAAATGGTGAAGGTTCTAGTAAATACTTGTAAGCAAACTGCCTAATTTTGGTAAAACTGTTCAAATACACAATGATAGATCCCAGAAATGATTAAAAATGTGGAAAAAACACTTCAAGTACACGTAAACAGATTCTTACTACATTTAATGTCGTATTCAATCACGGAGGTTTCCAGGCGAAAGCTGTGGAATGACGAAAATACTGGTAATGTTTACAGGTCCGGGTACTTCCGGTGGCGTTTTCACGGGACTGTCCTTTCAATTATTAAGAGTTCATGTTTACAGAGCTCAGAATTGGTGTATAAAGCCTTGGAATCACGAGAATAGTGTTTATGTTTACAATTAAGGAGGATTGGGTTCGGCATTTTTGTGTGTGAATCAGTTAAAATGGTGATGGTTCTAGTAAATGCTTCTAAGGAAACTGCCTAATTTTGGTAAAACTGTTAAAATACACAATGAGAGTTCCCAGAAATGATTAAGAAAGTGTAATAAACACCTCAAGTACACGTAAACAGATTCTTACTACATTTAATGTCGTATTCAATCACGAAGGTTTCCAGGGAAAAGCTGTGGAATGACGAAAATACTGGTAATGTTTACAAGTCCGGGTACTTCTAGTGGCGTTTTCACGGGACTGTGCTTTCAATTATTAAGAATTCATGTTTACAGAGCTCAGAATTGGTGTATAAAGCCTTGGAATCACGAGAATAGTGTTTATGTTTACAATTAATGAGGATTGGGTTCGGCATTTTTGTGTGTGAATCAGTTAAAATGGTGACGGTTCTAGTAAATGCTTCTAAGGAAACTGCCTAATTTTGGTAAAACTGTTAAAATACACAATGAGAGTTCCCAGAAATGATTAAGAACGTGTAACAAACACCTCAAGTACACGTAAATAGATTCTTAATACATTAACTGTCGAAATCAATTACGGAGGTTTCCCGTGGAAAGCCATGAAATGACGAAAATACAGGTAATATTTACAACTCCGGGTACTTCGGGTGGCGTTTTCACGGGACTGTCCTTTCAATTATTAAGAGTTCATGTTTACAGAGCTCAGAATTGGTGTATAAAGCCTTGGAATCACGAGAATAGTGTTTATGTTTACAATTAAGGAGGATTTGGTTCGGCATTTTTGTGTGTGAATCAGTTAAAATGGTGACGGTTCTAGTAAATGCTTCTAAGGAAACTGCCTAATTTTGGTAAAACTGTTAAAATACACAATGAGAGTTCCCAGAAATGATTAAGAACGTGTAATAAACACCTCAAGTATATGTAAACAGATTCTTACTACACTTAATGTCGTATTCAATCACGAAGGTTTCCAGGGAAAAGCTGTGGAATGACGAAAATACTGGTAATGTTTACAAGTCCGGGTACTTCGGGTGGCGTTTTCACGGGACTGTGCTTTCAATTATTAAGAGTTCATGTTTACAGAGCTCAGAATTGGTGTATAAAGCCTTGGAATCACGAGAATAGTGTTTATGTTTACAATTAAGGAGGAATGGGTTCGGCATTTTTGTGTGTCAATCAGTTAAAATGGTGACGGTTCTAGTAAATGCTTCTAAGGAAACTGCCTAATTTTGGTAAAACTGTTAAAATACACAATGAGAGTTCCCAGAAATGATTAAGAACGTGTAATAAACACCTCAAGTACACGTAAATAGATTCTTACTACATTAACTGTCGGATTCAATCACGGAGGTTTCCCGTGGAAAGCCATGAAATGACGAAAATACAGGTAATATTTACAACTCAGGGTACTTCGGGTGGCGTTTTCACGGGACTGTGCTTCCAATTATTAAGAGTTCATGTTTACAGAGCTCAGAATTGGTGTATAAAGCCTTGGAATCACGAGAATAGTGTTTATGTTTACAATTAAGGAGGATTGGGTTCGGCATTTTTGTGTGTGAATCAGTTAAAATGGTGATGGTTCTAGCAAATGCTTCTAAGGAAACTGCCTAATTTTGGTAAAACTGTTAAAATACACAATGAGAGTTCCCAGAAATGATTAAGAATGTGTAATAAACACCTCAAGTACACGTAAATAGATTCTTAATACATTAACTGTCGAAATCAATCACGGAGGTTTCCCGTGGAAAGCCATGAAATGACGAAAATACTGGTAATATTTACAACTCCGGGTACTTCGGGTGGCGTTTTCACGGGACTGTGCTTCCAATTATTAAGAGTTCATGTTTACAGAGCTCAGAATTGGTGTGTAAAGCCTTGGAATGACGAGAATAGTGTTTATGTTTACAATTAAGGAGGATTGGGTTCGGCGTTTTTGTGTGTGAATCAGTTAAAATGGTGACGGTTCTAATAAATACTTCTAAGCAAACTGCCTAATTTTGGTAAAACTGTTAAAATACACAAGGAGAGTTCCCAGAAATGATTAAGAACGTGTAATAAACACCTCAAGTACACGTAAACAGATTCTTACTACATTTAATGTCGTATTCAATCACGAAGGTTTCCAGGGAAAAGCTGTGGAATGACGAAAATACTGGTAATGTTTACAAGTCCGGGTACTTCTAGTGGCGTTTTCACGGGACTGTGCTTTCAATTATTAAGAGTTCATGTTTACAGAGCTCAGAATTGGTGTATAAAGCCTTGGAATCACGAGAATAGTGTTTATGTTTACAATTAATGAGGATTGGGTTCGGCATTTTTGTGTGTGAATCAGTTAAAATGGTGACGGTTCTAGTAAATGCTTCTAAGGAAACTGCCTAATTTTGGTAAAACTGTTAAAATACACAATGAGAGTTCCCAGAAATGATTAAGAACGTGTAACAAACACCTCAAGTACACGTAAATAGATTCTTAATACATTAACTGTCGAAATCAATTACGGAGGTTTCCCGTGGAAAGCCATGAAATGACGAAAATACAGGTAATATTTACAACTCCGGGTACTTCGGGTGGCGTTTTCACGGGACTGTCCTTTCAATTATTAAGAGTTCATGTTTACAGAGCTCAGAATTGGTGTATAAAGCCTTGGAATCACGAGAATAGTGTTTATGTTTACAATTAAGGAGGATTGGGTTTGGCATTTTTGTGTGTCAATCAGTTAAAATGGTGACGGTTCTAGTAAATGCTTCTAAGGAAACTGCCTAATTTTGGTAAAACTGTTAAAATACACAATGAGAGTTCCCAGAAATGATTAAGAACGTGTTATAAACACCTCAAGTACATGTAAACAGATTCTTACTACATTTAATGTCGTATTCAATCACGAAGGTTTCCAGGGAAAAGCTGTGGAATGACGAAAATACTGGTAATGTTTACAAGTCCGGGTACTTCGGGTGGCGTTTTCACGGGACTGTGCTTTCAATTATTAAGAGTTCATGTTTACAGAGCTCAGAATTGGTGTATAAAGCCTTGGAATCACGAGAATAGTGTTTATGTTTACAATTAAGGAGGATTGGGTTCGGCATTTTTGTGTGTCAATCAGTTAAAATGGTGACGGTTCTAGTAAATGCTTCTAAGGAAACTGCCTAATTTTGGTAAAACTGTTAAAATACACAATGAGAGTTCCCAGAAATGATTAAGAACGTGTAATAAACACCTCAAGTACACGTAAATAGATTCTTACTACATTAACTGTCGGATTCAATCACGGAGGTTTCCCGTGGAAAGCCATGAAATGACGAAAATACAGGTAATATTTACAACTCAGGGTACTTCGGGTGGCGTTTTCACGGGACTGTGCTTCCAATTATTAAGAGTTCATGTTTACAGAGCTCAGAATTGGTGTATAAAGCCTTGGAATCACGAGAATAGTGTTTATGTTTACAATTAAGGAGGATTGGGTTCGGCATTTTTGTGTGTGAATCAGTTAAAATGGTGATGGTTCTAGTAAATGCTTCTAAGGAAACTGCCTAATTTTGGTAAAACTGTTAAAATACACAATGAGAGTTCCCAGAAATGATTAAGAACGTGTAATAAACACCTCAAGTACACGTAAACAGATTCTTACTACATTTAATGTCGTATTCAATCAAGAAGTTTTCCAGGGAAAAGCTGTGGAATGACGAAAATACTGGTAATGTTTACAAGTCCGGGTACTTCCGGTGGCGTTTTCACGGGACTGTGCTTTCAATTATTAAGAGTTCATGTTTACAGAGCTCAGAATTGGTGTATAAAGCCTTGGAATCACGAGAATAGTGTTTATGTTTACAATTAAGGAGGATTGGGTTCGGCATTTTTGTGTGTCAATCAGTTAAAATGGTGATGGTTCTAGTAAATGCTTCTAAGGAAACTGTCTAATTTTGGTAAAACTGTTAAAATACACAATGAGAGTTCCCAGAAATGATTAAGAACGTGTAATAAACACCTCAAGTACACTTAAACAGATTCTTACTACATTTAATGTCGTATTCAATCACGAAGGTTTCCAGGGAAAAGCTGTGGAATGACGAAAATACTGGTAATGTTTACAAGTCCTGGTACTTCCGGAGGCGTTTTCACGGGACTGTGCTTTCAATTATTAAGAGTTCATGTTTACAGAGCTCAGAATTGGTGTATAAAGCCTTGGAATCCCGAGAATAGTGTTTATGTTTACAATTAAGGAGGATTGGGTTCGGCATTTTTGTGTGTGAATCAGTTAAAATGGTGACGGTTCTAGTAAATGCTTCTAAGGAAACTGCCTAATTTTGGTAAAACTGTTAAAATACACAATGAGAGTTCCCAGGAATGATTAAGAATGTGTAATAAACACCTCAAGTACACGTAAATAGATTCTTAATACATTAACTGTCGAAATCAATCACGGAGGTTTCCCGTGGAAAGCCATGAAATGACGATAATACAGGTAATATTTACAACTCCGGGTACTTCGGGTGGCGTTTTCACGGGACTGTGCTTCCAATTATTAAGAGTTCATGTTTACAGAGCTCAGAATTGGTGTGTAAAGCCTTGGAATGACGAGAATAGTGTTTATGTTTACAATTAAGGAGGATTGGGTTCGGCATTTTTGTGTGTGAATCAGTTAAAATGGTGAAGGTTCTAGTAAATACTTGTAAGCAAACTGCCTAATTTTGGTAAAACTGTTAAAATACACAATGATAGTTCCCAGAAATGATTAAAAATGTGGAAAAAACACTTCAAGTACACGTAAACAGATTGTTACTACATTTAATGTTGTATTCAGTCACGGAGGTTTCCAGGGGAAAGCTGTGGAATGACGAAAATACTGGTAATGTTTACAAGTCCGGGTACTTCCGGTGGCGTTTTCACGGGACTGTCCTTTCAATTATTAAGAGTTCATGTTTACAGAGCTCAGAATTGGTGTATAAAGCCTTGGAATCACGAGAATAGTGTTTATGTTTACAATTAAGGAGGATTGGGTTCGGCATTTTTGTGTGTGAATCAGTTAAAATGGTGATGGTTCTAGTAAATGCTTCTAAGGAAACTGCCTAATTTTGGTAAAACTGTTAAAATACACAATGAGAGTTCCCAGAAATGATTAAGAATGTGTAATAAACACCTCAAGTACACGTAAATAGATTCTTAATACATTAACTGTCGAATTCAATCACGGAGGTTTCCCGTGGAAAGCCATGAAATGACGAAAATACTGGTAATATTTACAACTCCGGGTACTTCGGGTGGCGTTTTCACGGGACTGTGCTTCCAATTATTAAGAGTTCATGTTTACAGAGCTCAGAATTGGTGTGTAAAGCCTTGGAATCACGAGAATAGTGTTTATGTTTACAATTAAGGAGGATTGGGTTCGGCGTTTTTGTGTGTGAATCAGTTAAAATGGTGACGGTTCTAATAAATACTTCTAAGCAAACTGCCTAATTTTGGTAAAACTGTTAAAATACACAAGGAGAGTTCCCAGAAATGATTAAGAAAGTGTAATAAACACCTCAAGTACACGTAAACAGATTCTTACTACATTTAATGTCGTATTCAATCACGAAGGTTTCCAGGGAAACGCTGTGGAATGACGAAAATACTGGTAATGTTTACAAGTCCGGGTACTTCCGGTGGCGTTTTCACGGGACTGTGCTTTCAATTATTAAGAGTTCATGTTTACAGAGCTCAGAATTGGTGTATAAAGCCTTGGAATCACGAGAATAGTGTTTATGTTTACAATTAAGGAGGATTGGGTTCGGCATTTTTGTGTGTCAATCAGTTAAAATGGTGATGGTTCTAGTAAATGCTTCTAAGGAAACTGTCTAATTTTGGTAAAACTGTTAAAATACACAATGAGAGTTCCCAGAAATGATTAAGAACGTGTAATAAACACCTCAAGTACACGTAAACAGATTCTTACTACATTTAATGTCGTATTCAATCACGAAGGTTTCCAGGGAAAAGCTGTGGAATGACGAAAATACTGGTAATGTTTACAAGTCCTGGTACTTCCGGTGGCGTTTTTAACGGGACTGTGCTTTCAATTATTAAGAGTTCATGTTTACAGAGCTCAGAATTGGTGTATAAAGCCTTGGAATCACGAGAATAGTGTTTATGTTTACAATTAAGGAGGATTGGGTTCGGCATTTTTGTGTGTGAATCAGTTAAAATGGTGACGGTTCTAGTAAATGCTTCTAAGGAAACTGCCTAATTTTGGTAAAACTGTTAAAATACACAATGAGAGTTCCCAGGAATGATTAAGAATGTGTAATAAACACCTCAAGTACACGTAAATAGATTCTTAATACATTAACTGTCGAAATCAATCACGGAGGTTTCCCGTGGAAAGCCATGAAATGACGATAATACAGGTAATATTTACAACTCCGGGTACTTCGGGTGGCGTTTTCACGGGACTGTGCTTCCAATTATTAAGAGTTCATGTTTACAGAGCTCAGAATTGGTGTGTAAAGCCTTGGAATGACGAGAATAGTGTTTATGTTTACAATTAAGGAGGATTGGGTTCGGCATTTTTGTGTGTGAATCAGTTAAAATGGTGAAGGTTCTAGTAAATACTTGTAAGCAAACTGCCTAATTTTGGTAAAACTGTTAAAATACACAATGATAGTTCCCAGAAATGATTAAAAATGTGGAAAAAACACTTCAAGTACACGTAAACAGATTGTTACTACATTTAATGTCGTATTCAATCACGGAGGTTTCCAGGGGAAAGCTGTGGAATGACGAAAATACTGGTAATGTTTACAAGTCCGGGTACGTCCGGTGGCGTTTTCACGGGACTGTGCTTCCAATTATTAAGAGTTCATGTTTACAGAGCTCAGAATTGGTGTATAAAGCCTTGGAATCACGAGAATAGTGTTTATGTTTACAATTAAGGAGGATTGGTTTCGGCGTTTTTGTGTGTGAATCAGGTAAAATGGTGACGGTTCTAATAAATACTTCTAAGCAAACTGCCTAATTTTGGTAAAACTGTTAAAATACACAAGGAGAGTTCCCAGAAATGATTAAGAACGTGTAATAAACACCTCAAGTACACGTAAACAGATTCTTACTACATTTAATGTCGTATTCAATCACGAAGGTTTCCAGGGAAACGCTGTTGAATGAAGAAAATACTGGTAATGTTTACAAGTCCGGGTACTTCCGGTGGCGTTTTCACGGGACTGTGCTTTCAATTATTAAGAGTTCATGTTTACAGAGCTCAGAATTGGTGTATAAAGCCTTGGAATCACGAGAATAGTGTTTATGTTTACAATTAAGGAGGATTGGGTTCGGCATTTTTGTGTGTGAATCAGTTAAAATGGTGATGGTTCTAGTAAATGCTTCTAAGGAAACTGCCTAATTTTGGTAAAACTGTTAAAATACACAATGAGAGTTCCCAGAAATGATTAAGAACGTGTAATAAACACCTCAAGTACACGTAAACAGATTCTTACTACATTTAATGTCGTATTCAATCAAGAAGTTTTCCAGGGAAAAGCTGTGGAATGACGAAAATACTGGTAATGTTTACAAGTCCGGGTACTTCCGGTGGCGTTTTCACGGGACTGTGCTTTCAATTATTAAGAGTTCATGTTTACAGAGCTCAGAATTGGTGTATAAAGCCTTGGAATCACGAGAATAGTGTTTATGTTTACAATTAAGGAGGATTGGGTTCGGCATTTTTGTGTGTCAATCAGTTAAAATGGTGATGGTTCTAGTAAATGCTTCTAAGGAAACTGTCTAATTTTGGTAAAACTGTTAAAATACACAATGAGAGTTCCCAGAAATGATTAAGAACGTGTAATAAACACCTCAAGTACACTTAAACAGATTCTTACTACATTTAATGTCGTATTCAATCACGAAGGTTTCCAGGGAAAAGCTGTGGAATGACGAAAATACTGGTAATGTTTACAAGTCCTGGTACTTCCGGAGGCGTTTTCACGGGACTGTGCTTTCAATTATTAAGAGTTCATGTTTACAGAGCTCAGAATTGGTGTATAAAGCCTTGGAATCCCGAGAATAGTGTTTATGTTTACAATTAAGGAGGATTGGGTTCGGCATTTTTGTGTGTGAATCAGTTAAAATGGTGACGGTTCTAGTAAATGCTTCTAAGGAAACTGCCTAATTTTGGTAAAACTGTTAAAATACACAATGAGAGTTCCCAGGAATGATTAAGAATGTGTAATAAACACCTCAAGTACACGTAAATAGATTCTTAATACATTAACTGTCGAAATCAATCACGGAGGTTTCCCGTGGAAAGCCATGAAATGACGATAATACAGGTAATATTTACAACTCCGGGTACTTCGGGTGGCGTTTTCACGGGACTGTGCTTCCAATTATTAAGAGTTCATGTTTACAGAGCTCAGAATTGGTGTGTAAAGCCTTGGAATGACGAGAATAGTGTTTATGTTTACAATTAAGGAGGATTGGGTTCGGCATTTTTGTGTGTGAATCAGTTAAAATGGTGAAGGTTCTAGTAAATACTTGTAAGCAAACTGCCTAATTTTGGTAAAACTGTTAAAATACACAATGATAGTTCCCAGAAATGATTAAAAATGTGGAAAAAACACTTCAAGTACACGTAAACAGATTGTTACTACATTTAATGTTGTATTCAGTCACGGAGGTTTCCAGGGGAAAGCTGTGGAATGACGAAAATACTGGTAATGTTTACAAGTCCGGGTACTTCCGGTGGCGTTTTCACGGGACTGTCCTTTCAATTATTAAGAGTTCATGTTTACAGAGCTCAGAATTGGTGTATAAAGCCTTGGAATCACGAGAATAGTGTTTATGTTTACAATTAAGGAGGATTGGGTTCGGCATTTTTGTGTGTGAATCAGTTAAAATGGTGATGGTTCTAGTAAATGCTTCTAAGGAAACTGCCTAATTTTGGTAAAACTGTTAAAATACACAATGAGAGTTCCCAGAAATGATTAAGAATGTGTAATAAACACCTCAAGTACACGTAAATAGATTCTTAATACATTAACTGTCGAATTCAATCACGGAGGTTTCCCGTGGAAAGCCATGAAATGACGAAAATACTGGTAATATTTACAACTCCGGGTACTTCGGGTGGCGTTTTCACGGGACTGTGCTTCCAATTATTAAGAGTTCATGTTTACAGAGCTCAGAATTGGTGTGTAAAGCCTTGGAATCACGAGAATAGTGTTTATGTTTACAATTAAGGAGGATTGGGTTCGGCGTTTTTGTGTGTGAATCAGTTAAAATGGTGACGGTTCTAATAAATACTTCTAAGCAAACTGCCTAATTTTGGTAAAACTGTTAAAATACACAAGGAGAGTTCCCAGAAATGATTAAGAAAGTGTAATAAACACCTCAAGTACACGTAAACAGATTCTTACTACATTTAATGTCGTATTCAATCACGAAGGTTTCCAGGGAAACGCTGTGGAATGACGAAAATACTGGTAATGTTTACAAGTCCGGGTACTTCCGGTGGCGTTTTCACGGGACTGTGCTTTCAATTATTAAGAGTTCATGTTTACAGAGCTCAGAATTGGTGTATAAAGCCTTGGAATCACGAGAATAGTGTTTATGTTTACAATTAAGGAGGATTGGGTTCGGCATTTTTGTGTGTCAATCAGTTAAAATGGTGATGGTTCTAGTAAATGCTTCTAAGGAAACTGTCTAATTTTGGTAAAACTGTTAAAATACACAATGAGAGTTCCCAGAAATGATTAAGAACGTGTAATAAACACCTCAAGTACACGTAAACAGATTCTTACTACATTTAATGTCGTATTCAATCACGAAGGTTTCCAGGGAAAAGCTGTGGAATGACGAAAATACTGGTAATGTTTACAAGTCCTGGTACTTCCGGTGGCGTTTTTAACGGGACTGTGCTTTCAATTATTAAGAGTTCATGTTTACAGAGCTCAGAATTGGTGTATAAAGCCTTGGAATCACGAGAATAGTGTTTATGTTTACAATTAAGGAGGATTGGGTTCGGCATTTTTGTGTGTGAATCAGTTAAAATGGTGACGGTTCTAGTAAATGCTTCTAAGGAAACTGCCTAATTTTGGTAAAACTGTTAAAATACACAATGAGAGTTCCCAGGAATGATTAAGAATGTGTAATAAACACCTCAAGTACACGTAAATAGATTCTTAATACATTAACTGTCGAAATCAATCACGGAGGTTTCCCGTGGAAAGCCATGAAATGACGATAATACAGGTAATATTTACAACTCCGGGTACTTCGGGTGGCGTTTTCACGGGACTGTGCTTCCAATTATTAAGAGTTCATGTTTACAGAGCTCAGAATTGGTGTGTAAAGCCTTGGAATGACGAGAATAGTGTTTATGTTTACAATTAAGGAGGATTGGGTTCGGCATTTTTGTGTGTGAATCAGTTAAAATGGTGAAGGTTCTAGTAAATACTTGTAAGCAAACTGCCTAATTTTGGTAAAACTGTTAAAATACACAATGATAGTTCCCAGAAATGATTAAAAATGTGGAAAAAACACTTCAAGTACACGTAAACAGATTGTTACTACATTTAATGTCGTATTCAATCACGGAGGTTTCCAGGGGAAAGCTGTGGAATGACGAAAATACTGGTAATGTTTACAAGTCCGGGTACGTCCGGTGGCGTTTTCACGGGACTGTGCTTCCAATTATTAAGAGTTCATGTTTACAGAGCTCAGAATTGGTGTATAAAGCCTTGGAATCACGAGAATAGTGTTTATGTTTACAATTAAGGAGGATTGGTTTCGGCGTTTTTGTGTGTGAATCAGGTAAAATGGTGACGGTTCTAATAAATACTTCTAAGCAAACTGCCTAATTTTGGTAAAACTGTTAAAATACACAAGGAGAGTTCCCAGAAATGATTAAGAACGTGTAATAAACACCTCAAGTACACGTAAACAGATTCTTACTACATTTAATGTCGTATTCAATCACGAAGGTTTCCAGGGAAACGCTGTTGAATGAAGAAAATACTGGTAATGTTTACAAGTCCGGGTACTTCCGGTGGCGTTTTCACGGGACTGTGCTTTCAATTATTAAGAGTTCATGTTTACAGAGCTCAGAATTGGTGTATAAAGCCTTGGAATCACGAGAATAGTGTTTATGTTTACAATTAAGGAGGATTGGGTTCGGCATTTTTGTGTGTCAATCAGTTAAAATGGTGACGGTTCTAGTAAATGCTTCTAAGGAAACTGCCTAATTTTGGTAAAACTGTTAAAATACACAATGAGAGTTCCCAGAAATGATTAAGAACGTGTAATAAACACCTCAAGTACACGTAAACAGATTCTTACTACATTTAATGTCGTATTCAATCACGAAGGTTTCCAGGGAAAAGCTGTGGAATGACGAAAATACTGGTAATGTTTACAAGTCCGGGTACTTCTAGTGGCGTTTTCACGGGACTGTGCTTTCAATTATTAAGAGTTCATGTTTACAGAGCTCAGAATTGGTGTATAAAGCCTTGGAATCACGAGAATAGTGTTTATGTTTACAATTAAGGAGGATTGGGTTCGGCATTTTTGTGTGTGAATCAGTTAAAATGGTGACGGTTCTAGTAAATGCTTCTAAGGAAACTGCCTAATTTTGGTAAAACTGTTAAAATACACAATGAGAGTTCCCAGAAATGATTAAGAACGTGTAACAAACACCTCAAGTACACGTAAATAGATTCTTAATACATTAACTGTCGAAATCAATTACGGAGGTTTCCCGTGGAAAGCCATGAAATGACGAAAATACAGGTAATATTTACAACTCCGGGTACTTCGGGTGGCGTTTTCACGGGACTGTCCTTTCAATTATTAAGAGTTCATGTTTACAGAGCTCAGAATTGGTGTATAAAGCCTTGGAATCACGAGAATAGTGTTTATGTTTACAATTAAGGAGGATTGGGTTCGGCATTTTTGTGTGTGAATCAGTTAAAATGGTGATGGTTCTAGTAAATGCTTCTAAGGAAACTGCCTAATTTTGGTAAAACTGTTAAAATACACAATGAGAGTTCCCAGAAATGATTAAGAACGTGTAATAAACACCTCAAGTACACGTAAACAGATTCTTACTACATTTAATGTCGTATTCAATCAAGAAGTTTTCCAGGGAAAAGCTGTGGAATGACGAAAATACTGGTAATGTTTACAAGTCCGGGTACTTCCGGTGGCGTTTTCACGGGACTGTGCTTTCAATTATTAAGAGTTCATGTTTACAGAGCTCAGAATTGGTGTATAAAGCCTTGGAATCACGAGAATAGTGTTTATGTTTACAATTAAGGAGGATTGGGTTCGGCATTTTTGTGTGTCAATCAGTTAAAATGGTGATGGTTCTAGTAAATGCTTCTAAGGAAACTGTCTAATTTTGGTAAAACTGTTAAAATACACAATGAGAGTTCCCAGAAATGATTAAGAACGTGTAATAAACACCTCAAGTACACTTAAACAGATTCTTACTACATTTAATGTCGTATTCAATCACGAAGGTTTCCAGGGAAACGCTGTGGAATGACGAAAATACTGGTAATGTTTACAAGTCCGGGTACTTCCGGTGGCGTTTTCACGGGACTGTGCTTTCAATTATTAAGAGTTCATGTTTACAGAGCTCAGAATTGGTGTATAAAGCCTTGGAATCACGAGAATAGTGTTTATGTTTACAATTAAGGAGGATTGGGTTCGGCATTTTTGTGTGTCAATCAGTTAAAATGGTGATGGTTCTAGTAAATGCTTCTAAGGAAACTGTCTAATTTTGGTAAAACTGTTAAAATACACAATGAGAGTTCCCAGAAATGATTAAGAACGTGTAATAAACACCTCAAGTACACGTAAACAGATTCTTACTACATTTAATGTCGTATTCAATCACGAAGGTTTCCAGGGAAAAGCTGTGGAATGACGAAAATACTGGTAATGTTTACAAGTCCTGGTACTTCCGGTGGCGTTTTCACGGGACTGTGCTTTCAATTATTAAGAGTTCATGTTTACAGAGCTCAGAATTGGTGTATAAAGCCTTGGAATCACGAGAATAGTGTTTATGTTTACAATTAAGGAGGATTGGGTTCGGCATTTTTGTGTGTGAATCAGTTAAAATGGTGACGGTTCTAGTAAATGCTTCTAAGGAAACTGCCTAATTTTGGTAAAACTGTTAAAATACACAATGAGAGTTCCCAGGAATGATTAAGAATGTGTAATAAACACCTCAAGTACACGTAAATAGATTCTTAATACATTAACTGTCGAAATCAATCACGGAGGTTTCCCGTGGAAAGCCATGAAATGACGATAATACAGGTAATATTTACAACTCCGGGTACTTCGGGTGGCGTTTTCACGGGACTGTGCTTCCAATTATTAAGAGTTCATGTTTACAGAGCTCAGAATTGGTGTGTAAAGCCTTGGAATGACGAGAATAGTGTTTATGTTTACAATTAAGGAGGATTGGGTTCGGCATTTTTGTGTGTGAATCAGTTAAAATGGTGAAGGTTCTAGTAAATACTTGTAAGCAAACTGCCTAATTTTGGTAAAACTGTTAAAATACACAATGATAGTTCCCAGAAATGATTAAAAATGTGGAAAAAACACTTCAAGTACACGTAAACAGATTGTTACTACATTTAATGTCGTATTCAATCACGGAGGTTTCCAGGGGAAAGCTGTGGAATGACGAAAATACTGGTAATGTTTACAAGTCCGGGTACGTCCGGTGGCGTTTTCACGGGACTGTGCTTCCAATTATTAAGAGTTCATGTTTACAGAGCTCAGAATTGGTGTATAAAGCCTTGGAATCACGAGAATAGTGTTTATGTTTACAATTAAGGAGGATTGGTTTCGGCGTTTTTGTGTGTGAATCAGGTAAAATGGTGACGGTTCTAATAAATACTTCTAAGCAAACTGCCTAATTTTGGTAAAACTGTTAAAATACACAAGGAGAGTTCCCAGAAATGATTAAGAACGTGTAATAAACACCTCAAGTACACGTAAACAGATTCTTACTACATTTAATGTCGTATTCAATCACGAAGGTTTCCAGGGAAACGCTGTTGAATGAAGAAAATACTGGTAATGTTTACAAGTCCGGGTACTTCCGGTGGCGTTTTCACGGGACTGTGCTTTCAATTATTAAGAGTTCATGTTTACAGAGCTCAGAATTGGTGTATAAAGCCTTGGAATCACGAGAATAGTGTTTATGTTTACAATTAAGGAGGATTGGGTTCGGCATTTTTGTGTGTCAATCAGTTAAAATGGTGACGGTTCTAGTAAATGCTTCTAAGGAAACTGCCTAATTTTGGTAAAACTGTTAAAATACACAATGAGAGTTCCCAGAAATGATTAAGAACGTGTAATAAACACCTCAAGTACACGTAAACAGATTCTTACTACATTTAATGTCGTATTCAATCACGAAGGTTTCCAGGGAAAAGCTGTGGAATGACGAAAATACTGGTAATGTTTACAAGTCCGGGTACTTCTAGTGGCGTTTTCACGGGACTGTGCTTTCAATTATTAAGAGTTCATGTTTACAGAGCTCAGAATTGGTGTATAAAGCCTTGGAATCACGAGAATAGTGTTTATGTTTACAATTAAGGAGGATTGGGTTCGGCATTTTTGTGTGTGAATCAGTTAAAATGGTGACGGTTCTAGTAAATGCTTCTAAGGAAACTGCCTAATTTTGGTAAAACTGTTAAAATACACAATGAGAGTTCCCAGAAATGATTAAGAACGTGTAACAAACACCTCAAGTACACGTAAATAGATTCTTAATACATTAACTGTCGAAATCAATTACGGAGGTTTCCCGTGGAAAGCCATGAAATGACGAAAATACAGGTAATATTTACAACTCCGGGTACTTCGGGTGGCGTTTTCACGGGACTGTCCTTTCAATTATTAAGAGTTCATGTTTACAGAGCTCAGAATTGGTGTATAAAGCCTTGGAATCACGAGAATAGTGTTTATGTTTACAATTAAGGAGGATTGGGTTCGGCATTTTTGTGTGTGAATCAGTTAAAATGGTGACGGTTCTAGTAAATGCTTCTAAGGAAACTGCCTAATTTTGGTAAAACTGTTAAAATACACAATGAGAGTTCCCAGAAATGATTAAGAACGTGTAATAAACACCTCAAGTATATGTAAACAGATTCTTACTACATTTAATGTCGTATTCAATCACGAAGGTTTCCAGGGAAAAGCTGTGGAATGACGAAAATACTGGTAATGTTTACAAGTCCGGGTACTTCGGGTGGCGTTTTCACGGGACTGTGCTTTCAATTATTAAGAGTTCATGTTTACAGAGCTCAGAATTGGTGTATAAAGCCTTGGAATCACGAGAATAGTGTTTATGTTTACAATTAAGGAGGATTGGGTTCGGCATTTTTGTGTGTCAATCAGTTAAAATGGTGACGGTTCTAGTAAATGCTTCTAAGGAAACTGCGTAATTTTGGTAAAACTGTTAAAATACACAATGAGAGTTCCCAGAAATGATTAAGAACGTGTAATAAACACCTCAAGTACACGTAAACAGATTCTTACTACATTTAATGTCGTATTCAATCACGAAGGTTTCCAGGGAAAAGCTGTGGAATGACGAAAATACTGGTAATGTTTACAAGTCCGGGTACTTCCGGTGGCGTTTTCACGGGACTGTGCTTTCAATTATTAAGAGTTCATGTTTACAGAGCTCAGAATTGGTGTATAAAGCCTTGGAATCACGAGAATAGTGTTTATGTTTGCAATTAAGGAGGATTGGGTTCGGCATTTTTGTGTGTGAATCAGTTAAAATGGTGATGGTTCTAGTAAATGCTTCTAAGGAAACTGCCTAATTTTGGTAAAACTGTTAAAATACACAATGAGAGTTCCCAGAAATGATTAAGAACGTGTAATAAACACCTCAAGTACACTTAAACAGATTCTTACTACATTTAATGTCGTATTCAATCACGAAGGTTTCCAGGGAAAAGCTGTGGAATGACGAAAATACTGGTAATGTTTACAAGTCCTGGTACTTCCGGTGGCGTTTTCACGGGACTGTGCTTTCAATTATTAAGAGTTCATGTTTACAGAGCTCAGAATTGGTGTATAAAGCCTTGGAATCACGAGAATAGTGTTTATGTTTACAATTAAGGAGGATTGGGTTCGGCATTTTTGTGTGTGAATCAGTTAAAATGGTGACGGTTCTAGTAAATGCTTCTAAGGAAACTGCCTAATTTTGGTAAAACTGTTAAAATACACAATGAGAGTTCCCAGGAATGATTAAGAATGTGTAATAAACACCTCAAGTACACGTAAATAGATTCTTAATACATTAACTGTCGAAATCAATCAGGGAGGTTTCCCGTGGAAAGCCATGAAATGACGATAATACAGGTAATATTTACAACTCCGGGTACTTCGGGTGGCGTTTTCACGGGACTGTGCTTCCAATTATTAAGAGTTCATGTTTACAGAGATCAGAATTGGTGTGTAAAGCCTTGGAATGACGAGAATAGTGTTTATGTTTACAATTAAGGAGGATTGGGTTCGGCATTTTTGTGTGTGAATCAGTTAAAATGGTGAAGGTTCTAGTAAATACTTGTAAGCAAACTGCCTAATTTTGGTAAAACTGTTAAAATACACAATGATAGTTCCCAGAAATGATTAAAAATGTGGAAAAAACACTTCAAGTACACGTAAACAGATTGTTACTACATTTAATGTTGTATTCAATCACGGAGGTTTCCAGGGGAAAGCTGTGGAATGACGAAAATACTGGTAATGTTTACAAGTCCGGGTACTTCCGGTGGCGTTTTCACGGGACTGTCCTTTCAATTATTAAGAGTTCATGTTTACAGAGCTCAGAATTGGTGTATAAAGCCTTGGAATCACGAGAATAGTGTTTATGTTTACAATTAAGGAGGATTGGGTTCGGCATTTTTGTGTGTGAATCAGTTAAAATGGTGATGGTTCTAGTAAATGCTTCTAAGGAAACTGCCTAATTTTGGTAAAACTGTTAAAATACACAATGAGAGTTCCCAGAAATGATTAAGAATGTGTAATAAACACCTCAAGTACACGTAAATAGATTCTTAATACATTAACTGTCGAATTCAATCACGGAGGTTTCCCGTGGAAAGCCATGAAATGACGAAAATACTGGTAATATTTACAACTCCGGGTACTTCGGGTGGCGTTTTCACGGGACTGTGCTTCCAATTATTAAGAGTTCATGTTTACAGAGCTCAGAATTGGTGTGTAAAGCCTTGGAATCACGAGAATAGTGTTTATGTTTACAATTAAGGAGGATTGGGTTCGGCGTTTTTGTGTGTGAATCAGTTAAAATGGTGACGGTTCTAATAAATACTTCTAAGCAAACTGCCTAATTTTGGTAAAACTGTTAAAATACACAAGGAGAGTTCCCAGAAATGATTAAGAAAGTGTAATAAACACCTCAAGTACACGTAAACAGATTCTTACTACATTTAATGTCGTATTCAATCACGAAGGTTTCCAGGGAAATGCTGTGGAATGACGAAAATACTGGTAATGTTTACAAGTCCGGGTACTTCCGGTGGCGTTTTCACGGGACTGTGCTTTCAATTATTAAGAGTTCATGTTTACAGAGCTCAGAATTGGTGTATAAAGCCTTGGAATCACGAGAATAGTGTTTATGTTTACAATTAAGGAGGATTGGGTTCGGCATTTTTGTGTGTCAATAAGTTAAAATGGTGATGGTTCTAGTAAATGCTTCTAAGGAAACTGTCTAATTTTGGTAAAACTGTTAAAATACACAATGAGAGTTCCCAGAAATGATTATGAACGTGTAATAAACACCTCAAGTACACGTAAACAGATTCTTACTACATTTAATGTCGTATTCAATCACGAAGGTTTCCAGGGAAAAGCTGTGGAATGACGAAAATACTGGTAATGTTTACAAGTCCTGGTACTTCCGGTGGCGTTTTCACGGGACTGTGCTTTCAATTATTAAGAGTTCATGTTTACAGAGCTCAGAATTGGTGTATAAAGCCTTGGAATCACGAGAATAGTGTTTATGTTTACAATTAAGGAGGATTGGGTTCGGCATTTTTGTGTGTGAATCAGTTAAAATGGTGACGGTTCTAGTAAATGCTTCTAAGGAAACTGCCTAATTTTGGTAAAACTGTTAAAATACACAATGAGAGTTCCCAGGAATGATTAAGAATGTGTAATAAACACCTCAAGTACACGTAAATAGATTCTTAATACATTAACTGTCGAAATCAATCACGGAGGTTTCCCGTAGAAAGCCATGAAATGACGATAATACAGGTAATATTTACAACTCCGGGTACTTCGGGTGGCGTTTTCACGGGACTGTGCTTCCAATTATTAAGAGTTCATGTTTACAGAGCTCAGAATTGGTGTGTAAAGCCTTGGAATCACGAGAATAGTGTTTATGTTTACAATTAAGGAGGATTGGGTTCGGCGTTTTTGTGTGTGAATCAGTTAAAATGGTGACGGTTCTAATAAATACTTCTAAGCAAACTGCCTAATTTTGGTAAAACTGTTAAAATACACAAGGAGAGTTCCCAGAAATGATTAAGAAAGTGTAATAAACACCTCAAGTACACGTAAACAGATTCTTACTACATTTAATGTCGTATTCAATCACGAAGGTTTCCAGGGAAACGCTGTGGAATGACGAAAATACTGGTAATGTTTACAAGTCCGGGTACTTCTGGTGGCGTTTTCACGGGACTGTGCTTTCAATTATTAAGAGTTCATGTTTACAGAGCTCAGAATTGGTGTATAAAGCCTTGGAATCACGAGAATAGTGTTTATGTTTACAATTAAGGAGGATTGGGTTCGGCATTTTTGTGTGTCAATCAGTTAAAATGGTGATGGTTCTAGTAAATGCTTCTAAGGAAACTGTCTAATTTTGGTAAAACTGTTAAAATACACAATGAGAGTTCCCAGAAATGATTAAGAACGTGTAATAAACACCTCAAGTACACGTAAACAGATTCTTACTACATTTAATGTCGTATTCAATCACGAAGGTTTCCAGGGAAAAGCTGTGGAATGACGAAAATACTGGTAATGTTTACAAGTCCTGGTACTTCCGGTGGCGTTTTCACGGGACTGTGCTTTCAATTATTAAGAGTTCATGTTTACAGAGCTCAGAATTGGTGTATAAAGCCTTGGAATCACGAGAATAGTGTTTATGTTTACAATTAAGGAGGATTGGGTTCGGCATTTTTGTGTGTGAATCAGTTAAAATGGTGACGGTTCTAGTAAATGCTTCTAAGGAAACTGCCTAATTTTGGTAAAACTGTTAAAATACACAATGAGAGTTCCCAGGAATGATTAAGAATGTGTAATAAACACCTCAAGTACACGTAAATAGATTCTTAATACATTAACTGTCGAAATCAATCACGGAGGTTTCCCGTGGAAAGCCATGAAATGACGATAATACAGGTAATATTTACAACTCCGGGTACTTCGGGTGGCGTTTTCACGGGACTGTGCTTCCAATTATTAAGAGTTCATGTTTACAGAGCTCAGAATTGGTGTGTAAAGCCTTGGAATGACGAGAATAGTGTTTATGTTTACAATTAAGGAGGATTGGGTTCGGCATTTTTGTGTGTGAATCAGTTAAAATGGTGAAGGTTCTAGTAAATACTTGTAAGCAAACTGCCTAATTTTGGTAAAACTGTTAAAATACACAAGGAGAGTTCCCAGAAATGATTAAGAAAGTGTAATAAACACCTCAAGTACACGTAAACAGATTCTTACTACATTTAATGTCGTATTCAATCACGAAGGTTTCCAGGGAAACGCTGTGGAATGACGAAAATACTGGTAATGTTTACAAGTCCGGGTACTTCTGGTGGCGTTTTCACGGGACTGTGCTTTCAATTATTAAGAGTTCATGTTTACAGAGCTCAGAATTGGTGTATAAAGCCTTGGAATCACGAGAATAGTGTTTATGTTTACAATTAAGGAGGATTGGGTTCGGCATTTTTGTGTGTCAATCAGTTAAAATGGTGATGGTTCTAGTAAATGCTTCTAAGGAAACTGTCTAATTTTGGTAAAACTGTTAAAATACACAATGAGAGTTCCCAGAAATGATTAAGAACGTGTAATAAACACCTCAAGTACACGTAAACAGATTCTTACTACATTTAATGTCGTATTCAATCACGAAGGTTTCCAGGGAAAAGCTGTGGAATGACGAAAATACTGGTAATGTTTACAAGTCCTGGTACTTCCGGTGGCGTTTTCACGGGACTGTGCTTACAATTATTAAGAGTTCATGTTTACAGAGCTCAGAATTGGTGTATAAAGCCTTGGAATCACGAGAATAGTGTTTATGTTTACAATTAAGGAGGATTGGGTTCGGCATTTTTGTGTGTGAATCAGTTAAAATGGTGACGGTTCTAGTAAATGCTTCTAAGGAAACTGCCTAATTTTGGTAAAACTGTTAAAATACACAATGAGAGTTCCCAGGAATGATTAAGAATGTGTAATAAACACCTCAAGTACACGTAAATAGATTCTTAATACATTAACTGTCGAAATCAATCACGGAGGTTTCCCGTGGAAAGCCATGAAATGACGATAATACAGGTAATATTTACAACTCCGGGTACTTCGGGTGGCGTTTTCACGGGACTGTGCTTCCAATTATTAAGAGTTCATGTTTACAGAGCTCAGAATTGGTGTGTAAAGCCTTGGAATGACGAGAATAGTGTTTATGTTTACAATTAAGGAGGATTGGGTTCGGCATTTTTGTGTGTGAATCAGTTAAAATGGTGAAGGTTCTAGTAAATACTTGTAAGCAAACTGCCTAATTTTGGTAAAACTGTTAAAATACACAATGATAGTTCCCAGAAATGATTAAAAATGTGGAAAAAACACTTCAAGTACACGTAAACAGATTGTTACTACATTTAATGTCGTATTCAATCACGGAGGTTTCCAGGGGAAAGCTGTGGAATGACGAAAATACTGGTAATGTTTACAAGTCCGGGTACGTCCGGTGGCGTTTTCACGGGACTGTGCTTCCAATTATTAAGAGTTCGTGTTTACAGAGCTCAGAATTGGTGTATAAAGCCTTGGAATCACGAGAATAGTGTTTATGTTTACAATTAAGGAGGATTGGTTTCGGCGTTTTTGTGTGTGAATCAGTTAAAATGGTGACGGTTCTAATAAATACTTCTAAGCAAACTGCCTAATTTTGGTAAAACTGTTAAAATACACAAGGAGAGTTCCCAGAAATGATTAAGAACGTGTAATAAACACCTCAAGTACACGTAAACAGATTCTTACTACATTTAATGTCGTATTCAATCACGAAGGTTTCCAGGGAAAAGCTGTGGAATGACGAAAATACTGGTAATGTTTACAAGTCCGGGTACGTCCGGTGGCGTTTTCACGGGACTGTGCTTCCAATTATTAAGAGTTCATGTTTACAGAGCTCAGAATTGGTGTATAAAGCCTTGGAATCACGAGAATAGTGTTTATGTTTACAATTAAGGAGGATTGGGTTCGGCATTTTTGTGTGTCAATCAGTTAAAATGGTGACGGTTCTAGTAAATGCTTCTAAGGAAACTGCCTAATTTTGGTAAAACTGTTAAAATACACAATGAGAGTTCCCAGAAATGATTAAGAACGTGTAATAAACACCTCAAGTACATGTAAACAGATTCTTACTACATTTAATGTCGTATTCAATCACGAAGGTTTCCAGGGAAAAGCTGTGGAATGACGAAAATACTGGTAATGTTTACAAGTCCGGGTACTTCGGGTGGCGTTTTCACGGGACTGTGCTTCCAATTATTAAGAGTTCATGTTTACAGAGCTCAGAATTGGTGGATAAAGCCTTGGAATGACGAGAATAGTGTTTATGTTTACAATTAAGGAGGATTGGGTTCGGCATTTTTGTGTGTGAATCAGTTAAAATGGTGAAGGTTCTAGTAAATACTTGTAAGCAAACTGCCTAATTTTGGTAAAACTGTTCAAATACACAATGATAGATCCCAGAAATGATTAAAAATGTGGAAAAAACACTTCAAGTACACGTAAACAGATTCTTACTACATTTAATGTCGTATTCAATCACGGAGGTTTCCAGGTGAAAGCTGTGGAATGACGAAAATACTGGTAATGTTTACAGGTCCGGGTACTTCCGGTGGCGTTTTCACGGGACTGTCCTTTCAATTATTAAGAGTTCATGTTTACAGAGCTCAGAATTGGTGTATAAAGCCTTGGAATCACGAGAATAGTGTTTATGTTTACAATTAAGGAGGATTGGGTTCGGCATTTTTGTGTGTGAATCAGTTAAAATGGTGATGGTTCTAGTAAATGCTTCTAAGGAAACTGCCTAATTTTGGTAAAACTGTTAAAATACACAATGAGAGTTCCCAGAAATGATTAAGAACGTGTAATAAACACCTCAAGTACACGTAAACAGATTCTTACTACATTTAATGTCGTATTCAATCACGAAGGTTTCCAGGGAAAAGCTGTGGAATGACGAAAATACTGGTAATGTTTACAAGTCCGGGTACTTCTAGTGGCGTTTTCACGGGACTGTGCTTTCAATTATTAAGAGTTCATGTTTACAGAGCTCAGAATTGGTGTATAAAGCCTTGGAATCACGAGAATAGTGTTTATGTTTACAATTAATGAGGATTGGGTTCGGCATTTTTGTGTGTGAATCAGTTAAAATGGTGACGGTTCTAGTAAATGCTTCTAAGGAAACTGCCTAATTTTGGTAAAACTGTTAAAATACACAATGAGAGTTCCCAGAAATGATTAAGAACGTGTAACAAACACCTCAAGTACACGTAAATAGATTCTTAATACATTAACTGTCGAAATCAATTACGGAGGTTTCCCGTGGAAAGCCATGAAATGACGAAAATACAGGTAATATTTACAACTCCGGGTACTTCGGGTGGCGTTTTCACGGGACTGTCCTTTCAATTATTAAGAGTTCATGTTTACAGAGCTCAGAATTGGTGTATAAAGCCTTGGAATCACGAGAATAGTGTTTATGTTTACAATTAAGGAGGATTGGGTTCGGCATTTTTGTGTGTGAATCAGTTAAAATGGTGACGGTTCTAGTAAATGCTTCTAAGGAAACTGCCTAATTTTGGTAAAACTGTTAAAATACACAATGAGTGTTCCCAGAAATGATTAAGAACGTGTAATAAACACCTCAAGTATATGTAAACAGATTCTTACTACATTTAATGTCGTATTCAATCACGAAGGTTTCCAGGGAAAAGCTGTGGAATGACGAAAATACTGGTAATGTTTACAAGTCCGGGTACTTCGGGTGGCGTTTTCACGGGACTGTGCTTTCAATTATTAAGAGTTCATGTTTACAGAGCTCAGAATTGGTGTATAAAGCCTTGGAATCACGAGAATAGTGTTTATGTTTACAATTAAGGAGGATTGGGTTCGGCATTTTTGTGTGTCAATCAGTTAAAATGGTGACGGTTCTAGTAAATGCTTCTAAGGAAACTGCCTAATTTTGGTAAAACTGTTAAAATACACAATGAGAGTTCCCAGAAATGATTAAGAACGTGTAATAAACACCTCAAGTACACGTAAATAGATTCTTACTACATTAACTGTCGGATTCAATCACGGAGGTTTCCCGTGGAAAGCCATGAAATGACGAAAATACAGGTAATATTTACAACTCAGGGTACTTCGGGTGGCGTTTTCACGGGACTGTGCTTCCAATTATTAAGAGTTCATGTTTACAGAGCTCAGAATTGGTGTATAAAGCCTTGGAATCACGAGAATAGTGTTTATGTTTACAATTAAGGAGGATTGGGTTCGGCATTTTTGTGTGTGAATCAGTTAAAATGGTGATGGTTCTAGTAAATGCTTCTAAGGAAACTGCCTAATTTTGGTAAAACTGTTAAAATACACAATGAGAGTTCCCAGAAATGATTAAGAACGTGTAATAAACACCTCAAGTACACGTAAACAGATTCTTACTACATTTAATGTCGTATTCAATCACGAAGGTTTCCAGGGAAAAGCTGTGGAATGACGAAAATACTGGTAATGTTTACAAGTCCTGGTACTTCCGGTGGCGTTTTCACGGGACTGTGCTTTCAATTATTAAGAGTTCATGTTTACAGAGCTCAGAATTGGTGTATAAAGCCTTGGAATCACGAGAATAGTGTTTATGTTTACAATTAAGGAGGATTGGGTTCGGCATTTTTGTGTGTGAATCAGTTAAAATGGTGATGGTTCTAGCAAATGCTTCTAAGGAAACTGCCTAATTTTGGTAAAACTGTTAAAATACACAATGAGAGTTCCCAGGAATGATTAAGAATGTGTAATAAACACCTCAAGTACACGTAAATAGATTCTTAATACATTAACTGTCGAAATCAATCACGGAGGTTTCCCGTGGAAAGCCATGAAATGACGAAAATACTGGTAATATTTACAACTCCGGGTACTTCGGGTGGCGTTTTCACGGGACTGTGCTTCCAATTATTAAGAGTTCATGTTTACAGAGCTCAGAATTGGTGTGTAAAGCCTTGGAATGACGAGAATAGTGTTTATGTTTACAATTAAGGAGGATTGGGTTCGGCGTTTTTGTGTGTGAATCAGTTAAAATGGTGACGGTTCTAATAAATACTTCTAAGCAAACTGCCTAATTTTGGTAAAACTGTTAAAATACACAAGGAGAGTTCCCAGAAATGATTAAGAACGTGTAATAAACACCTCAAGTACACGTAAACAGATTCTTACTACATTTAATGTCGTATTCAATCACGAAGGTTTCCAGGGAAAAGCTGTGGAATGACGAAAATACTGGTAATGTTTACAAGTCCGGGTACTTCTAGTGGCGTTTTCACGGGACTGTGCTTTCAATTATTAAGAGTTCATGTTTACAGAGCTCAGAATTGGTGTATAAAGCCTTGGAATCACGAGAATAGTGTTTATGTTTACAATTAATGAGGATTGGGTTCGGCATTTTTGTGTGTGAATCAGTTAAAATGGTGACGGTTCTAGTAAATGCTTCTAAGGAAACTGCCTAATTTTGGTAAAACTGTTAGAATACACAATGAGAGTTCCCAGAAATGATTAAGAACGTGTAACAAACACCTCAAGTACACGTAAATAGATTCTTAATACATTAACTGTCGAAATCAATTACGGAGGTTTCCCGTGGAAAGCCATGAAATGACGAAAATACAGGTAATATTTACAACTCCGGGTACTTCGGGTGGCGTTTTCACGGGACTGTCCTTTCAATTATTAAGAGTTCATGTTTACAGAGCTCAGAATTGGTGTATAAAGCCTTGGAATCACGAGAATAGTGTTTATGTTTACAATTAAGGAGGATTGGGTTCGGCATTTTTGTGTGTCAATCAGTTAAAATGGTGACGGTTCTAGTAAATGCTTCTAAGGAAACTGCCTAATTTTGGTAAAACTGTTAAAATACACAATGAGAGTTCCCAGAAATGATTAAGAACGTGTTATAAACACCTCAAGTACATGTAAACAGATTCTTACTACATTTAATGTCGTATTCAATCACGAAGGTTTCCAGGGAAAAGCTGTGGAATGACGAAAATACTGGTAATGTTTACAAGTCCGGGTACTTCGGGTGGCTTTTTCACGGGACTGTGCTTTCAATTATTAAGAGTTCATGTTTACAGAGCTCAGAATTGGTGTATAAAGCCTTGGAATCACGAGAATAGTGTTTATGTTTACAATTAAGGAGGATTGGGTTCGGCATTTTTGTGTGTCAATCAGTTAAAATGGTGACGGTTCTAGTAAATGCTTCTAAGGAAACTGCCTAATTTTGGTAAAACTGTTAAAATACACAATGAGAGTTCCCAGAAATGATTAAGAACGTGTAATAAACACCTCAAGTACACGTAAATAGATTCTTACTACATTAACTGTCGGATTCAATCACGGAGGTTTCCCGTGGAAAGCCATGAAATGACGAAAATACAGGTAATATTTACAACTCAGGGTACTTCGGGTGGCGTTTTCACGGGACTGTGCTTCCAATTATTAAGAGTTCATGTTTACAGAGCTCAGAATTGGTGTATAAAGCCTTGGAATCACGAGAATAGTGTTTATGTTTACAATTAAGGAGGATTGGGTTCGGCATTTTTGTGTGTGAATCAGTTAAAATGGTGATGGTTCTAGTAAATGCTTCTAAGGAAACTGCCTAATTTTGGTAAAACTGTTAAAATACACAATGAGAGTTCCCAGAAATGATTAAGAACGTGTAATAAACACCTCAAGTACACGTAAACAGATTCTTACTACATTTAATGTCGTATTCAATCACGAAGGTTTCCAGGGAAAAGCTGTGGAATGACGAAAATACTGGTAATGTTTACAAGTCCTGGTACTTCCGGTGGCGTTTTCACGGGACTGTGCTTTCAATTATTAAGAGTTCATGTTTACAGAGCTCAGAATTGGTGTATAAAGCCTTGGAATCACGAGAATAGTGTTTATGTTTACAATTAAGGAGGATTGGGTTCGGCATTTTTGTTTGTGAATCAGTTAAAATGGTGATGGTTCTAGCAAATGCTTCTAAGGAAACTGCCTAATTTTGGTAAAACTGTTAAAATACACAATGAGAGTTCCCAGGAATGATTAAGAATGTGTAATAAACACCTCAAGTACACGTAAATAGATTCTTAATACATTAACTGTCGAAATCAATCACGGAGGTTTCCCGTGGAAAGCCATGAAATGACGATAATACAGGTAATGTTTACAAGTCCGGGTACTTCTAGTGGCGTTTTAACGGGACTGTGCTTTCAATTATTAAGAGTTCATGTTTACAGAGCTCAGAATTGGTGTATAAAGCCTTGGAATCACGAGAATAGTGTTTATGTTTACAATTAAGGAGGATTGGGTTCGGCATTTTTGTGTGTGAATCAGTTAAAATGGTGACGGTTCTAGTAAATGTTTCTAAGGAAACTGCCTAATTTTGGTAAAACTGTTAAAATACACAAGGAGAGTTCCCAGGAATGATTAAGAACGTTTAATAAACACCTCAAGTACATGTAAATAGATTCTTAATACATTAACTGTCGAATTCAATCACGGAGCTTTCCCTTGGAAAGCCATGAAATGACGAAAATACAGGTAATATTTACAACTCCGGGTACTTCGGGTAGCGTTTTCACGGGACTGTGCTTCCAATTATTAAGAGGTCATGTTTACAGAGCTCAGAATTGGTGTGTAAAGCCTTGGAATGACGAGAATAGTGTTTATGTTTACAATTAAGGAGGATTGGTTTCGGCGTTTTTGTGTGTGAATCAGTTAAAATGGTGACGGTTCTAGTAAATACTTCTAAGCAAACTGCCTAATTTTGGTAAAACTGTTAAAATACACAATGAGAGTTCCCAGGAATGATTAAGAACGTGTAATAAACACCTCAAGTACACGTAAATGTATTCTTACTACATTTACTGTCGAATTCAATCACGAAGGTTTCCAGGGAAAAGCTGTGGAATGACGAAAATACTGGTAATGTTTACAAGTCCGGGTACTTCGGGTGGCGTTTTCACGGGACTGTGCTTCCAATTATTAAGAGTTCATGTTTACAGAGCTCAGAATTGGTATGTAAAGCCTCGGAATGACGAGAATAGTGTTTATGTTTACAATTAAGGAGGATTGGGTTCGGCGTTTTTGTGTGTGAATCAGTTAAAATGGTGACGGTTCTAGTAAATACTTCTAAGCAAACTGCCTAATTTTGGTAAAACTGTTAAAATACACAATGAGAGTTCCCAGAAATGATTAAGAACGTGTAATAAACACCTCAAGTACACGTAAACAGATTCTTACTACATTTAATGTCGTATTCAATCACGAAGGTTTCCAGGGAAAAGCTGTGGAATGAGGAAAACACTGGTAATGTTTACAAGTCCGGGTACTTCCGGTGGCGTTTTCACGGGACTGTGCTTTCAATTATTAAGAGTTCATGTTTACAGAGCTCAGAATTGGTGTATAAAGCCTTGGAATCACGAGAATAGTGTTTATGTTTACAATTAAGGAGGATTGGGTTCGGCATTTTTCTGTGTGAATCAGTTAAAATGGTGACGGTTCTAGTAAATGCTTCTAAGGAAACTGCCTAATTTTGGTAAAACTGTTAAAATACACAATGAGAGTTCCCAGAAATGATTACGAACGTGTAATAAACACTTCAAGTACACGTAAACAGATTCTTACTACATTTAATGTCGTATTCAATCACGAAGGTTTCCAGGGAAACGCTGTGGAATGACGAAAATACTGGTAATGTTTACAAGTCCGGGTACTTCGGGTGGCGTTTTCACGGGACTGTGCTTTCAATTATTAAGAGTTCATGTTTACAGAGCTCAGAATTGGTGTATAAAGCCTTGGAATCACGAGAATAGTGTTTATGTTTACAATTAAGGAGGATTGGGTTCGGCATTTTTGTGTGTCAATCAGTTAAAATGGTGACGGTTCTAGTAAATGCTTCTAAGGAAACTGCCTAATTTTGGTAAAACTGTTAAAATACACAATGAGAGTTCCCAGAAATGATTAAGAACGTGTAATAAACACCTCAAGTACACGTAAATAGATTCTTACTACATTAACTGTCGGATTCAATCACGGAGGTTTCCCGTGGAAAGCCATGAAATGACGAAAATACAGGTAATATTTACAACTCAGGGTACTTCGGGTGGCGTTTTCACGGGACTGTGCTTTCAATTATTAAGAGTTCATGTTTACAGAGCTCAGAATTGGTGTATAAAGCCTTGGAATCACGAGAATAGTGTTTATGTTTACAATTAAGGAGGATTGGGTTCGGCATTTTTGTGTGTGAATCAGTTAAAATGGTGACGGTTCTAGTAAATGCTTCTAAGGAAACTGCCTAATTTTGGTAAAACTGTTAAAATACACAATGAGAGTTCCCAGAAATGATTAAGAACGTGTAATAAACACCTCAAGTATATGTAAACAGATTCTTACTACATTTAATGTCGTATTCAATCACGAAGGTTTCCAGGGAAAAGCTGTGGAATGACGAAAATACTGGTAATGTTTACAAGTCCGGGTACTTCGGGTGGCGTTTTCACGGGACTGTGCTTTCAATTATTAAGAGTTCATGTTTACAGAGCTCAGAATTGGTGTATAAAGCCTTGGAATCACGAGAATAGTGTTTATGTTTACAATTAAGGAGGATTGGGTTCGGCATTTTTGTGTGTCAATCAGTTAAAATGGTGACGGTTCTAGTAAATGCTTCTAAGGAAACTGCCTAATTTTGGTAAAACTGTTAAAATACACAATGAGAGTTCCCAGAAATGATTAAGAACGTGTAATAAACACCTCAAGTACACGTAAATAGATTCTTACTACATTAACTGTCGGATTCAATCACGGAGGTTTCCCGTGGAAAGCCATGAAATGACGAAAATACAGGTAATATTTACAACTCAGGGTACTTCGGGTGGCGTTTTCACGGGACTGTGCTTCCAATTATTAAGAGTTCATGTTTACAGAGCTCAGAATTGGTGTATAAAGCCTTGGAATCACGAGAATAGTGTTTATGTTTACAATTAAGGAGGATTGGGTTCGGCATTTTTGTGTGTGAATCAGTTAAAATGGTGATGGTTCTAGTAAATGCTTCTAAGGAAACTGCCTAATTTTGGTAAAACTGTTAAAATACACAATGAGAGTTCCCAGAAATGATTAAGAACGTGTAATAAACACCTCAAGTACACGTAAACAGATTCTTACTACATTTAATGTCGTATTCAATCACGAAGGTTTCCAGGGAAAAGCTGTGGAATGACGAAAATACTGGTAATGTTTACAAGTCCTGGTACTTCCGGTGGCGTTTTCACGGGACTGTGCTTTCAATTATTAAGAGTTCATGTTTACAGAGCTCAGAATTGGTGTATAAAGCCTTGGAATCACGAGAATAGTGTTTATGTTTACAATTAAGGAGGATTGGGTTCGGCATTTTTGTGTGTGAATCAGTTAAAATGGTGATGGTTCTAGCAAATGCTTCTAAGGAAACTGCCTAATTTTGGTAAAACTGTTAAAATACACAATGAGAGTTCCCAGGAATGATTAAGAATGTGTAATAAACACCTCAAGTACACGTAAATAGATTCTTAATACATTAACTGTCGAAATCAATCACGGAGGTTTCCCGTGGAAAGCCATGAAATGACGAAAATACTGGTAATATTTACAACTCCGGGTACTTCGGGTGGCGTTTTCACGGGACTGTGCTTCCAATTATTAAGAGTTCATGTTTACAGAGCTCAGAATTGGTGTGTAAAGCCTTGGAATGACGAGAATAGTGTTTATGTTTACAATTAAGGAGGATTGGGTTCGGCGTTTTTGTGTGTGAATCAGTTAAAATGGTGACGGTTCTAATAAATACTTCTAAGCAAACTGCCTAATTTTGGTAAAACTGTTAAAATACACAAGGAGAGTTCCCAGAAATGATTAAGAACGTGTAATAAACACCTCAAGTACACGTAAACAGATTCTTACTACATTTAATGTCGTATTCAATCACGAAGGTTTCCAGGGAAAAGCTGTGGAATGACGAAAATACTGGTAATGTTTACAAGTCCGGGTACTTCTAGTGGCGTTTTCACGGGACTGTGCTTTCAATTATTAAGAGTTCATGTTTACAGAGCTCAGAATTGGTGTATAAAGCCTTGGAATCACGAGAATAGTGTTTATGTTTACAATTAATGAGGATTGGGTTCGGCATTTTTGTGTGTGAATCAGTTAAAATGGTGACGGTTCTAGTAAATGCTTCTAAGGAAACTGCCTAATTTTGGTAAAACTGTTAGAATACACAATGAGAGTTCCCAGAAATGATTAAGAACGTGTAACAAACACCTCAAGTACACGTAAATAGATTCTTAATACATTAACTGTCGAAATCAATTACGGAGGTTTCCCGTGGAAAGCCATGAAATGACGAAAATACAGGTAATATTTACAACTCCGGGTACTTCGGGTGGCGTTTTCACGGGACTGTCCTTTCAATTATTAAGAGTTCATGTTTACAGAGCTCAGAATTGGTGTATAAAGCCTTGGAATCACGAGAATAGTGTTTATGTTTACAATTAAGGAGGATTGGGTTCGGCATTTTTGTGTGTCAATCAGTTAAAATGGTGACGGTTCTAGTAAATGCTTCTAAGGAAACTGCCTAATTTTGGTAAAACTGTTAAAATACACAATGAGAGTTCCCAGAAATGATTAAGAACGTGTTATAAACACCTCAAGTACATGTAAACAGATTCTTACTACATTTAATGTCGTATTCAATCACGAAGGTTTCCAGGGAAAAGCTGTGGAATGACGAAAATACTGGTAATGTTTACAAGTCCGGGTACTTCGGGTGGCTTTTTCACGGGACTGTGCTTTCAATTATTAAGAGTTCATGTTTACAGAGCTCAGAATTGGTGTATAAAGCCTTGGAATCACGAGAATAGTGTTTATGTTTACAATTAAGGAGGATTGGGTTCGGCATTTTTGTGTGTCAATCAGTTAAAATGGTGACGGTTCTAGTAAATGCTTCTAAGGAAACTGCCTAATTTTGGTAAAACTGTTAAAATACACAATGAGAGTTCCCAGAAATGATTAAGAACGTGTAATAAACACCTCAAGTACACGTAAATAGATTCTTACTACATTAACTGTCGGATTCAATCACGGAGGTTTCCCGTGGAAAGCCATGAAATGACGAAAATACAGGTAATATTTACAACTCAGGGTACTTCGGGTGGCGTTTTCACGGGACTGTGCTTCCAATTATTAAGAGTTCATGTTTACAGAGCTCAGAATTGGTGTATAAAGCCTTGGAATCACGAGAATAGTGTTTATGTTTACAATTAAGGAGGATTGGGTTCGGCATTTTTGTGTGTGAATCAGTTAAAATGGTGATGGTTCTAGTAAATGCTTCTAAGGAAACTGCCTAATTTTGGTAAAACTGTTAAAATACACAATGAGAGTTCCCAGAAATGATTAAGAACGTGTAATAAACACCTCAAGTACACGTAAACAGATTCTTACTACATTTAATGTCGTATTCAATCACGAAGGTTTCCAGGGAAAAGCTGTGGAATGACGAAAATACTGGTAATGTTTACAAGTCCTGGTACTTCCGGTGGCGTTTTCACGGGACTGTGCTTTCAATTATTAAGAGTTCATGTTTACAGAGCTCAGAATTGGTGTATAAAGCCTTGGAATCACGAGAATAGTGTTTATGTTTACAATTAAGGAGGATTGGGTTCGGCATTTTTGTGTGTGAATCAGTTAAAATGGTGACGGTTCTAGTAAATGCTTCTAAGGAAACTGCCTAATTTTGGTAAAACTGTTAAAATACACAAGGAGAGTTCCCAGGAATGATTAAGAACGTTTAATAAACACCTCAAGTACATATAAATAGATTCTTAATACATTAACTGTCGAATTCAATCACGGAGCTTTCCCTTGGAAAGCCATGAAATGACGAAAATACAGGTAATATTTACAACTCCGGGTACTTCGGGTAGCGTTTTCACGGGACTGTGCTTCCAATTATTAAGAGGTCATGTTTACAGAGCTCAGAATTGGTGTGTAAAGCCTTGGAATGACGAGAATAGTGTTTATGTTTACAATTAAGGAGGATTGGTTTCGGCGTTTTTGTGTGTGAATCAGTTAAAATGGTGACGGTTCTAGTAAATACTTCTAAGCAAACTGCCTAATTTTGGTAAAACTGTTAAAATACACAATGAGAGTTCCCAGGAATGATTAAGAACGTGTAATAAACACCTCAAGTACACGTAAATGTATTCTTACTACATTTACTGTCGAATTCAATCACGAAGGTTTCCAGGGAAAAGCTGTGGAATGACGAAAATACTGGTAATGTTTACAAGTCCGGGTACTTCGGGTGGCGTTTTCACGGGACTGTGCTTCCAATTATTAAGAGTTCATGTTTACAGAGCTCAGAATTGGTATGTAAAGCCTCGGAATGACGAGAATAGTGTTTATGTTTACAATTAAGGAGAATTGGGTTCGGCGTTTTTGTGTGTGAATCAGTTAAAATGGTGACGGTTCTAGTAAATGCTTCTAAGGAAACTGCCTAATTTTGGTAAAACTGTTAAAATACACAATGAGAGTTCCCAGAAATGATTAAGAACGTGTAATAAACACCTCAAGTATATGTAAACAGATTCTTACTACATTTAATGTCGTATTCAATCACGAAGGTTTCCAGGGAAAAGCTGTGGAATGACGAAAATACTGGTAATGTTTACAAGTCCGGGTACTTCGGGTGGCGTTTTCACGGGACTGTGCTTTCAATTATTAAGAGTTCATGTTTACAGAGCTCAGAATTGGTGTATAAAGCCTTGGAATCACGAGAATAGTGTTTATGTTTACAATTAAGGAGGATTGGGTTCGGCATTTTTGTGTGTCAATCAGTTAAAATGGTGACGGTTCTAGTAAATGCTTCTAAGGAAACTGCCTAATTTTGGTAAAACTGTTAAAATACACAATGAGAGTTCCCAGAAATGATTAAGAACGTGTAATAAACACCTCAAGTACACGTAAATAGATTCTTACTACATTAACTGTCGGATTCAATCACGGAGGTTTCCCGTGGAAAGCCATGAAATGACGAAAATACAGGTAATATTTACAACTCAGGGTACTTCGGGTGGCGTTTTCACGGGACTGTGCTTCCAATTATTAAGAGTTCATGTTTACAGAGCTCAGAATTGGTGTATAAAGCCTTGGAATCACGAGAATAGTGTTTATGTTTACAATTAAGGAGGATTGGGTTCGGCATTTCTGTGTGTGAATCAGTTAAAATGGTGATGGTTCTAGTAAATGCTTCTAAGGAAACTGCCTAATTTTGGTAAAACTGTTAAAATACACAATGAGAGTTCCCAGAAATGATTAAGAACGTGTAATAAACACCTCAAGTACACGTAAACAGATTCTTACTACATTTAATGTCGTATTCAATCACGAAGGTTTCCAGGGAAAAGCTGTGGAATGACGAAAATACTGGTAATGTTTACAAGTCCTGGTACTTCCGGTGGCGTTTTCACGGGACTGTGCTTTCAATTATTAAGAGTTCATGTTTACAGAGCTCAGAATTGGTGTATAAAGCCTTGGAATCACGAGAATAGTGTTTATGTTTACAATTAAGGAGGATTGGGTTCGGCATTTTTGTGTGTGAATCAGTTAAAATGGTGATGGTTCTAGCAAATGCTTCTAAGGAAACTGCCTAATTTTGGTAAAACTGTTAAAATACACAATGAGAGTTCCCAGGAATGATTAAGAATGTGTAATAAACACCTCAAGTACACGTAAATAGATTCTTAATACATTAACTGTCGAAATCAATCACGGAGGTTTCCCGTGGAAAGCCATGAAATGACGAAAATACTGGTAATATTTACAACTCCGGGTACTTCGGGTGGCGTTTTCACGGGACTGTGCTTCCAATTATTAAGAGTTCATGTTTACAGAGCTCAGAATTGGTGTGTAAAGCCTTGGAATGACGAGAATAGTGTTTATGTTTACAATTAAGGAGGATTGGGTTCGGCGTTTTTGTGTGTGAATCAGTTAAAATGGTGACGGTTCTAATAAATACTTCTAAGCAAACTGCCTAATTTTGGTAAAACTGTTAAAATACACAAGGAGAGTTCCCAGAAATGATTAAGAACGTGTAATAAACACCTCAAGTACACGTAAACAGATTCTTACTACATTTAATGTCGTATTCAATCACGAAGGTTTCCAGGGAAAAGCTGTGGAATGACGAAAATACTGGTAATGTTTACAAGTCCGGGTACTTCTAGTGGCGTTTTCACGGGACTGTGCTTTCAATTATTAAGAGTTCATGTTTACAGAGCTCAGAATTGGTGTATAAAGCCTTGGAATCACGAGAATAGTGTTTATGTTTACAATTAATGAGGATTGGGTTCGGCATTTTTGTGTGTGAATCAGTTAAAATGGTGACGGTTCTAGTAAATGCTTCTAAGGAAACTGCCTAATTTTGGTAAAACTGTTAGAATACACAATGAGAGTTCCCAGAAATGATTAAGAACGTGTAACAAACACCTCAAGTACACGTAAATAGATTCTTAATACATTAACTGTCGAAATCAATTACGGAGGTTTCCCGTGGAAAGCCATGAAATGACGAAAATACAGGTAATATTTACAACTCCGGGTACTTCGGGTGGCGTTTTCACGGGACTGTCCTTTCAATTATTAAGAGTTCATGTTTACAGAGCTCAGAATTGGTGTATAAAGCCTTGGAATCACGAGAATAGTGTTTATGTTTACAATTAAGGAGGATTGGGTTCGGCATTTTTGTGTGTCAATCAGTTAAAATGGTGACGGTTCTAGTAAATGCTTCTAAGGAAACTGCCTAATTTTGGTAAAACTGTTAAAATACACAATGAGAGTTCCCAGAAATGATTAAGAACGTGTTATAAACACCTCAAGTACATGTAAACAGATTCTTACTACATTTAATGTCGTATTCAATCACGAAGGTTTCCAGGGAAAAGCTGTGGAATGACGAAAATACTGGTAATGTTTACAAGTCCGGGTACTTCGGGTGGCTTTTTCACGGGACTGTGCTTTCAATTATTAAGAGTTCATGTTTACAGAGCTCAGAATTGGTGTATAAAGCCTTGGAATCACGAGAATAGTGTTTATGTTTACAATTAAGGAGGATTGGGTTCGGCATTTTTGTGTGTCAATCAGTTAAAATGGTGACGGTTCTAGTAAATGCTTCTAAGGAAACTGCCTAATTTTGGTAAAACTGTTAAAATACACAATGAGAGTTCCCAGAAATGATTAAGAACGTGTAATAAACACCTCAAGTACACGTAAATAGATTCTTACTACATTAACTGTCGGATTCAATCACGGAGGTTTCCCGTGGAAAGCCATGAAATGACGAAAATACAGGTAATATTTACAACTCAGGGTACTTCGGGTGGCGTTTTCACGGGACTGTGCTTCCAATTATTAAGAGTTCATGTTTACAGAGCTCAGAATTGGTGTATAAAGCCTTGGAATCACGAGAATAGTGTTTATGTTTACAATTAAGGAGGATTGGGTTCGGCATTTTTGTGTGTGAATCAGTTAAAATGGTGATGGTTCTAGTAAATGCTTCTAAGGAAACTGCCTAATTTTGGTAAAACTGTTAAAATACACAATGAGAGTTCCCAGAAATGATTAAGAACGTGTAATAAACACCTCAAGTACACGTAAACAGATTCTTACTACATTTAATGTCGTATTCAATCACGAAGGTTTCCAGGGAAAAGCTGTGGAATGACGAAAATACTGGTAATGTTTACAAGTCCTGGTACTTCCGGTGGCGTTTTCACGGGACTGTGCTTTCAATTATTAAGAGTTCATGTTTACAGAGCTCAGAATTGGTGTATAAAGCCTTGGAATCACGAGAATAGTGTTTATGTTTACAATTAAGGAGGATTGGGTTCGGCATTTTTGTTTGTGAATCAGTTAAAATGGTGATGGTTCTAGCAAATGCTTCTAAGGAAACTGCCTAATTTTGGTAAAACTGTTAAAATACACAATGAGAGTTCCCAGGAATGATTAAGAATGTGTAATAAACACCTCAAGTACACGTAAATAGATTCTTAATACATTAACTGTCGAAATCAATCACGGAGGTTTCCCGTGGAAAGCCATGAAATGACGATAATACAGGTAATGTTTACAAGTCCGGGTACTTCTAGTGGCGTTTTCACGGGACTGTGCTTTCAATTATTAAGAGTTCATGTTTACAGAGCTCAGAATTGGTGTATAAAGCCTTGGAATCACGAGAATAGTGTTTATGTTTACAATTAAGGAGGATTGGGTTCGGCATTTTTGTGTGTGAATCAGTTAAAATGGTGACGGTTCTAGTAAATGCTTCTAAGGAAACTGCCTAATTTTGGTAAAACTGTTAAAATACACAAGGAGAGTTCCCAGGAATGATTAAGAACGTTTAATAAACACCTCAAGTACATGTAAATAGATTCTTAATACATTAACTGTCGAATTCAATCACGGAGCTTTCCCTTGGAAAGCCATGAAATGACGAAAATACAGGTAATATTTACAACTCCGGGTACTTCGGGTAGCGTTTTCACGGGACTGTGCTTCCAATTATTAAGAGGTCATGTTTACAGAGCTCAGAATTGGTGTGTAAAGCCTTGGAATGACGAGAATAGTGTTTATGTTTACAATTAAGGAGGATTGGTTTCGGCGTTTTTGTGTGTGAATCAGTTAAAATGGTGACGGTTCTAGTAAATACTTCTAAGCAAACTGCCTAATTTTGGTAAAACTGTTAAAATACACAATGAGAGTTCCCAGGAATGATTAAGAACGTGTAATAAACACCTCAAGTACACGTAAATGTATTCTTACTACATTTACTGTCGAATTCAATCACGAAGGTTTCCAGGGAAAAGCTGTGGAATGACGAAAATACTGGTAATGTTTACAAGTCCGGGTACTTCGGGTGGCGTTTTCACGGGACTGTGCTTCCAATTATTAAGAGTTCATGTTTACAGAGCTCAGAATTGGTATGTAAAGCCTCGGAATGACGAGAATAGTGTTTATGTTTACAATTAAGGAGGATTGGGTTCGGCGTTTTTGTGTGTGAATCAGTTAAAATGGTGACGGTTCTAGTAAATACTTCTAAGCAAACTGCCTAATTTTGGTAAAACTGTTAAAATACACAATGAGAGTTCCCAGAAATGATTAAGAACGTGTAATAAACACCTCAAGTACACGTAAACAGATTCTTACTACATTTAATGTCGTATTCAATCACGAAGGTTTCCAGGGAAAAGCTGTGGAATGAGGAAAACACTGGTAATGTTTACAAGTCCGGGTACTTCCGGTGGCGTTTTCACGGGACTGTGCTTTCAATTATTAAGAGTTCATGTTTACAGAGCTCAGAATTGGTGTATAAAGCCTTGGAATCACGAGAATAGTGTTTATGTTTACAATTAAGGAGGATTGGGTTCGGCATTTTTTTGTGTGAATCAGTTAAAATGGTGACGGTTCTAGTAAATGCTTCTAAGGAAACTGCCTAATTTTGGTAAAACTGTTAAAATACACAATGAGAGTTCCCAGAAATGATTACGAACGTGTAATAAACACTTCAAGTACACGTAAACAGATTCTTACTACATTTAATGTCGTATTCAATCACAAAGGTTTCCAGGGAAAAGCTGTGGAATGACGAAAATACTGGTAATGTTTACAAGTCCGGGTACTTCGGGTGGCGTTTTCACGGGACTGTGCTTTCAATTATTAAGAGTTCATGTTTACAGAGCTCAGAATTGGTGTATAAAGCCTTGGAATCACGAGAATAGTGTTTATGTTTACAATTAAGGAGGATTGGGTTCGGCATTTTTGTGTGTCAATCAGTTAAAATGGTGACGGTTCTAGTAAATGCTTCTAAGGAAACTGCCTAATTTTGGTAAAACTGTTAAAATACACAATGAGAGTTCCCAGAAATGATTAAGAACGTGTAATAAACACCTCAAGTACACGTAAATAGATTCTTACTACATTAACTGTCGGATTCAATCACGGAGGTTTCCCGTGGAAAGCCATGAAATGACGAAAATACAGGTAATATTTACAACTCAGGGTACTTCGGGTGGCGTTTTCACGGGACTGTGCTTCCAATTATTAAGAGTTCATGTTTACAGAGCTCAGAATTGGTGTATAAATCCTTGGAATCACGAGAATAGTGTTTATGTTTACAATTAAGGAGGATTGGGTTCAGCATTTTTGTGTGTGAATCAGTTAAAATGGTGATGGTTCTAGTAAATGCTTCTAAGGAAACTGCCTAATTTTGGTAAAACTGTTAAAATACACAATGAGAGTTCCCAGAAATGATTAAGAACGTGTAATAAACACCTCAAGTACACGTAAACAGATTCTTACTACATTTAATGTCGTATTCAATCACGAAGGTTTCCAGGGAAAAGCTGTGGAATGACGAAAATACTGGTATTGTTTACAAGTCCTGGTTCTTCCGGTGGCGTTTTCACGGGACTGTGCTTTCAATTATTAAGAGTTCATGTTTACAGAGCTCAGAATTGGTGTATAAAGCCTTGGAATCACGAGAATAGTGTTTATGTTTACAATTAAGGAGGATTGGGTTCGGCATTTTTGTGTGTGAATCAGTTAAAATGGTGATGGTTCTAGCAAATGCTTCTAAGGAAACTGCCTAATTTTGGTAAAACTGTTAAAATACACAATGAGAGTTCCCAGGAATGATTAAGAATGTGTAATAAACACCTCAAGTACACGTAAATAGATTCTTAATACATTAACTGTCGAAATCAATCACGGAGGTTTCCCGTGGAAAGCCATGAAATGACGATAATACAGGTAATATTTACAACTCCGGGTACTTCGGGTGGCGTTTTCACGGGACTGTGCTAACATTTATTAAGAGTTCATGTTTACAGAGCTCAGAATTGGTGTATAAAGCCTTGGAATGACGAGAATAGTGTTTATGTTTACAATTAAGGAGGATTCGGTTCTGCATTTTTGTGTGTGAATCAGTTAAAATGGTGACGGTTCTAATAAATATTTCTAAGGAAACTGCCTAATTTTGGTAAAACTGTTAAAATACACAATGAGAGTTCCCAGAAATGATTAAAAATGTGGAAAAAACACTTCAAGTACACGTAAACAGATTCTTACTACATTTAATGTCGTATTCAATCACGGAGGTTTCCAGGGGAAAGCTGTGGAATGACGAAAATACTGGTAATGTTTTCAAGTCCGGGTACTTCCGGTGGCGTTTTCACGGGACTGTCCTTTCAATTATTAAGAGTTCATGTTTACAGAGCTCAGAATTGGTGTATAAAGCCTTGGAATCATGAGAATAGTGTTTATGTTTACAATTAAGGAGGATTGGGTTCGGCATTTTTGTGTGTGAATCAGTTAAAATGGTGATGGTTCTAGCAAATGCTTCTAAGGAAACTGCCTAATTTTGGTAAAACTGTTAAAATACACAATGAGAGTTCCCAGGAATGATTAAGAACGTGTAATAAACACCTCAAGTACACGTAAATAGATTCTTAATACATTAACTGTCGAAATCAATCACGGAGGTTTCCCGTGGAAAGCCATGAAATGACGAAAATACTGGTAATATTTACAACTCCGGGTACTTCGGGTGGCGTTTTCACGGGACTGTGCTTCCAATTATTAAGAGGTCATGTTTACAGAGCTCAGAATTGGTGTGTAAAGCCTTGGAATGACGAGAATAGTGTTTATGTTTACAATTAAGGAGGATTGGGTTCGGCGTTTTTGTGTGTGAATCAGTTAAAATGGTGATGGTTCTAGCAAATGCTTCTAAGGAAACTGCCTAATTTTGGTAAAACTGTTAAAATACACAATGAGAGTTCCCAGAAATGATTAAGAACGTGTAATAAACACCTCAAGTACACGTAAATAGATTCTTAATACATTAACTGTCGAAATCAATCACGGAGGTTTCCCGTGGAAAGCCATGAAATGACGAAAATACTGGTAATATTTACAACTCCGGGTACTTCGGGTGGCGTTTTCACGGGACTGTGCTTCCAATTATTAAGAGGTCATGTTTACAGAGCTCAGAATTGGTGTGTAAAGCCTTGGAATGACGAGAATAGTGTTTATGTTTACAATTAAGGAGGATTGGGTTCGGCGTTTTTGTGTGTGAATCAGTTAAAATGGTGACGGTTCTAATAAATACTTCTAAGCAAACTGCCTAATTTTGGTAAAACTGTTAAAATACACAATGAGAGTTCCCAGAAATGATTAAGAACGTGTAATAAACACCTCAAGTACACGTAAATAGATTCTTAATACATTAACTGTCGAATTCAATCACGGAGGTTTCCCGTGGAAAGCCATGAAATGACGAAAATACTGGTAATATTTACAACTCCGGGTACTTCGGGTGGTGTTTTCATGGGACTGTGCTTCCAATTATTAAGAGTTCATGTTTACAGAGCTCAGAATTGGTGTGTAAAGCCTCGGAATGACGAGAATAGTGTTTATGTTTACAATTAAGGAGGATTGGGTTCGGCATTTTTGTGTGTGAATCAGTTAAAATGGTGATGGTTCTAGTAAATGCTTCTAAGGAAACTGCCTAATTTTGGTAAAACTGTTAAAATACACAATGAGAGTTCCCAGAAATGATTAAGAACGTGTAATAAACACCTCAAGTACACGTAAATAGATTCTTAATACATTAACTGTCGAAATCAATCACGGAGGTTTCCCGTGGAAAGCCATGAAATGACGAAAATACAGGTAATATTTACAACTCCGGGTACTTCGGGTGGCGTTTTCACGGGACTGTCCTTTCAATTATTAAGAGTTCATGTTTACAGAGCTCAGAATTGGTGTATAAAGCCTTGGAATCACGAGAATAGTGTTTATGTTTACAATTAAGGAGGATTGGGTTCGGCATTTTTGTGTGTGAATCAGTTAAAATGGTGACGGTTCTAGTAAATGCTTCTAAGGAAACTGCCTAATTTTGGTAAAACTGTTAAAATACACAATGAGAGTTCCCAGAAATGATTAAGAACGTGTAATAAACACCTCAAGTACACGTAAACAGATTCTTACTACATTTAATGTCGTATTCAATCACGAAGGTTTCCAGGGGAAAGCTGTGGAATGACGAAAATACTGGTAATGTTTACAAGTCCGGGTACTTCGGGTGGCGTTTTCACGGGACTGTGCTTTCAATTATTAAGAGTTCATGTTTACAGAGCTCAGAATTGGTGTATAAAGCCTTGGAATCACGAGAATAGTGTTTATGTTTACAATTAAGGAGGATTGGGTTCGGCATTTTTGTGTGTCAATCAGTTAAAATGGTGACGGTTCTAGTAAATGCTTCTAAGGAAACTGCCTAATTTTGGTAAAACTGTTAAAATACACAATGAGAGTTCCCAGAAATGATTAAGAACGTGTAATAAACACCTCAAGTACACGTAAACAGATTCTTACTACATTTAATGTCGTATTCAATCACGGAGGTTTCCAGGGGAAAGCTGTGGAATGACGAAAATACTGGTAATGTTTTCAAGTCCGGGTACTTCCGGTGGCGTTTTCACGGGACTGTCCTTTCAATTATTAAGAGTTCATGTTTACAGAGCTCAGAATTGGTGTATAAAGCCTTGGAATCATGAGAATAGTGTTTATGTTTACAATTAAGGAGGATTGGGTTCGGCATTTTTGTGTGTCAATCAGTTAAAATGGTGACGGTTCTAGTAAATGCTTCTAAGGAAACTGCCTAATTTTGGTAAAACTGTTAAAATACACAATGAGAGTTCCCAGAAATGATTAAGAACGTGTAATAAACACCTCAAGTACACGTAAACAGATTCTTACTACATTTAATGTCGTATTCAATCACGAAGGTTTCCAGGGAAAAGCTGTGGAATGACGAAAATACTGGTAATGTTTACAAGTCCGGGTACTTCTACTGGCGTTTTCACGGGACTGTGCTTCCAATTATTAAGAGTTCATGTTTACAGAGCTCAGAATTGGTGTATAAAGCCTTGGAATCACGAGAATAGTGTTTATGTTTACAATTAAGGAGGATTGGGTTCGGCGTTTTTGTGTGTGAATCAGTTAAAATGGTGACGGTTCTAATAAATACTTCTAAGCAAACTGCCTAATTTTGGTAAAACTGTTAAAATACACAATGAGAGTTCCCAGAAATGATTAAGAACGTGTAATAAACACCTCAAGTACACGTAAATAGATTCTTAATACATTAACTGTCGAATTCAATCACGGAGGTTTCCCGTGGAAAGCCATGAAATGACGAAAATACTGGTAATATTTACAACTCCGGGTACTTCGGGTGGCGTTTTCACGGGACTGTGCTTCCAATTATTAAGAGTTCATGTTTATAGAGCTCAGAATTGGTGTGTAAAGCCTTGGAATCACGAGAATAGTGTTTATGTTTACAATTAAGGAGGATTGGGTTCGGCATTTTTGTGTGTGAATCAGTTAAAATGGTGACGGTTCTAGTAAATGCTTCTAAGGAAACTGCCTAATTTTGGTAAAACTGTTAAAATACACAATGAGAGTTCCCAGAAATGATTAAGAACGTGTAATAAACACCTCAAGTACACGTAAACAGATTCTTACTACATTTAATGTCGTATTCAATCACGAAGGTTTCCAGGGAAAAGCTGTGGAATGAGGAAAACACTGGTAATGTTTACAAGTCCGGGTACTTCCGGTGGCGTTTTCACGGGACTGTGCTTTCAATTATTCAGAGTTCATGTTTACAGAGCTCAGAATTGGTGTATAAAGCCTTGGAATCACGAGAATAGTGTTTATGTTTACAATTAAGGAGGATTGGGTTCGGCATTTTTGTGTGTGAATCAGTTAAAATGGTGATGGTTCTAGCAAATGCTTCTAAGGAAACTGCCTAATTTTGGTAAAACTGTTAAAATACACAATGAGAGTTCCCAGAAATGATTAAGAACGTGTAATAAACACCTCAAGTACACGTAAACAGATTCTTACTACATTTAATGTCGTATTCAATCACGGAGGTTTCCAGGGGAAAGCTGTGGAATGACGAAAATACTGGTAATGTTTTCAAGTCCGGGTACTTCCGGTGGCGTTTTCACGGGACTGTCCTTTCAATTATTAAGAGTTCATGTTTACAGAGCTCAGAATTGGTGTATAAAGCCTTGGAATCATGAGAATAGTGTTTATGTTTACAATTAAGGAGGATTGGGTTCGGCATTTTTGTGTGTGAATCAGTTAAAATGGTGATGGTTCTAGCAAATGCTTCTAAGGAAACTGCCTAATTTTGGTAAAACTGTTAAAATACACAATGAGAGTTTCCAGAAATGATTAAGAACGTGTAATAAACACCTCAAGTACACGTAAATAGATTCTTAATACATTAACTGTCGAAATCAATCACGGAGGTTTCCCGTGGAAAGCCATGAAATGACGAAAATACTGGTAATATTTACAACTCCGGGTACTTCGGGTGGCGTTTTCACAGGACTGTGCTTCCAATTATTAAGAGTTCATGGTTACAGAGCTCAGAATTGGTGTGTAAAGCCTTGGAATGACGAGAATAGTGTTTATGTTTACAATTAAGGAGGATTGGGTTCGGCGTTTTTGTGTGTGAATCAGTTAAAATGGTGACGGTTCTAATAAATACTTCTAAGCAAACTGCCTAATTTTGGTAAAACGGTTAAAATACACAAGGAGAGTTCCCAGAAATGATTAAGAACGTGTAATAAACACCTCAAGTACACGTAAACAGATTCTTACTACATTTAATGTCGTATTCAATCACGAAGGTTTCCAGGGAAAAGCTGTGGAATGACGAAAATACTGGTAATGTTTACAAGTCCGGGAACTTCTAGTGGCGTTTTCACGGGACTGTGCTTTCAATTCTTAAGAGTTCATGTTTACAGAGCTCAGAATTGGTGTATAAAGCCTTGGAATCACGAGAATAGTGTTTATGTTTACAATTAAGGAGGATTGGGTTCGGCGTTTTTGTGTGTGAATCAGTTAAAATATTGACGGTTCTAATAAATACTTCTAAGCAAACTGCCTAATTTTGGTAAAACTGTTAAAATACACAATGAGAGTTCCCAGGAATGATTAAGAACGTTTAATAAACACCTCAAGTACACGTAAATAGATTCTTAATACATTAACTGTCGAATTCAATCACGGAGCTTTCCCTTGGAAAGCCATGAAATGACGAAAATACAGGTAATATTTACAACTCCGGGTACTTCGGGTAGCGTTTTCACGGGACTGTGCTTCCAATTATTAAGAGGTCATGTTTACAGAGCTCAGAATTGGTGTATAAAGCCTTGGAATCACGAGAATAGTGTTTATGTTTACAATTAAGGATGATTGGTTTTGGCGTTTTTGTGTGTGAATCAGTTAAAATGGTGACGGTTCTAGTAAATACTTCTAAGCGAACTGCCTAATTTTGGTAAAACTGTTAAAATACACAATGAGAGTTCTCAGAAATGATTAAGAACGTGTAATAAACACCTCAAGTACACGTAAATATATTCTTACTACATTTACTGTCGAATTCAATCACGAAGGTTTCCAGGGAAAAGCTGTGGAATGACGAAAATACTGGTAATGTTTACAAGTCCGGGTATTTCGGGTGGCGTTTTCACGGGACTGTGCTTCCAATTATTAAGAGTTCATGTTTAGAGAGCTCAGAATTGGTGTGTAAAGCCTCGGAATGACGAGAATAGTGTTTATGTTTACAATTAAGGAGGATTGGGTTCGGCGTTTTTGTGTGTGAATCAGTTAAAATGGTGACGGTTCTAGTAAATACTTCTAAGCAAACTGCCTAATTTTGGTAAAACTGTTAAAATACACAATGAGAGTTCCCAGAAATGATTAAGAACGTGTAATAAACACCTCAAGTACACGTAAACAGATTCTTACTACATTTAATGTCGTATTCAATCACGAAGGTTTCCAGGGAAAAGCTGTGGAATGAGGAAAACACTGGTAATGTTTACAAGTCCGGGTACTTCCGGTGGCGTTTTCACGGGACTGTGCTTTCAATTATTAAGAGTTCATGTTTACAGAGCTCAGAATTGGTGTATAAAGCCTTGGAATCACGAGAATAGTGTTTATGTTTACAATTAAGGAGGATTGGGTTCGGCATTCTTGTGTGTGAATCAGTTAAAATGGTGATGGTTCTAGCAAATGCTTCTAAGGAAACTGCCTAATTTTGGTAAAACTGTTAAAATACACAATGAGAGTTCCCAGAAATGATTAAGAACGTGTAATAAACACCTCAAGTACACGTAAATAGATTCTTAATACATTAACTGTCGAATTCAATCACGGAGGTTTCCCGTGGAAAGCCATGAAATGACGAAAATACTGGTAATATTTACAACTCCGGGTACTTCGGGTGGCGTTTTCACGGGACTGTGCTTCCAATTATTAAGAGTTCATGTTTACAGAGCTCAGAATTGGTGTGTAAAGCCTTGGAATGACGAGAATAGTGTTTATGTTTACAATTAAGGAGGATTGGATTCGGCGTTTTTGTGTGTGAATCAGTTAAAATGGTGACGGTTCTAATAAATACTTCTAAGCAAACTGCCTAATTTTGGTAAAACTGTTAACATACACAAGGAGAGTTCCCAGAAATGATTAAGAACGTGTAATAAAAACCTCAAGTACACGTAAACAGATTCTTACTACATTTAATGACGTATTCAATCACGAAGGTTTCCAGGGAAAAGCTGTGGAATGACGAAAATACTGGTAATGTTTACAAGTCCGGGTACTTCTAGTGGCGTTTTCACGGGACTGTGCTTTCAATTATTAAGAGTTCATGTTTACAGAGCTCAGAATTGGTGTATAAAGCCTTGGAATCACGAGAATAGTGTTTATGTTTACAATTAAGGAGGATTGGGTTCGGCATTTTTGTGTGTGAATCAGTTAAAATGGTGACGGTTCTAGTAAATGCTTCTAAGCAAACTGCCTAATTTTGGTAAAACTGTTAAAATACACAAGGAGAGTTCCCAGAAATGATTAAGAACGTGTAATAAACACCTCAAGTACACGTAAACAGATTCTTACTACATTTAATGTCGTATTCAATCACGAAGGTTTCCAGGGAAAAGCTGTGGAATGACGAAAATACTGGTAATGTTTACAAGTCCGGGTACTTCCGGTGGCGTTTTCACGGGACTGTGCTTTCAATTATTAAGAGTTCATGTTTACAGAGCTCAGAATTGGTGTATAAAGCCTTGGAATCACGAGAATAGTGTTTATGTTTACAATTAAGGAGGATTGGGTTCGGCATTTTTGTGTGTCAATCAGTTAAAATGGTGACGGTTCTAGTAAATGCTTCTAAGGAAACTGCCTAATTTTGGTAAAACTGTTAAAATACACAATGAGAGTTCCCAGAAATGATTAAGAACGTGTAATAAACACCTCAAGTACACGTAAATAGATTCTTACTACATTAACTGTCTAATTCAATCACGGAGGTTTCCCGTGGAAAGCCATGAAATGACGTAAATACAGGTAATATTTACAACTCAGGGTACTTCGGGTGGCGTTTTCACGGGACTGTGCTTCCAATTATTAAGAGTTCATGTTTACAGAGCTCAGAATTGGTGTGTAAAGCCTTGGAATCACGAGAATAGTGTTTATGTTTACAATTAAGGAGGATTGGGTTCAGCATTTTTGTGTGTGAATCAGTTAAAATGGTGATGGTTCTAGTAAATGCTTCTAAGGAAACTGCCTAATTTTGGTAAAACTGTTAAAATACACAATGAGAGTTCCCAGAAATGATTAAGAACGTGTAATAAACACCTCAAGTACACGTAAACAGATTCTTACTACATTTAATGTCGTATTCAATCAAGAAGTTTTCCAGGGAAAAGCTGTGGAATGACGAAAATACTGGTAATGTTTACAAGTCCAGGTACTTCCGGTGGCGTTTTCACGGGACTGTGCTTTCAATTATTAAGAGTTCATGTTTACAGAGCTCAGAATTGGTGTATAAAGCCTTGGAATCACGAGAATAGTGTTTATGTTTACAATTAAGGAGGATTGGGTTCGGCATTTTTGTGTGTGAATCAGTTAAAATGGTGACGGTTCTAGTAAATGCTTCTAAGGAAACTGCCTAATTTTGGTAAAACTGTTAAAATACAAAATGAGAGTTCCCAGGAATGATTAAGAATGTGTAATAAACACCTCAAGTACACGTAAATAGATTCTTAATACATTAACTGTCGAAATCAATCACGGAGGTTTCCCGTGGAAAGCCATGAAATGACGATAATACAGGTAATATTTACAACTCCGGGTACTTCGGGTGGCGTTTTCACGGGACTGTGCTTCCAATTATTAAGAGTTCATGTTTACAGAGCTCAGAATTGGTGTGTAAAGCCTTGGAATGACGAGAATAGTGTTTATGTTTACAATTAAGGAGGATTGGGTTCGGCATTTTTGTGTGTGAATCAGTTAAAATGGTGAAGGTTCTAGTAAATACTTGTAAGCAAACTGCCTAATTTTGGTAAAACTGTTAAAATACACAATGATAGTTCCCAGAAATGATTAAAAATGTGGAAAAAACACTTCAAGTACACGTAAACAGATTCTTACTACATTTAATGTCGTATTCAATCACGGAGGTTTCCAGGGGAAAGCTGTGGAATGACGAAAATACTGGTAATGTTTACAAGTCCGGGTACTTCCGGTGGCGTTTTCACGGGACTGTCCTTTCAATTATTAAGAGTTCATGTTTACAGAGCTCAGAATTGGTGTATAAAGCCTTGGAATCACGAGAATAGTGTTTATGTTTACAATTAAGGAGGATTGGGTTCGGCATTTTTGTGTGTGAATCAGTTAAAATGGTGATGGTTCTAGTAAATGCTTCTAAGGAAACTGCCTAATTTTGGTAAAACTGTTAAAATACACAATGAGAGTTCCCAGAAATGATTAAGAATGTGTAATAAACACCTCAAGTACACGTAAATAGATTCTTAATACATTAACTGTCGAATTCAATCACGGAGGTTTCCCGTGGAAAGCCATGAAATGACGAAAATACTGGTAATATTTACAACTCCGGGTACTTCGGGTGGCGTTTTCACGGGACTGTGCTTCCAATTATTAAGAGTTCATGTTTACAGAGCTCAGAATTGGTGTGTAAAGCCTTGGAATGACGAGAATAGTGTTTATGTTTACAATTAAGGAGGATTGGGTTCGGCATTTTTGTGTGTGAATCAGTTAAAATGGTGAAGGTTCTAGTAAATACTTGTAAGCAAACTGCCTAATTTTGGTAAAACTGTTAAAATACACAATGATAGTTCCCAGAAATGATTAAAAATGTGGAAAAAACACTTCAAGTACACGTAAACAGATTGTTACTACATTTAATGTCGTATTCAATCACGAAGGTTTCCAGGGGAAAGCTGTGGAATGACGAAAATACTGGTAATGTTTACAAGTCCGGGTACGTCCGGTGGCGTTTTCACGGGACTGTGCTTCCAATTATTAAGAGTTCATGTTTACAGAGCTCAGAATTGGTGTATATAGCCTTGGAATCACGAGAATAGTGTTTATGTTTACAATTAAGGAGGATTGGTTTCGGCGTTTTTGTGTGTGAATCAGTTAAAATGGTGACGGTTCTAATAAATACTTCTAAGCAAACTGCCTAATTTTGGTAAAACTGTTAAAATACACAAGGAGAGTTCCCAGAAATGATTAAGAACGTGTAATAAACACCTCAAGTACACGTAAACAGATTCTTACTACATTTAATGTCATATTCAATCACGAAGGTTTCCAGGGAAACGCTGTTGAATGAAGAAAATACTGGTAATGTTTACAAGTCCGGGTACTTCCGGTGGCGTTTTCACGGGACTGTGCTTTCAATTATTAAGAGTTCATGTTTACAGAGCTCAGAATTGGTGTATAAAGCCTTGGAATCACGAGAATAGTGTTTATGTTTACAATTAAGGAGGATTGGGTTCGGCATTTTTGTGTGTCAATCAGTTAAAATGGTGACGGTTCTAGTAAATGCTTCTAAGGAAACTGCCTAATTTTGGTAAAACTGTTAAAATACACAATGAGAGTTCCCAGAAATGATTAAGAACGTGTAATAAACACCTCAAGTACACGTAAATAGATTCTTACTACATTAACTGTCGAATTCAATCACGGAGGTTTCCCGTGGAAAGCCATGAAATGACGTAAATACAGGTAATATTTACAACTCAGGGTACTTCGGGTGGCGTTTTCACGAGACTGTGCTTCCAATTATTAAGAGTTCATGTTTACAGAGCTCAGAATTGGTGTATAAAGCCTTGGAATCACGAGAATAGTGTTTATGTTTACAATTAAGGAGGATTGGGTTCGGCATTTTTGTGTGTGAATAAGTTAAAATGGTGATGGTTCTAGTAAATGCTTCTAAGGAAACTGCCTAATTTTGGTAAAACTGTTAAAATACACAATGAGAGTTCCCAGAAATGATTAAGAACGTGTAATAAACACCTCAAGTACATGTAAACAGATTCTTACTACATTTAATGTCGTATTCAATCACGAAGGTTTCCAGGGAAAAGCTGTTGAATGACGAAAATACTGGTAATGTTTACAAGTCCGGGTACTTTGGGTGGCGTTTTCACGGGACTGTGCTTCCAATTATTAAGAGTTCATGTTTACAGAGCTCAGAATTGGTGGATAAAGCCTTGGAATGACGAGAATAGTGTTTATGTTTACAATTAAGGAGGATTGGGTTCGGCATTTTTGTGTGTGAATCAGTTAAAATGCTGAAGGTTCTAGTAAATACTTGTAAGCAAACTGCCTAATTTTGGTAAAACTGTTCAAATACACAATGATAGATCCCAGAAATGATTAAAAATGTGGAAAAAACACTTCAAGTACACGTAAACAGATTCTTACTACATTTAATGTCGTATTCAATCACGGAGGTTTCCAGGCGAAAGCTGTGGAATGACGAAAATACTCGTAATGTTTACAGGTCCGGGTACTTCCGGTGGCGTTTTCACGGGACTGTCCTTTCAATTATTAAGAGTTCATGTTTACAGAGCTCAGAATTGGTGTATAAAGCCTTGGAATCACGAGAATAGTGTTTATGTTTACAATTAAGGAGGATTGGGTTCGGCATTTTTGTGTGTGAATCAGTTAAAATGGTGACGGTTCTAGTAAATGCTTCTAAGCAAACTGCCTAATTTTGGTAAAACTGTTAAAATACACAAGGAGATTTCCCAGAAATGATTAAGAACGTGTAATAAACACCTCAAGTACACGTAAACAGATTCTTACTACATTTAATGTCGTATTCAATCACGAAGGTTTCCAGGGAAAAGCTGTGGAATGACGAAAATACTGGTAATGTTTACAAGTCCGGGTACTTCCGGTGGCGTTTTCACGGGACTGTGCTTTCAATTATTAAGAGTTCATGTTTACAGAGCTCAGAATTGGTGTATAAAGCCTTGGAATCACGAGAATAGTGTTTATGTTTACAATTAAGGAGGATTGGGTTCGGCATTTTTGTGTGTCAATCAGTTAAAATGGTGACGGTTCTAGTAAATGCTTCTAAGGAAACTGCCTAATTTTGGTAAAACTGTTAAAATACACAATGAGAGTTCCCAGAAATGATTAAGAACGTGTAATAAACACCTCAAGTACACGTAAATAGATTCTTACTACATTAACTGTCTAATTCAATCACGGAGGTTTCCCGTGGAAAGCCATGAAATGACGTAAATACAGGTAATATTTACAACTCAGGGTACTTCGGGTGGCGTTTTCACGGGACTGTGCTTCCAATTATTAAGAGTTCATGTTTACAGAGCTCAGAATTGGTGTGTAAAGCCTTGGAATCACGAGAATAGTGTTTATGTTTACAATTAAGGAGGATTGGGTTCGGCATTTTTGTGTGTGAATCAGTTAAAACGGTGATGGTTCTAGTAAATGCTTCTAAGGAAACTGCCTAATTTTGGTAAAACTGTTAAAATACACAATGAGATTTCCCAGAAATGATTAAGAACGTGTAATAAACACCTCAAGTACACGTAAACAGATTCTTACTACATTTAATGTCGTATTCAATCAAGAAGTTTTCCAGGGAAAAGCTGTGGAATGACGAAAATACTGGTAATGTTTACAAGTCCGGGTACTTCCGGTGGCGTTTTCACGGGACTGTGCTTTCAATTATTAAGAGTTCATGTTTACAGAGCTCAGAATTGGTGTATAAAGCCTTGGAATCACGAGAATAGTGTTTATGTTTACAATTAAGGAGGATTGGGTTCGGCATTTTTGTGTGTGAATCAGTTAAAATGGTGACGGTTCTAGTAAATGCTTCTAAGGAAACTGCCTAATTTTGGTAAAACTGTTAAAATACAAAATGAGAGTTCCCAGGAATGATTAAGAATGTGTAATAAACACCTCAAGTACACGTAAATAGATTCTTAATACATTAACTGTCGAAATCAATCACGGATGTTTCCCGTGGAAAGCCATGAAATGACGATAATACAGGTAATATTTTCAACTCCGGGTACTTCGGGTGGCGTTTTCACGGGACTGTGCTTCCAATTATTAAGAGTTCATGTTTACAGAGCTCAGAATTGGTGTGTAAAGCCTTGGAATGACGAGAATAGTGTTTATGTTTACAATTAAGGAGGATTGGGTTCGGCATTTTTGTGTGTGAATCAGTTAAAATGGTGACGGTTCTAGTAAATGCTTCTAAGGAAACTGCCTAATTTTGGTAAAACTGTTAAAATACACAATGATAGTTCCCAGAAATGATTAAAAATGTGGAAAAAACACTTCAAGTACACGTAAACAGATTCTTACTACATTTAATGTCGTATTCAATCACGGAGGTTTCCAGGGGAAAGCTGTGGAATGACGAAAATACTGGTAATGTTTACAAGTCCGGGTACTTCCGGTGGCGTTTTCACGGGACTGTCCTTTCAATTATTAAGAGTTCATGTTTACAGAGCTCAGAATTGGTGTATAAAGCCTTGGAATCACGAGAATAGTGTTTATGTTTACAATTAAGGAGGATTGGGTTCGGCATTTTTGTGTGTGAATCAGTTAAAATGGTGATGGTTCTAGTAAATGCTTCTAAGGAAACTGCCTAATTTTGGTAAAACTGTTAAAATACACAATGAGAGTTCCCAGAAATGATTAAGAATGTGTAATAAACACCTCAAGTACACGTAAATAGATTCTTAATACATTAACTGTCGAATTCAATCACGGAGGTTTCCCGTGGAAAGCCATGAAATGACGAAAATACTGGTAATATTTACAACTCCGGGTACTTCGGGTGGCGTTTTCACGGGACTGTGCTTCCAATTATTAAGAGTTCATGTTTACAGAGCTCAGAATTGGTGTGTAAAGCCTTGGAATGACGAGAATAGTGTTTATGTTTACAATTAAGGAGGATTGGGTTCGGCATTTTTGTGTGTGAATCAGTTAAAATGGTGAAGGTTCTAGTAAATACTTGTAAGCAAACTGCCTAATTTTGGTAAAACTGTTAAAATACACAATGATAGTTCCCAGAAATGATTAAAAATGTGGAAAAAACACTTCAAGTACACGTAAACAGATTGTTACTACATTTAATGTCGTATTCAATCACGGAGGTTTCCAGGGGAAAGCTGTGGAATGACGAAAATACTGGTAATGTTTACAAGTCCGGGTACGTCCGGTGGCGTTTTCACGGGACTGTGCTTCCAATTATTAAGAGTTCATGTTTACAGAGCTCAGAATTGGTGTATAAAGCCTTGGAATCACGAGAATAGTGTTTATGTTTACAATTAAGGAGGATTGGTTTCGGCGTTTTTGTGTGTGAATCAGTTAAAATGGTGACGGTTCTAATAAATACTTCTAAGCAAACTGATTAATTTTGGTAAAACTGTTAAAATACACAAGGAGAGTTCCCAGAAATGATTAAGAACGTGTAATAAACACCTCAAGTACACGTAAACAGATTCTTACTACATTTAATGTCGTATTCAATCACGAAGGTTTCCAGGGAAACGCTGTTGAATGAAGAAAATACTGGTAATGTTTACAAGTCCGGGTACTTCCGGTGGCGTTTTCACGGGACTGTGCTTTCAATTATTAAGAGTTCATGTTTACAGAGCTCAGAATTGGTGTATAAAGCCTTGGAATCACGAGAATAGTGTTTATGTTTACAATTAAGGAGGATTGGGTTCGGCATTTTTGTGTGTCAATCAGTTAAAATGGTGACGGTTCTAGTAAATGCTTCTAAGGAAACTGCCTAATTTTGGTAAAACTGTTAAAATACACAATGAGAGTTCCCAGAAATGATTAAGAACGTGTAATAAACACCTCAAGTACACGTAAATAGATTCTTACTACATTAACTGTCGAATTCAATCACGGAGGTTTCCCGTGGAAAGCCATGAAATGACGTAAATACAGGTAATATTTACAACTCAGGGTACTTCGGGTGGCGTTTTCACGAGACTGTGCTTCCAATTATTAAGAGTTCATGTTTACAGAGCTCAGAATTGGTGTATAAAGCCTTGGAATCACGAGAATAGTGTTTATGTTTACAATTAAGGAGGATTGGGTTCGGCATTTTTGTGGGTGAATAAGTTAAAATGGTGATGGTTCTAGTAAATGCTTCTAAGGAAACTGCCTAATTTTGGTAAAACTGTTAAAATACACAATGAGAGTTCCCAGAAATGATTAAGATCGTGTAATAAACACCTCAAGTACATGTAAACAGATTCTTACTACATTTAATGTCGTATTCAATCACGAAGGTTTCCAGGGAAAAGCTGTTGAATGACAAAAATACTGGTAATGTTTACAAGTCCGGGTACTTCGGGTGGCGTTTTCACGGGACTGTGCTTCCAATTATTAAGAGTTCATGTTTACAGAGCTCAGAATTGGTGGATAAAGCCTTGGAATGACGAGAATAGTGTTTATGTTTACAATTAAGGAGGATTGGGTTCGGCATTTTTGTGTGTGAATCAGTTAAAATGGTGAAGGTTCTAGTAAATACTTGTAAGCAAACTGCCTAATTTTGGTAAAACTGTTCAAATACACAATGATAGATCCCAGAAATGATTAAAAATGTGGAAAAAACACTTCAAGTACACGTAAACAGATTCTTACTACATTTAATGTCGTATTCAATCACGGAGGTTTCCAGGCGAAAGCTGTGGAATGACGAAAATACTGGTAATGTTTACAGGTCCGCGTACTTCCGGTGGCGTTTTCACGGGACTGTCCTTTCAATTATTAAGAGTTCATGTTTACAGAGCTCAGAATTGGTGTATAAAGCCTTGGAATCACGAGAATAGTGTTTATGTTTACAATTAAGGAGGATTGGGTTCGGCATTTTTGTGTGTGAATCAGTTAAAATGGTGATGGTTCTAGTAAATGCTTCTAAGGAAACTGCCTAATTTTGGTAAAACTGTTAAAATACACAATGAGAGTTCCCAGAAATGATTAAGAACGTGTAATAAACACCTCAAGTACACGTAAATAGATTCTTAATACATTAACTGTCGAATTCAATCACGGAGGTTTCCCGTGGAAAGCCATGAAATGACGAAAATACTGGTAATATTTACAACTCCGGGTACTTCGGGTGGCGTTTTCACGGGACTGTGCTTCCAATTATTAAGAGTTCATGTTTACAGAGCTCAGAATTGGTGTGTAAGGCCTTGGAATGACGAGAATAGTGTTTATGTTTACAATTAAGGAGGATTGGGTTCGGCGTTTTTGTGTGTGAATCAGTTAAAATGGTGACGGTTCTAATAAATGCTTCTAAGGAAACAGCCTAATTTTGGTAAAACTGTTAAAATACACAATGAGAGTTCCCAGAAATGATTAAGAACGTGTAATAAACACCTCAAGTATATGTAAACAGATTCTTACTACATTTAATGTCGTATTCAATCACGAAGGTTTCCAGGGAAAAGCTGTGGAATGACGAAAATACTGGTAATGTTTACAAGTCCGGGTACTTCAGGTGGCGTTTTCACGGGACTGTGCTTTCAATTATTAAGAGTTCATGTTTACAGAGCTCAGAATTGGTGTATAAAGCCTTGGAATCACGAGAATAGTGTTTATGTTTACAATTAAGGAGGATTGGGTTCGGCATTTTTGTGTGTCAATCAGTTAAAATGGTGACGGTTCTAGTAAATGCTTCTAAGGAAACTGCCTAATTTTGGTAAAACTGTTAAAATACACAATGAGAGTTCCCAGAAATGATTAAGAACGTGTAATAAACACCTCAAGTACACGTAAATAGATTCTTACTACATTAACTGTCGGATTCAATCACGGAGGTTTCCCGTGGAAAGCCATGAAATGACGAAAATACAGGTAATATTTACAACTCAGGGTACTTCGGGTGGCGTTTTCACGGGACTGTGCTTCCAATTATTAAGAGTTCATGTTTACAGAGCTCAGAATTGGTGTATAAAGCCTTGGAATCACGAGAATAGTGTTTATGTTTACAATTAAGGAGGATTGGGTTCGGCATTTTTGTGTGTGAATCAGTTAAAATGGTGATGGTTCTAGTAAATGCTTCTAAGGAAACTGCCTAATTTTGGTAAAACTGTTAAAATACACAATGAGAGTTCCCAGAAATGATTAAGAACGTGTAATAAACACCTCAAGTACACGTAAACAGATTCTTACTACATTTAATGTCGTATTCAATCACGAAGGTTTCCAGGGAAAAGCTGTGGAATGACGAAAATACTGGTAATGTTTACAAGTCCGGGTACTTCTAGTGGCGTTTTCACGGGACTGTGCTTTCAATTATTAAGAGTTCATGTTTACGGAGCTCAGAATTGGTGTATAAAGCCTTGGAATCACGAGAATAGTGTTTATGTTTACAATTAATGAGGATTGGGTTCGGCATTTTTGTGTGTGAATCAGTTAAAATGGTGACGGTTCTAGTAAATGCTTCTAAGGAAACTGCCTAATTTTGGTAAAACTGTTAAAATACACAATGAGAGTTCCCAGAAATGATTAAGAACGTGTAACAAACACCTCAAGTACACGTAAATAGATTCTTAATACATTAACTGTCGAAATCAATTACGGAGGTTTCCCGTGGAAAGCCATGAAATGACGAAAATACAGGTAATATTTACAACTCCGGGTACTTCGGGTGGCGTTTTCACGGGACTGTCCTTTCAATTATTAAGAGTTCATGTTTACAGAGCTCAGAATTGGTGTATAAAGCCTTGGAATCACGAGAATAGTGTTTATGTTTACAATTAAGGAGGATTGGGTTCGGCATTTTTGTGTGTGAATCAGTTAAAATGGTGACGGTTCTAGTAAATGCTTCTAAGGAAACTGCCTAATTTTGGTAAAACTGTTAAAATACACAATGAGAGTTCCCAGAAATGATTAAGAACGTGTAATAAACACCTCAAGTACACGTAAACAGATTCTTACTACATTTAATGTCGTATTCAATCACGAAGGTTTCCAGGGAAAAGCTGTGGAATGACGAAAATACTGGTAATGTTTACAAGTCCGGGTACTTCGGGTGGCGTTTTCATGGGACTGTGCTTTCAATTATTAAGAGTTCATGTTTACAGAGCTCAGAATTGGTGTATAAAGCCTTGGAATCACGAGAATAGTGTTTATGTTTACAATTAAGGAGGATTGGGTTCGGCATTTTTGTGTGTCAATCAGTTAAAATGGTGACGGTTCTAGTAAATGCTTCTAAGGAAACTGCCTAATTTTGGTAAAACTGTTAAAATACACAATGAGAGTTCCCAGAAATGATTAAGAACGTGTAATAAACACCTCAAGTACACGTAAATAGATTCTTACTACATTAACTGTCGGATTCAATCACGGAGGTTTCCCGTGGAAAGCCATGAAATGACGAAAATACAGGTAATATTTACAACTCAGGGTACTTCGGGTGGCGTTTTCACGGGACTGTGCTTCCAATTATTAAGAGTTCATGTTTACAGAGCTCAGAATTGGTGTATAAAGCCTTGGAATCACGAGAATAGTGTTTATGTTTACAATTAAGGAGGATTGGGTTCAGCATTTTTGTGTGTGAATCAGTTAAAATGGTGATGGTTCTAGTAAATGCTTCTAAGGAAACTGCCTAATTTTGGTAAAACTGTTAAAATACACAATGAGAGTTCCCAGAAATGATTAAGAACGTGTAATAAACACCTCAAGTACACGTAAACAGATTCTTACTACATTTAATGTCGTATTCAATCACGAAGGTTTCCAGGGAAAAGCTGTGGAATGACGAAAATACTGGTAATGTTTACAAGTCCTGGTACTTCCGGTGGCGTTTTCACGGGACTGTGCTTTCAATTATTAAGAGTTCATGTTTACAGAGCTCAGAATTGGTGTATAAAGCCTTGGAATCACGAGAATAGTGTTTATGTTTACAATTAAGGAGGATTGGGTTCGGCATTTTTGTGTGTGAATCAGTTAAAATGGTGATGGTTCTAGCAAATGCTTCTAAGGAAACTGCCTAATTTTGGTAAAACTGTTAAAATACACAATGAGAGTTCCCAGGAATGATTAAGAATGTGTAATAAACACCTCAAGTACACGTAAATAGATTCTTAATACATTAACTGTCGAAATCAATCACGGAGGTTTCCCGTGGAAAGCCATGAAATGACGATAATACAGGTAATATTTACAACTCCAGGTACTTCGGGTGGCGTTTTCACGGGACTGTGCTAACATTTATTAAGAGTTCATGTTTACAGAGCTGAGAATTGGTGTATAAAGCCTTGGAATGACGAGAATAGTGTTTATGTTTACAATTAAGGAGGATTCGGTTCGGCATTTTTGTGTGTGAATCAGTTAAAATGGTGACGGTTCTAATAAATACTTCTAAGCAAACTGCCTAATTTTGGTAAAACTGTTAAAATACACAATGAGAGTTCCCAGAAATGATTAAAAATGTGGAAAAAACACTTCAAGTACACGTAAACAGATTCTTACTACATTTAATGTCGTATTCAATCACGGAGGTTTCCAGGGGAAAGCTGTGGAATGACGAAAATACTGGTAATGTTTTCAAGTCCGGGTACTTCCGGTGGCGTTTTCACGGGACTGTCTTTTCAATTATTAAGAGTTCATGTTTACAGAGCTCAGAATTGGTGTATAAAGCCTTGGAATCATGAGAATAGTGTTTATGTTTACAATTAAGGAGGATTGGGTTCGGCATTTTTGTGTGTGAATCAGTTAAAATGGTGATGGTTCTAGCAAATGCTTCTAAGGAAACTGCCTAATTTTGGTAAAACTGTTAAAATACACAATGAGAGTTCCCAGAAATGATTAAGAACGTGTAATAAACACCTCAAGTACACGTAAATAGATTCTTAATACATTAACTGTCGAATTCAATCACGGAGGTTTCCCGTGGAAAGCCATGAAATGACGAAAATACTGGTAATATTTACAACTCCGGGTACTTCGGGTGGCGTTTTCACAGGACTGTGCTTCCAATTATTAAGAGTTCATGGTTACAGAGCTCAGAATTGGTGTGTAAAGCCTTGGAATGACGAGAATAGTGTTTATGTTTACAATTAAGGAGGATTGGGTTCGGCGTTTTTGTGTGTGAATCAGTTAAAATGGTGACGGTTCTAGTAAATACTTCTAAGCAAACTGCCTAATTTTGGTAAAACTGTTAAAATAGACAATGAGAGTTCCCAGAAATGATTAAGAACGTGTAATAAACACCTCAAGTACACGTAAATAGATTCTTAATACATTAACTGTCGAATTCAATCACGGAGGTTTCCCGTGGAAAGCCATGAAATGACGAAAATACTGGTAATATTTACAACTCCGGGTACTTCGGGTGGCGTTTTCACGGGACTGTGCTTCCAATTATTAAGAGTTCATGTTTACAGAGCTCAGAATTGGTGTTTAAAGCCTCGGAATGACGAGAATAGTGTTTATGTTTACAATTAAGGAGGATTGGGTTCGGCATTTTTGTGTGTCAATCAGTTAAAATGGTGATGGTTCTAGTAAATGCTGCTAAGGAAACTGCCTAATTTTGGTAAAACTGTTAAAATACACAATGAGAGTTCCCAGAAATGATTAAGAACGTGTAACAAACACCTCAAGCACACGTAAATAGATTCTTAATACATTAACTGTCGAAATCAATCACGGAGGTTTCCCGTGGAAAGCCATGAAATGACGAAAATACAGGTAATATTTACAACTCCGGGTACTTCGGGTGGCGTTTTCACGGGACTGTCCTTTCAATTATTAAGAGTTCATGTTTACAGAGCTCAGAATTGGTGTATAAAGCCTTGGAATCACGAGAATAGTGTTTATGTTTACAATTAAGGAGGATTGGGTTCGGCATTTTTGTGTGTGAATCAGTTAAAATGGTGACGGTTCTAGTAAATGCTTCTAAGGAAACTGCCTAATTTTGGTAAAACTGTTAAAATACACAATGAGAGTTCCCAGAAATGATTAAGAACGTGTAATAAACACCTCAAGTACACGTAAACAGATTCTTACTACATTTAATGTCGTATTCAATCACGAAGGTTTCCAGGGGAAAGCTGTGGAATGACGAAAATACTGGTAATGTTTACAAGTCCGGGTACTTCGGGTGGCGTTTTCACGGGACTGTGCTTTCAATTATTAAGAGTTCATGTTTACAGAGCTCAGAATTGGTGTATAAAGCCTTGGAATCACGAGAATAGTGTTTATGTTTACAATTAAGGAGGATTGGGTTCGGCATTTTTGTTGTCAATCAGTTAAAATGGTGACGGTTCTAGTAAATGCTTCTAAGGAAACTGCCTAATTTTGGTAAAACTGTTAAAATACACAATGAGAGTTCCCAGAAATGATTAAGAACGTGTAATAAACACCTCAAGTATATGTAAACAGATTCTTACTACATTTAATGTCGTATTCAATCACGGAGGTTTCCAGGCGAAAGCTGTGGAATGACGAAAATACTGGTAATGTTTACAGGTCCGCGTACTTCCGGTGGCGTTTTCACGGGACTGTCCTTTCAATTATTAAGAGTTCATGTTTACAGAGCTCAGAATTGGTGTATAAAGCCTTGGAATCACGAGAATAGTGTTTATGTTTACAATTAAGGAGGATTGGGTTCGGCATTTTTGTGTGTGAATCAGTTAAAATGGTGATGGTTCTAGTAAATGCTTCTAAGGAAACTGCCTAATTTTGGTAAAACTGTTAAAATACACAATGAGAGTTCCCAGAAATGATTAAGAACGTGTAATAAACACCTCAAGTACACGTAAATAGATTCTTAATACATTAACTGTCGAATTCAATCACGGAGGTTTCCCGTGGAAAGCCATGAAATGACGAAAATACTGGTAATATTTACAACTCCGGGTACTTCGGGTGGCGTTTTCACGGGACTGTGCTTCCAATTATTAAGAGTTCATGTTTACAGAGCTCAGAATTGGTGTGTAAGGCCTTGGAATGACGAGAATAGTGTTTATGTTTACAATTAAGGAGGATTGGGTTCGGCGTTTTTGTGTGTGAATCAGTTAAAATGGTGACGGTTCTAATAAATGCTTCTAAGGAAACTGCCTAATTTTGGTAAAACTGTTAAAATACACAATGAGAGTTCCCAGAAATGATTAAGAACGTGTAATAAACACCTCAAGTATATGTAAACAGATTCTTACTACATTTAATGTCGTATTCAATCACGAAGGTTTCCAGGGAAAAGCTGTGGAATGACGAAAATACTGGTAATGTTTACAAGTCCGGGTACTTCGGGTGGCGTTTTCACGGGACTGTGCTTTCAATTATTAAGAGTTCATGTTTACAGAGCTCAGAATTGGTGTATAAAGCCTTGGAATCACGAGAATAGTGTTTATGTTTACAATTAAGGAGGATTGGGTTCGGCATTTTTGTGTGTCAATCAGTTAAAATGGTGACGGTTCTAGTAAATGCTTCTAAGGAAACTGCCTAATTTTGGTAAAACTGTTAAAATACACAATGAGAGTTCCCAGAAATGATTAAGAACGTGTAATAAACACCTCAAGTACACGTAAATAGATTCTTACTACATTAACTGTCGGATTCAATCACGGAGGTTTCCCGTGGAAAGCCATGAAATGACGAAAATACAGGTAATATTTACAACTCAGGGTACTTCGGGTGGCGTTTTCACGGGACTGTGCTTCCAATTATTAAGAGTTCATGTTTACAGAGCTCAGAATTGGTGTATAAAGCCTTGGAATCACGAGAATAGTGTTTATGTTTACAATTAAGGAGGATTGGGTTCGGCATTTTTGTGTGTGAATCAGTTAAAATGGTGATGGTTCTAGTAAATGCTTCTAAGGAAACTGCCTAATTTTGGTAAAACTGTTAAAATACACAATGAGAGTTCCCAGAAATGATTAAGAACGTGTAATAAACACCTCAAGTACACGTAAACAGATTCTTACTACATTTAATGTCGTATTCAATCACGAAGGTTTCCAGGGAAAAGCTGTGGAATGACGAAAATACTGGTAATGTTTACAAGTCCGGGTACTTCTAGTGGCGTTTTCACGGGACTGTGCTTTCAATTATTAAGAGTTCATGTTTACGGAGCTCAGAATTGGTGTATAAAGCCTTGGAATCACGAGAATAGTGTTTATGTTTACAATTAATGAGGATTGGGTTCGGCATTTTTGTGTGTGAATCAGTTAAAATGGTGACGGTTCTAGTAAATGCTTCTAAGGAAACTGCCTAATTTTGGTAAAACTGTTAAAATACACAATGAGAGTTCCCAGAAATGATTAAGAACGTGTAACAAACACCTCAAGTACACGTAAATAGATTCTTAATACATTAACTGTCGAAATCAATTACGGAGGTTTCCCGTGGAAAGCCATGAAATGACGAAAATACAGGTAATATTTACAACTCCGGGTACTTCGGGTGGCGTTTTCACGGGACTGTCCTTTCAATTATTAAGAGTTCATGTTTACAGAGCTCAGAATTGGTGTATAAAGCCTTGGAATCACGAGAATAGTGTTTATGTTTACAATTAAGGAGGATTGGGTTCGGCATTTTTCTGTGTGAATCAGTTAAAATGGTGACGGTTCTAGTAAATGCTTCTAAGGAAACTGCCTAATTTTGGTAAAACTGTTAAAATACACAATGAGAGTTCCCAGAAATGATTAAGAATGTGTAATAAACACCTCAAGTACACGTAAACAGATTCTTACTACATTTAATGTCGTATTCAATCACGAAGGTTTCCAGGGAAAAGCTGTGGAATGACGAAAATACTGGTAATGTTTACAAGTCCTGGTACTTCCGGTGGCGTTTTCACGGGACTGTGCTTTCAATTATTAAGAGTTCATGTTTACAGAGCTCAGAATTGGTGTATAAAGCCTTGGAATCACGAGAATAGTGTTTATGTTTACAATTAAGGAGGATTGGGTTCGGCATTTTTGTGTGTGAATCAGTTAAAATGGTGATGGTTCTAGCAAATGCTTCTAAGGAAACTGCCTAATTTTGGTAAAACTGTTAAAATACACAATGAGAGTTCCCAGGAATGATTAAGAATGTGTAATAAACACCTCAAGTACACGTAAATAGATTCTTAATACATTAACTGTCGAAATCAATCACGGAGGTTTCCCGTGGAAAGCCATGAAATGACGATAATACAGGTAATATTTACAACTCCGGGTACTTCGGGTGGCGTTTTCACGGGACTGTGCTAACATTTATTAAGAGTTCATGTTTACAGAGCTGAGAATTGGTGTATAAAGCCTTGGAATGACGAGAATAGTGTTTATGTTTACAATTAAGGAGGATTCGGTTCGGCATTTTTGTGTGTGAATCAGTTAAAATGGTGACGGTTCTAATAAATACTTCTAAGCAAACTGCCTAATTTTGGTAAAACTGTTAAAATACACAATGAGAGTTCCCAGAAATGATTAAAAATGTGGAAAAAACACTTCAAGTACACGTAAACAGATTCTTACTACATTTAATGTCGTATTCAATCACGGAGGTTTCCAGGGGAAAGCTGTGGAATGACGAAAATACTGGTAATGTTTTCAAGTCCGGGAACTTCCGGTGGCGTTTTCACGGGACTGTCCTTTCAATTATTAAGAGTTCATGTTTACAGAGCTCAGAATTGGTGTATAAAGCCTTGGAATCATGAGAATAGTGTTTATGTTTACAATTAAGGAGGATTGGGTTCGGCATTTTTGTGTGTGAATCAGTTAAAATGGTGATGGTTCTAGCAAATGCTTCTAAGGAAACTGCCTAATTTTGGTAAAACTGTTAAAATACACAATGAGAGTTCCCAGAAATGATTAAGAACGTGTAATAAACACCTCAAGTACACGTAAATAGATTCTTAATACATTAACTGTCGAATTCAATCACGGAGGTTTCCCGTGGAAAGCCATGAAATGACGAAAATACTGGTAATATTTACAACTCCGGGTACTTCGGGTGGCGTTTTCACGGGACTGTGCTTCCAATTATTAAGAGTTCATGGTTACAGAGCTCAGAATTGGTGTGTAAAGCCTTGGATTGACGAGAATAGTGTTTATGTTTACAATTAAGGAGGATTGGGTTCGGCGTTTTTGTGTGTGAATCAGTTAAAATGGTGACGGTTCTAGTAAATACTTCTAAGCAAACTGCCTAATTTTGGTAAAACTGTTAAAATAGACAATGAGAGTTCCCAGAAATGATTAAGAACGTGTAATAAACACCTCAAGTACACGTAAATAGATTCTTAATACATTAACTGTCGAATTCAATCACGGAGGTTTCCCGTGGAAAGCCATGAAATGACGAAAATACTGGTAATATTTACAACTCCGGGTACTTCGGGTGGCGTTTTCACGGGACTGTGCTTCCAATTATTAAGAGTTCATGTTTACAGAGCTCAGAATTGGTGTTTAAAGCCTCGGAATGACGAGAATAGTGTTTATGTTTACAATTAAGGAGGATTGGGTTCGGCATTTTTGTGTGTCAATCAGTTAAAATGGTGATGGTTCTAGTAAATGCTGCTAAGGAAACTGCCTAATTTTGGTAAAACTGTTAAAATACACAATGAGAGTTCCCAGAAATGATTAAGAACGTGTAACAAACACCTCAAGCACACGTAAATAGATTCTTAATACATTAACTGTCGAAATCAATCACGGAGGTTTCCCGTGGAAAGCCATGAAATGACGAAAATACAGGTAATATTTACAACTCCGGGTACTTCGGGTGGCGTTTTCACGGGACTGTCCTTTCAATTATTAAGAGTTCATGTTTACAGAGCTCAGAATTGGTGTATAAAGCCTTGGAATCACGAGAATAGTGTTTATGTTTACAATTAAGGAGGATTGGGTTCGGCATTTTTGTGTGTGAATCAGTTAAAATGGTGACGGTTCTAGTAAATGCTTCTAAGGAAACTGCCTAATTTTGGTAAAACTGTTAAAATACACAATGAGAGTTCCCAGAAATGATTAAGAACGTGTAATAAACACCTCAAGTACACGTAAACAGATTCTTACTACATTTAATGTCGTATTCAATCACGAAGGTTTCCAGGGGAAAGCTGTGGAATGACGAAAATACTGGTAATTTTTACAAGTCCGGGTACTTCGGGTGGCGTTTTCACGGGACTGTGCTTTCAATTATTAAGAGTTCATGTTTACAGAGCTCAGAATTGGTGTATAAAGCCTTGGAATCACGAGAATAGTGTTTATGTTTACAATTAAGGAGGATTGGGTTCGGCATTTTTGTTGTCAATCAGTTAAAATGGTGACGGTTCTAGTAAATGCTTCTAAGGAAACTGCCTAATTTTGGTAAAACTGTTAAAATACACAATGAGAGTTCCCAGAAATGATTAAGAACGTGTAATAAACACCTCAAGTACACGTAAACAGATTCTTACTACATTTAATGTCGTATTCAATCACGGAGGTTTCCAGGGGAAAGCTGTGGAATGACGAAAATACTGGTAATGTTTTCAAGTCCGGGTACTTCCGGTGGCGTTTTCACGGGACTGTCCTTTCAATTATTAAGAGTTCATGTTTACAGAGCTCAGAATTGGTGTATAAAGCCTTGGAATCATGAGAATAGTGTTTATGTTTACAATTAAGGAGGATTGGGTTCGGCATTTTTGTGTGTGAATCAGTTAAAATGGTGATGGTTCTAGCAAATGCTTCTAAGGAAACTGCCTAATTTTGGTAAAACTGTTAAAATACACAATGAGAGTTCCCAGAAATGATTAAGAACGTGTAATAAACACCTCAAGTACACGTAAATAGATTCTTAATACATTAACTGTCGAATTCAATCACGGAGGTTTCCCGTGGAAAGCCATGAAATGACGAAAATACTGGGAATATTTACAACTCCGGGTACTTCGGGTGGCGTTTTCACGGGACTGTGCTTCCAATTATTAAGAGTTCATGGTTACAGAGCTCAGAATTGGTGTGTAAAGCCTTGGAATGACGAGAATAGTGTTTATGTTTACAATTAAGGAGGATAGGGTTCGGCGTTTTTGTGTGTGAATCAGTTAAAATGGTGACGGTTCTAATAAATACTTCTAAGCAAACTGCCTAATTTTGGTAAAACGGTTAAAATACACAAGGAGAGTTCCCAGAAATGATTAAGAACGTGTAATAAACACCTCAAGTACACGTAAACAGATTCTTACTACATTTAATGTCGTATTCAATCACGAAGGTTTCCAGGGAAAAGCTGTGGAATGACGAAAATACTGGTAATGTTTACAAGTCCGGGTACTTCTAGTGGCGTTTTCACGGGACTGTGCTTTCAATTATTAAGAGTTCATGTTTACAGAGCTCAGAATTGGTGTATAAACCCTTGGAATCACGAGAATAGTGTTTATGTTTACAATTAAGGAGGATTGGGTTCGGCATTTTTGTGTGTGAATCAGTTAAAATGGTGATGGTTCTAGTAAATGCTTCTAAGGAAACTGCCTAATTTTGGTAAAACTGTTAAAATACACAATGAGAGTTCCCAGAAATGATTAAGAACGTGTAATAAACACCTCAAGTACACGTAAACAGATTCTTACTACATTTAATGTCGTATTCAATCACGAAGGTTTCCAGGGAAAAGCTGTGGAATGAGGAAAACACTGGTAATGTTTACAAGTCCGGGTACTTCCGGTGGCGTTTTCACGGGACTGTGCTTTCAATTATTAAGAGTTCATGTTTACAGAGCTCAGAATTGGTGTATAAAGCCTTGGAATCACGAGAATAGTGTTTATGTTTACAATTAAGGAGGATTGGGTTCGGCATTTTTGTGTGTGAATCAGTTAAAATGGTGATGGTTCTAGTAAATGCTTCTAAGGAAACTGCCTAATTTTGGAAAACTGTTAAAATACACAATGAGAGTTCCCAGGAATGATTAAGAACGTTTAATAAACACCTCAAGTACACGTAAATAGATTCTTAATACATTAACTGTCGAATTCAATCACGGAGCTTTCCCTTGGAAAGCCATGAAATGACGAAAATACAGGTTATATTTACAACTCCGGGTACTTCGGGTAGCGTTTTCACGGGACTGTGCTTCCAATTATTAAGAGGTCATGTTTACAGAGCTCAGAATTGGTGTATAAAGCCTTGGAATCACGAGAATAGTGTTTATGTTTACAATTAAGGAGGATTGGTTTCGGCGTTTTTGTGTGTGAATCAGTTAAAATGGTGACGGTTCTAGTAAATACTTCTAAGCGAACTGCCTAATTTTGGTAAAACTGTTAAAATACACAATGAGAGTTCTCAGAAATGATTAAGAACGTGTAATAAACACCTCAAGTACACGTAAATATATTCTTACTACATTTACTGTCGAATTCAATCACGAAGGTTTCCAGGGAAAAGCTGTGGAATGACGAAAATACTGGTAATGTTTACAAGTCCGGGTACTTCGGGTGGCGTTTTCACGGGACTGTGTTTCCAATTATTAAGAGTTCATGTTTACAGAGCTCAGAATTGGTGTATAAAGCCTTGGAATCACGAGAATAGTGTTTATGTTTACAATTAAGGAGGATTGGGTTCGGCATTTTTGTGTGTCAATCAGTTAAAATGGTGATGGTTCTAGTAAATGCTTCTAAGGAAACTGCCTAATTTTGGTAAAACTGTTAAAATACACAATGAGAGTTCCCAGAAATGATTAAGAATGTGTAATAAACACCTCAAGTACACGTAAACAGATTCTTACTACATTTAATGTCGTTTCAATCACGGAGGTTTCCAGGGGAAAGCTGCGGAATGAGGATAATACTGGTAATGTTTACAAGTCCGGGTACTTCCGGTGGCGTTTTCACGGGACTGTCCTTTCAATTATTAAGAGTTCATGTTTACAGAGCTCAGAATTGGTGTATAAAGCCTTTGAATCACGAGAATAGTGTTTATGTTTACAATTAAGGAGGATTGGGTTCGGCATTTTTGTGTGTGAATCAGTTAAAATGGTGATGGTTCTAGCAAATGCTTCTAAGGAAACTGCCTAATTTTGGTAAAACTGTTAAAATACACAATGTGAGTTCCCAGAAATGATTAAGAACGTGTAATAAACACCTCAAGTACACGTAAATAGATTCTTAATACATTAACTGTCAAATTCAATCACGGAGGTTTCCCGTGGAAAGCCATGAAATGACGAAAATACTGGTAATATTTACAACTCCGGGTACTTCGGGTGGCGTTTTCACGGGACTGTGCTTCCAATTATTAAGAGTTCATGGTTACAGAGCTCAGAATTGGTGTGTAAAGCCTTGGAATGACGAGAATAGTGTTTATGTTTACAATTAAGGAGGATTGGGTTCGGCGTTTTTGTGTGTGAATCAGTTAAAATGGTGACGGTTCTAATAAATACTTCTAAGCAAACTGCCTAATTTTGGTAAAACTGTTAAAATACACAAGGAGAGTTCCCAGAAATGATTAAGAACGTGTAATAAACACCTCAAGTACACGTAAACAGATTCTTACTACATTTAATGTCGTATTCAATCACGAAGGTTTCCAGGGAAAAGCTGTGGAATGACGAAAATACTGGTAATGTTTACCAGTCCGGGTACTTCTAGTGGCGTTTTCACGGGACTGTGCTTTCAATTATTAAGAGTTCATGTTTACAGAGCTCAGAATTGGTGTATAAAGCCTTGGAATCACGAGAATAGTGTTTATGTTGACAATTAAGGAGGATTCGGTTCGGCATTTTTGTGTGTGAATCAGTTAAAATGGTGACGGTTCTAGTAAATGCTTCTAAGGAAACTGCCTAATTTTGGTAAAACTGTTAAAATACACAATGAGAGTTCCCAGAAATGATTAAGAACGTGTAATAAACACCTCAAGTACACGTAAATAGATTCTTAATACATTAACTGTCGAATTCAATCACGGAGGTTTCCCGTGGAAAGCCGTGAAATGACGAAAATACTGGTAATATTTACAACTCCGGGTACTTCGGGTGGCGTTTCCACGGGACTGTGCTTCCAATTATTAAGAGTTCATGTTTACGGAGCTCAGAATTGGTGTGTAAAGCCTTGGAATGACGAGAATAGTGTTTATGTTTACAATTAAGGAGGATTGGGTTCGGCGTTTTTGTGTGTGAATCAGTTAAAATGGTGACGGTTCTAATAAATACTTCTAAGCAAACTGCCTAATTTTGGTAAAACTGTTAACATACATAAGGAGAGTTCCCAGAAATGATTAAGAACGTGTAATAAAAACCTCAAGTACACGTAAACAGATTCTTACTACATTTAATGACGTATTCAATCACGAAGGTTTCCAGGGAAAAGCTGTGGAATGACGAAAATACTGGTAATGTTTACAAGTCCGGGTACTTCTAGTGGCGTTTTCACGGGACTGTGCTTTCAATTATTAAGAGTTCATGTTTACAGAGCTCAGAATTGGTGTATAAAGCCTTGGAATCACGAGAATAGTGTTTATGTTTACAATTAAGGAGGATTGGTTTCGGCATTTTTGTGTGCCAATCAGTTAAAATGGTGACGGTTCTAGTAAATGCTTCTAAGGAAACTGCCTAATTTTGGTAAAAGTGTTAAAATACACAATGAGAGTTCCCAGAAATGATTAAGAACGTGTAATAAACACCTCAAGTACACGTAAATAGATTCTTAATACATTAACTGTCGAAATCAATCACGGAGGTTACCCGTGGAAAGCCGTGAAATGACGATAACACAGGTAATATTTACAATTCCGGGTACTTCGGGTGGCGTTTTCACGGGACTGTGCTTCCAATTATTAAGAGTTCATGTTTACAGAGCTCAGAATTGGTGTATAAAGCCTTGGAATCACGAGAATAGTGTTTATGTTTACAATTAAGGAGGATTGGGTTTGGCATTTTTGTGTGTGAATCAGTTAAAATGGTGACGGTTCTAGTAAATGCTTCTAAGGAAACTGCCTAATTTTGGTAAAACTGTTAAAATACACAATGATAGTTCCCAGAAATGATTAAAAACGTGGAAAAAACATATCAAGTACACGTAAACAGATTCTTACTACATTTAATGTCGTATTCAATCACGGAGGTTTCCAGGGAAAAGCTGTGGAATGAGGAAAACACTGGTAATGTTTACAAGTCCGGGTACTTCCGGTGGCGTTTTCACGGGACTGTGCTTTCAATTATTAAGAGTTCATGTTTACAGAGCTCAGAATTGGTGTATAAAGCCTTGGAATCACGAGAATAGTGTTTATGTTTACAATTAAGGAGGATTGGGTTCGGCATTTTTGTGTGTCAATCAGTTAAAATGGTGATGGTTCTAGTAAATGCTTCTAAGGAAACTGCCTAATTTTGGTAAAACTGTTAAAATACACAATGAGAGTTCCCAGAAATGATTAAGAATGTGTAATAAACACCTCAAGTACACGTAAACAGATTCTTACTACATTTAATGTCGTTTCAATCACGGAGGTTTCCAGGGGAAAGCTGCGGAATTAGGATAATACTGGTAATGTTTACAAGTCCGGGTACTTCCGGTGGCGTTTTCACGGGACTGTCCTTTCAATTATTAAGAGTTCATGTTTACAGAGCTCAGAATTGGTGTATAAAGCCTTTGAATCACGAGAATAGTGTGTATGTTTACAATTAAGGAGGATTGGGTTCGGCATTTTTGTGTGTGAATCAGTTAAAATGGTGATGGTTCTAGCTAATGCTTCTAAGGAAACTGCCTAATTTTGGTAAAACTGTTAAAATACACAATGAGAGTTCCCAGAAATGATTAAGAACGTGTAATAAACACCTCAAGTACACGTAAATAGATTCTTAATACATTAACTGTCAAATTCAATCACGGAGGTTTCCCGTGGAAAGCCATGAAATGACGAAAATACTGGTAATATTTACAACTCCGGGTACTTCGGGTGGCGTTTTCACGGGACTGTGCTTCCAATTATTAAGAGTTCATGGTTACAGAGCTCAGAATTGGTGTGTAAAGCCTTGGAATGACGAGAATAGTGTTTATGTTTACAATTAAGGAGGATTGGGTTCGGCGTTTTTGTGTGTGAATCAGTTAAAATGGTGACGGTTCTAATAAATACTTCTAAGCAAACTGCCTAATTTTGGTAAAACTGTTAAAATACACAAGGAGAGTTCCCAGAAATGATTAAGAACGTGTAATAAACACCTCAAGTACACGTAAACAGATTCTTACTACATTTAATGTCGTATTCAATCACGAAGGTTTCCAGGGAAAAGCTGTGGAATGACGAAAATACTGGTAATGTTTACCAGTCCGGGTACTTCTAGTGGCGTTTTCACGGGACTGTGCTTTCAATTATTAAGAGTTCATGTTTACAGAGCTCAGAATTGGTGTATAAAGCCTTGGAATCATGAGAATAGTGTTTATGTTGACAATTAAGGAGGATTCGGTTCGGCATTTTTGTGTGTGAATCAGTTAAAATGGTGACGGTTCTAGTAAATGCTTCTAAGGAAACTGCCTAATTTTGGTAAAACTGTTAAAATACACAATGAGAGTTCCCAGAAATGATTAAGAACGTGTAATAAACACCTCAAGTACACGTAAATAGATTCTTAATACATTAACTGTCGAATTCAATCACGGAGGTTTCCCGTGGAAAGCCGTGAAATGACGAAAATACTGGTAATATTTACAACTCCGGGTACTTCGGGTGGCGTTTTCACGGGACTGTGCTTCCAATTATTAAGAGTTCATGTTTACAGAGCTCAGAATTGGTGTGTAAAGCCTTGGAATGACGAGAATAGTGTTTATGTTTACAATTAAGGAGGATTGGGTTCGGCGTTTTTGTGTGTGAATCAGTTAAAATGGTGACGGTTCTAATAAATACTTCTAAGCAAACTGCCTAATTTTGGTAAAACTGTTAACATACACAAGGAGAGTTCCCAGAAATGATTAAGAACGTGTAATAAAAACCTCAAGTACACGTAAACAGATTCTTACTACATTTAATGACGTATTCAATCACGAAGGTTTCCAGGGAAAAGCTGTGGAATGACGAAAATACTGGTAATGTTTACAAGTCCGGGTACTTCTAGTGGCGTTTTCACGGGACTGTGCTTTCAATTATTAAGAGTTCATGTTTACAGAGCTCAGAATTGGTGTATAAAGCCTTGGAATCACGAGAATAGTGTTTATGTTTACAATTAAGGAGGATTGGTTTCGGCATTTTTGTGTGTGAATCAGTTAAAATGGTGACGGTTCTAGTAAATGCTTCTAAGGAAACTGCCTAATTTTGGTAAAAGTGTTAAAATACACAATGAGAGTTCCCAGAAATGATTAAGAACGTGTAGTAAACACCTCAAGTACACGTAAATAGATTCTTAATACATTAACTGTCGAAATCAATCACGGAGGTTACCCGTGGAAAGCCGTGAAATGACGATAACACAGGTAATATTTACAATTCCGGGTACTTCGGGTGGCGTTTTCACGGGACTGTGCTTCCAATTATTAAGAGTTCATGTTTACAGAGCTCAGAATTGGTGTATAAAGCCTTGGAATCACGAGAATAGTGTTTATGTTTACAATTAAGGAGGATTGGGTTTGGCATTTTTGTGTGTGAATCAGTTAAAATGGTGATGGTTCTAGTAAATGCTTCTAAGGAAACTGCCTAATTTTGGTAAAACTGTTAAAATACACAATGAGAGTTCCCAGAAATGATTAAGAATGTGTAATAAACACCTCAAGTACACGTAAACAGATTCTTACTACATTTAATGTCGTTTCAATCACGGAGGTTTCCAGGGGAAAGCTGCGGAATGAGGATAATACTGGTAATGTTTACAAGTCCGGGTACTTCCGGTGGCGTTTTCACGGGACTGTCCTTTCAATTATTAAGAGTTCATGTTTACAGAGCTCAGAATTGGTGTATAAAGCCTTTGAATCACGAGAATAGTGTGTATGTTTACAATTAAGGAGGATTGGGTTCGGCATTTTTGTGTGTGAATCAGTTAAAATGGTGATGGTTCTAGCTAATGCTTCTAAGGAAACTGCCTAATTTTGGTAAAACTGTTAAAATACACAATGAGAGTTCCCAGAAATGATTAAGAACGTGTAATAAACACCTCAAGTACACGTAAATAGATTCTTAATACATTAACTGTCAAATTCAATCACGGAGGTTTCCCGTGGAAAGCCATGAAATGACGAAAATACTGGTAATATTTACAACTCCGGGTACTTCGGGTGGCGTTTTCACGGGACTGTGCTTCCAATTATTAAGAGTTCATGGTTACAGAGCTCAGAATTGGTGTGTAAAGCCTTGGAATGACGAGAATAGTGTTTATGTTTACAATTAAGGAGGATTGGGTTCGGCGTTTTTGTGTGTGAATCAGTTAAAATGGTGACGGTTCTAATAAATACTTCTAAGCAAACTGCCTAATTTTGGTAAAACTGTTAAAATACACAAGGAGAGTTCCCAGAAATGATTAAGAACGTGTAATAAACACCTCAAGTACACGTAAACAGATTCTTACTACATTTAATGTCGTATTCAATCACGAAGGTTTCCAGGGAAAAGCTGTGGAATGACGAAAATACTGGTAATGTTTACCAGTCCGGGTACTTCTAGTGGCGTTTTCACGGGACTGTGCTTTCAATTATTAAGAGTTCATGTTTACAGAGCTCAGAATTGGTGTATAAAGCCTTGGAATCATGAGAATAGTGTTTATGTTGACAATTAAGGAGGATTCGGTTCGGCATTTTTGTGTGTGAATCAGTTAAAATGGTGACGGTTCTAGTAAATGCTTCTAAGGAAACTGCCTAATTTTGGTAAAACTGTTAAAATACACAATGAGAGTTCCCAGAAATGATTAAGAACGTGTAATAAACACCTCAAGTACACGTAAATAGATTCTTAATACATTAACTGTCGAATTCAATCACGGAGGTTTCCCGTGGAAAGCCGTGAAATGACGAAAATACTGGTAATATTTACAACTCCGGGTACTTCGGGTGGCGTTTTCACGGGACTGTGCTTCCAATTATTAAGAGTTCATGTTTACAGAGCTCAGAATTGGTGTGTAAAGCCTTGGAATGACGAGAATAGTGTTTATGTTTACAATTAAGGAGGATTGGGTTCGGCGTTTTTGTGTGTGAATCAGTTAAAATGGTGACGGTTCTAATAAATACTTCTAAGCAAACTGCCTAATTTTGGTAAAACTGTTAACATACACAAGGAGAGTTCCCAGAAATGATTAAGAACGTGTAATAAAAACCTCAAGTACACGTAAACAGATTCTTACTACATTTAATGACGTATTCAATCACGAAGGTTTCCAGGGAAAAGCTGTGGAATGACGAAAATACTGGTAATGTTTACAAGTCCGGGTACTTCTAGTGGCGTTTTCACGGGACTGTGCTTTCAATTATTAAGAGTTCATGTTTACAGAGCTCAGAATTGGTGTATAAAGCCTTGGAATCACGAGAATAGTGTTTATGTTTACAATTAAGGAGGATTGGTTTCGGCATTTTTGTGTGTGAATCAGTTAAAATGGTGACGGTTCTAGTAAATGCTTCTAAGGAAACTGCCTAATTTTGGTAAAAGTGTTAAAATACACAATGAGAGTTCCCAGAAATGATTAAGAACGTGTAGTAAACACCTCAAGTACACGTAAATAGATTCTTAATACATTAACTGTCGAAATCAATCACGGAGGTTACCCGTGGAAAGCCGTGAAATGACGATAACACAGGTAATATTTACAATTCCGGGTACTTCGGGTGGCGTTTTCACGGGACTGTGCTTCCAATTATTAAGAGTTCATGTTTACAGAGCTCAGAATTGGTGTATAAAGCCTTGGAATCACGAGAATAGTGTTTATGTTTACAATTAAGGAGGATTGGGTTTGGCATTTTTGTGTGTGAATCAGTTAAAATGGTGACGGTTCTAGTAAATGCTTCTAAGGAAACTGCCTAATTTTGGTAAAACTGTTAAAATACACAATGAGAGTTCCCAGAAATGATTAAGAACGTGTAATAAACACCTCAAGTACACGTAAACAGATTCTTACTACATTTAATGTCGTATTCAATCACGAAGGTTTCCAGGGAAAAGCTGTGGAATGAGGAAAACACTGGTAATGTTTACAAGTCCGGGTATTTCCGGTGGCGTTTTCACGGGACTGTGCTTTCAATTATTAAGAGTTCATGTTTACAGAGCTCAGAATTGGTGTATAAAGCCTTGGAATCACGAGAATAGTGTTTATGTTTACAATTAAGGAGGATTGGGTTCGGCATTTTTGTGTGTCAATCAGTTAAAATGGTGATGGTTCTAGCAAATGCTTCTAAGGAAACTGCCTAATTTTGGTAAAACTGTTAAAATACACAATGAGAGTTCCCAGAAATGATTAAGAACGTGTAATAAACACCTCAAGTACACGTAAATAGATTCTTAATACATTAACTGTCGAATTCAATCACGGAGGTTTCCCGTGGAAAGCCATGAAATGACGAAAATACTGGTAATATTTACAACTCCGGGTACTTCGGGTGGCGTTTTCACGGGACTGTGCTTCCAATTATTAAGAGTTCATGGTTACAGAGCTCAGAATTGGTGTGTAAAGCCTTGGAATGACGAGAATAGTGTTTATGTTTACAATTAAGGAGGATTGGGTTCGGCGTTTTTGTGTGTGAATCAGTTAAAATGGTGACGGTTCTAATAAATACTTCTAAGCAAACTGCCTAATTTTGGTAAAACTGTTAAAATACACAAGGAGAGTTCCCAGAAATGATTAAGAACGTGTAATAAACACCTCAAGTACACGTAAACAGATTCTTACTACATTTAATGTCGTATTCAATCACGAAGGTTTCCAGGGAAAAGCTGTGGAATGACGAAAATACTGGTAATGTTTACCAGTCCGGGTACTTCTAGTGGCGTTTTCATGGGACTGTGCTTTCAATTATTAAGAGTTCATGTTTACAGAGCTCAGAATTGGTGTATAAAGCCTTGGAATCACGAGAATAGTGTTTATGTTGACAATTAAGGAGGATTCGGTTCGGCATTTTTGTGTGTGAATCAGTTAAAATGGTGACGGTTCTACTAAATGCTTCTAAGGAAACTGCCTAATTTTGGTAAAACTGTTAAAATACACAATGAGATTTCCCAGAAATGATTAAGAACGTGTAATAAACACCTCAAGTACACGTAAATAGATTCTTAATACATTAACTGTCGAATTCAATCACGGAGGTTTCCCGTGGAAAGCCATGAAATGACGAAAATACTGGTAATATTTACAACTCCGGGTACTTCGGGTGGCGTTTTCACGGGACTGTGCTTCCAATTATTAAGAGTTCATGTTTACAGAGCTCAGAATTGGTGTGTAAAGCCTTGGAATGACGAGAATAGTGTTTATGTTTACAATTAAGGAGGATTGGGTTCGGCGTTTTTCTGTGTGAATCAGTTAAAATGGTGAGGGTTCTAATAAATACTTCTAAGCAAACTGCCTAATTTTGGTAAAACTGTTAACATACACAAGGAGAGTTCCCAGAAATGATTAAGAACGTGTAATAAAAACCTCAAGTACACGTAAACAGATTCTTACTACATTTAATGACGTATTCAATCACGAAGGTTTCCAGGGAAAAGCTGTGGAATGACGAAAATACTGGTAATGTTTACAAGTCCGGGTACTTCTAGTGGCGTTTTCACGGGACTATGCTTTCAATTATTAAGAGTTCATGTTTACAGAGCTCAGAATTGGTGTATAAAGCCTTGGAATCACGAGAATAGTGTTTATGTTTACAATTAAGGAGGATTGGGTTCGGCATTTTTGTGTGTGAATCAGTTAAAATGGTGACGGTTCTAGTAAATGCTTCTAAGGAAACTGCCTAATTTTGGTAAAAGTGTTAAAATACACAATGAGAGTTCCCAGAAATGATTAAGAACGTGTAATAAACACCTCAAGTACACGTAAATAGATTCTTAATACATTAACTGTCGAAATCAATCACGGAGGTTACCCGTGGAAAGCCGTGAAATGACGATAACACAGGTAATATTTAAAATTCCGGGTACTTCGGGTGGCGTTTTCACGGGACTGTGCTTCCAATTATTAAGAGTTCATGTTTACAGGGCTCAGAATTGGTGTATAAAGCCTTGGAATCACGAGAATAGTGTTTATGTTTACAATTAAGGAGGATTGGGTTCGGCATTTTTGTGTGTGAATCAGTTAAAATGGTGACGGTTCTAGTAAATGCTTCTAAGGAAACTGCCTAATTTTGGTAAAACTGTTAAAATACACAATGAGAGTTCCCAGAAATGATTAAGAACGTGTAATAAACACCTCAAGTACACGTAAACAGATTCTTACTACATTTAATGTCGTATTCAATCACGAAGGTTTCCAGGGAAAAGCTGTGGAATGACGAAAATACTGGTAATGTTTACAAGTCCGGGTACTTCTAGTGGCGTTTTCACGGGACTGTGCTTTCAATTATTAAGAGTTCATGTTTACAGAGCTCAGAATTGGTGTATAAAGCCTTGGAATCACGAGAATAGTGTTTATGTTGACAATTAAGGAGGATTCGGTTCGGCATTTTTGTGTGTGAATCAGTTAAAATGGTGACGGTTCTAGTAAATGCTTCTAAGGAAACTGCCTAATTTTGGTAAAACTGTTAAAATACACAATGAGAGTTCCCAGAAATGATTAAGAACGTGTAATAAACACCTCAAGTACACGTAAATAGATTCTTAATACATTAACTGTCGAATTCAATCACGGAGGTTTCCCGTGGAAAGCCATGAAATGACGAAAATACTGGTAATATTTACAACTCCGGGTACTTCGGGTGGCGTTTTCACGGGACTGTGCTTCCAATTATTAAGAGTTCATGTTTACAGAGCTCAGAATTGGTGTGTAAAGCCTTGGAATGACGAGAATAGTGTTTATGTTTACAATTAAGGAGGATTGGGTTCGGCGTTTTTGTGTGTGAATCAGTTAAAATGGTGACGGTTCTAATAAATACTTCTAAGCAAACTGCCTAATTTTGGTAAAACTGTTAACATACACAAGGAGAGTTCCCAGAAATGATTAAGAACGTGTAATAAAAACCTCAAGTACACGTAAACAGATTCTTACTACATTTAATGACGTATTCAATCACGAAGGTTTCCAGGGAAAAGCTGTGGAATGACGAAAATACTGGTAATGTTTACAAGTCCGGGTACTTCTAGTGGCGTTTTCACGGGACTGTGCTTTCAATTATTAAGAGTTCATGTTTACAGAGCTCAGAATTGGTGTATAAAGCCTTGGAATCACGAGAATAGTGTTTATGTTTACAATTAAGGAGGATTGGGTTCGGCATTTTTGTGTGTGAATCAGTTAAAATGGTGACGGTTCTAGTAAATGCTTCTAAGGAAACTGCCTAATTTTGGTAAAAGTGTTAAAATACACAATGAGAGTTCCCAGAAATGATTAAGAACGTGTAATAAACACCTCAAGTACACGTAAATAGATTCTTAATACATTAACTGTCGAAATCAATCACGGAGGTTACCCGTAGAAAGCCGTGAAATGACGATAATACAGGTAATATTTACAACTCCGGGTACTTCGGGTGGCGTTTTCACGGGACTGTGCTTCCAATTATTAAGAGTTCATGTTTACAGAGCTCAGAATTGGTGTATAAAGCCTTGGAATCACGAGAATAGTGTTTATGTTTACAATTAAGGAGGATTGGGTTCCGCATTTTTGTGTGTGAATCAGTTAAAATGGTGACGGTTCTAGTAAATACTTCTAAGCGAACTGCCTAATTTTGGTAAAACTGTTAAAATACACAATGAGAGTTCTCAGAAATGATTAAGAACGTGTAATAAACACCTCAAGTACACGTAAATATATTCTTACTACATTTACTGTTGAATTCAATCACGAAGGTTTCCAGGGAAAAGCTGTGGAATGACGAAAATACTGGTAATGTTTACAAGTCCGGGTACTTCGGGTGGCGTTTTCACGGGACTGTGCTTCCAATTATTAAGAGTTCATGTTTACAGAGCTCAGAATTGGTGTGTAAAGCCTCGGAATGACGAGAATAGTGTTTATGTTTACAATTAAGGAGGATTGGGTTCAGCGTTTTTGTGTGTGAATCAGTTAAAATGGTGACGGTTCTAGTAAATACTTCTAAGCAAACTGCCTAATTTTGGTAAAACTGTTAAAATACACAATGAGAGTTCCCAGAAATGATTAAGAACGTGTAATAAACACCTCAAGTACACGTAAACAGATTCTTACTACATTTAATGTCGTATTCAATCACGGAGGTTTCCAGGGGAAAGCTGCGGAATGAGGAAAATACTGGTAATGTTTACAAGTCCGGGTACTTCCGGTGGCGTTTTCACGGGACTCTCCTTTCAATTATTAAGAGTTTATGTTTACAGAGCTCAGAATTGGTGTATAAAGCCTGTGAATCACGAGAATAGTGTTTATGTTTACAATTAAGGAGGATTGGGTTCGGCATTTTTGTGTGTGAATCAGTTAAAATGGTGATGGTTCTAGTAAATGCTTCTAAGGAAACGGCATAATTTTGGTAAAACTGTTAAAATACACAATGAGAGTTCCCAGAAATGATTAAGAACGTGTAATAAACACCTCAAGTACACGTAAATAGATTCTTAATACATTAACTGTCGAATTCAATCACGGAGGTTTCCCGTGGAAAGCCATGAAATGACGAAAATACTGGTAATATTTACAACTCCGGGTACTTCGGGTGGCGTTTTCACGGGACTGTGCTTCCAATTATTAAGAGTTCATGGTTACAGACCTCAGAATTGGTGTGTAAAGCCTTGGAATGACGAGAATAGTGTTTATGTTTACAATTAAGGAGGATTGGGTTCGGCGTTTTTGTGTGTGAATCAGTTAAAATGGTGACGGTTCTAATAAATACTTCTAAGCAAACTGCCTAATTTTGGTAAAACTGTTAAAATACACAATGAGAGTTCCCAGAAATGATTAAGAACGTGTAATAAACACCTCAAGTACACGTAAACAGATTCTTACTACATTTAATGTCGTATTCAATCACGAAGGTTTCCAGGGAAAAGCTGTGGAATGACGAAAATACTGGTAATGTTTACAAGTCCGGGTACTTCTAGTGGCGTTTTCACGGGACTGTGCTTTCAATTATTAAGAGTTCATGTTTACAGAGCTCAGAATTGGTGTATAAAGCCTTGGAATCACGAGAATAGTGTTTATGTTTACAATTAAGGAGGATTGGGTTCGGCATTTTTGTGTGTGAATCCGTTAAAATGGTGACGGTTCTAGTAAATGCTTCTAAGGAAACTGCCTAATTTTGGTAAAACTGTTAAAATACACAATGAGAGTTCCCAGAAATGATTAAGAACGTGTAATAAACACCTCAAGTACACGTAAACAGATTCTTACTACATTTAATGTCGTATTCAATCACGAAGGTTTCCAGGGAAAAGCTGTGGAATGACGAAAATACTGGTAATGTTTACCAGTCCGGGTACTTCTAGTGGCGTTTTCACGGGACTGTGCTTTCAATTATTAAGAGTTCATGTTTACAGAGCTCAGAATTGGTGTATAAAGCCTTGGAATCACGAGAATAGTGTTTATGTTGACAATTAAGGAGGATTCGGTTCGGCATTTTTGTGTGTGAATCAGTTAAAATGGTGACGGTTCTAGTAAATGCTTCTAAGGAAACTGCCTAATTTTGGTAAAACTGTTAAAATACACAATGAGAGTTCCCAGAAATGATTAAGAACGTGTAATAAACACCTCAAGTACACGTAAATAGATTCTTAATACATTAACTGTCAAATTCAATCACGGAGGTTTCCCGTGGAAAGCCATGAAATGACGAAAATACTGGTAATATTTACAACTCCGGGTACTTCGGGTGGCGTTTTCACGGGACTGTGCTTCCAATTATTAAGAGTTCATGTTTACAGAGCTCAGAATTGGTGTGTAAAGCCTTGGAATGACGAGAATAGTGTTTATGTTTACAATTAAGGAGGATTGGGTTCGGCGTTTTTGTGTGTGAATCAGTTAAAATGGTGACGGTTCTAATAAATACTTCTAAGCAAACTGCCTAATTTTGGTAAAACTGTTAACATACACAAGGAGAGTTCCCAGAAATGATTAAGAACGTGTAATAAAAACCTCAAGTACACGTAAACAGATTCTTACTACATTTAATGACGTATTCAATCACGAAGGTTTCCAGGGAAAAGCTGTGGAATGACGAAAATACTGGTAATGTTTACAAGTCCGGGTACTTCTAGTGGCGTTTTCACGGGACTGTGCTTTCAATTATTAAGAGTTCATGTTTACAGAGCTCAGAATTGGTGTATAAAGCCTTGGAATCACGAGAATAGTGTTTATGTTTACAATTAAGGAGGATTGGGTTCGGCATTTTTGTGTGTGAATCAGTTAAAATGGTGACGGTTCTAGTAAATGCTTCTAAGGAAACTGCCTAATTTTGGTAAAAGTGTTAAAATACACAATGAGAGTTCCCAGAAATGATTAAGAACGTGTAATAAACACCTCAAGTACACGTAAATAGATTCTTAATACATTAACTGTCGAAATCAATCACGGAGGTTACCCGTGGAAAGCCGTGAAATGACGATAATACAGGTAATATTTACAACTCCGGGTACTTCGGGTGGCGTTTTCACGGGACTGTGCTTCCAATTATTAAGAGTTCATGTTTACAGAGCTCAGAATTGGTGTATAAAGCCTTGGAATCACGAGAATAGTGTTTATGTTTACAATTAAGGAGGATTGGGTTCGGCATTTTTGTGTGTGAATCAGTTAAAATGGTGACGGTTCTAGTAAATGCTTCTAAGGAAACTGCCTAATTTTGGTAAAACTGTTAAAATACACAATGAGAGTTCCCAGAAATGATTAAGAACGTGTAATAAACACCTCAAGTACACGTAAACAGATTCTTACTACATTTAATGTCGTATTCAATCACGAAGGTTTCCAGGGAAAAGCTGTGGAATGACGAAAATACTGGTAATGTTTACAAGTCCGGGTACTTCTAGTGGCGTTTTCACGGGACTGTGCTTTCAATTATTAAGAGTTCATGTTTCCAGAGCTCAGAATTGGTGTATAAAGCCTTGGAATCACGAGAATAGTGTTTATGTTGACAATTAAGGAGGATTCGGTTCGGCATTTTTGTGTGTGAATCAGTTAAAATGGTGACGGTTCTAGTAAATGCTTCTAAGGAAACTGCCTAATTTTGGTAAAACTGTTAAAATACACAATGAGAGTTCCCAGAAATGATTAAGAACGTGTAATAAACACCTCAAGTACACGTAAATAGATTCTTAATACATTAACTGTCGAATTCAATCACGGAGGTTTCCCGTGGAAAGCCATGAAATGACGAAAATACTGGTAATATTTACAACTCCGGGTACTTCGGGTGGCGTTTTCACGGGACTGTGCTTCCAATTATTAAGAGTTCATGTTTACAGAGCTCAGAATTGGTGTATAAAGCCTTGGAATCACGAGAATAGTGTTTATGTTGACAATTAAGGAGGATTCGGTTCGGCATTTTTGTGTGTGAATCAGTTAAAATGGTGACGGTTCTAGTAAATGCTTCTAAGGAAACTGCCTAATTTTGGTAAAACTGTTAAAATACACAATGAGAGTTCCCAGAAATGATTAAGAACGTGTAATAAACACCTCAAGTACACGTAAATAGATTCTTAATACATTAACTGTCGAATTCAATCACGGAGGTTTCCCGTGGAAAGCCATGAAATGACGAAAATACTGGTAATATTTACAACTCCGGGTACTTCGGGTGGCGTTTTCACGGGACTGTGCTTCCAATTATTAAGAGTTCATGTTTACAGAGCTCAGAATTGGTGTGTAAAGCCTTGGAATGACGAGAATAGTGTTTATGTTTACAATTAAGGAGGATTGGGTTCGGCGTTTTTGTGTGTGAATCAGTTAAAATGGTGACGGTTCTAATAAATACTTCTAAGCAAACTGCCTAATTTTGGTAAAACTGTTAACATACACAAGGAGAGTTCCCAGAAATGATTAAGAACGTGTAATAAAAACCTCAAGTACACGTAAACAGATTCTTACTACATTTAATGACGTATTCAATCACGAAGGTTTCCAGGGAAAAGCTGTGGAATGACGAAAATACTGGTAATGTTTACAAGTCCGGGTACTTCTAGTGGCGTTTTCACGGGACTGTGCTTTCAATTATTAAGAGTTCATGTTTACAGAGCTCAGAATTGGTGTATAAAGCCTTGGAATCACGAGAATAGTGTTTATGTTTACAATTAAGGAGGATTGGGTTCGGCATTTTTGTGTGTGAATCAGTTAAAATGGTGACGGTTCTAGTAAATGCTTCTAAGGAAACTGCCTAATTTTGGTAAAAGTGTTAAAATACACAATGAGAGTTCCCAGAAATGATTAAGAACGTGTAATAAACACCTCAAGTACACGTAAATAGATTCTTAATACATTAACTGTCGAATTCAATCACGGAGGTTTCCCGTGGAAAGCCATGAAATGACGAAAATACTGGTAATATTTACAACTCCGGGTACTTCGGGTGGCGTTTTCACGGGACTGTGCTTCCAATTATTAAGAGTTCATGGTTACAGAGCTCAGAATTGGTGTGTAAAGCCTTGGAATGACGAGAATAGTGTTTATGTTTACAATTAAGGAGGATTGGGTTCGGCGTTTTTGTGTGTGAATCAGTTAAAATGGTGACGGTTCTAATAAATACTTCTAAGCAAACTGCCTAATTTTGGTAAAACTGTTAAAATACACAATGAGAGTTCCCAGAAATGATTAAGAACGTGTAATAAACACCTCAAGTACACGTAAACAGATTCTTACTACATTTAATGTCGTATTCAATCACGAAGGTTTCCAGGGAAAAGCTGTGGAATGACGAAAATACTGGTAATGTTTACAAGTCCGGGTACTTCTAGTGGCGTTTTCACGGGACTGTGCTTTCAATTATTAAGAGTTCATGTTTACAGAGCTCAGAATTGGTGTATAAAGCCTTGGAATCACGAGAATAGTGTTTATGTTGACAATTAAGGAGGATTCGGTTCGGCATTTTTGTGTGTGAATCAGTTAAAATGGTGACGGTTCTAGTAAATGCTTCTAAGGAAACTGCCTAATTTTGGTAAAACTGTTAAAATACACAATGAGAGTTCCCAGAAATGATTAAGAACGTGTAATAAACACCTCAAGTACACGTAAATAGATTCTTAATACATTAACTGTCGAATTCAATCACGGAGGTTTCCCGTGGAAAGCCATGAAATGACGAAAATACTGGTAATATTTACAACTCCGGGTACTTCGGGTGGCGTTTTCACGGGACTGTGCTTCCAATTATTAAGAGTTCATGTTTACAGAGCTCAGAATTGGTGTGTAAAGCCTTGGAATGACGAGAATAGTGTTTATGTTTACAATTAAGGAGGATTGGGTTCGGCGTTTTTGTGTGTGAATCAGTTAAAATGGTGACGGTTCTAATAAATACTTCTAAGCAAACTGCCTAATTTTGGTAAAACTGTTAACATACACAAGGAGAGTTCCCAGAAATGATTAAGAACGTGTAATAAAAACCTCAAGTACACGTAAACAGATTCTTACTACATTTAATGACGTATTCAATCACGAAGGTTTCCAGGGAAAAGCTGTGGAATGACGAAAATACTGGTAATGTTTACAAGTCCGGGTACTTCTAGTGGCGTTTTCACGGGACTGTGCTTTCAATTATTAAGAGTTCATGTTTACAGAGCTCAGAATTGGTGTATAAAGCCTTGGAATCACGAGAATAGTGTTTATGTTTACAATTAAGGAGGATTGGGTTCGGCATTTTTGTGTGTGAATCAGTTAAAATGGTGACGGTTCTAGTAAATGCTTCTAAGGAAACTGCCTAATTTTGGTAAAACTGTTAAAATACACAATGAGAGTTCCCAGAAATGATTAAGAACGTGTAATAAACACCTCAAGTACACGTAAACAGATTCTTACTACATTTAATGTCGTATTCAATCACGAAGGTTTCCAGGGAAAAGCTGTGGAATGACGAAAATACTGGTAATGTTTACAAGTCCGGGTACTTCTAGTGGCGTTTTCACGGGACTGTGCTTTCAATTATTAAGAGTTCATGTTTACAGAGCTCAGAATTGGTGTATAAAGCCTTGGAATCACGAGAATAGTGTTTATGTTGACAATTAAGGAGGATTCGGTTCGGCATTTTTGTGTGTGAATCAGTTAAAATGGTGACGGTTCTAGTAAATGCTTCTAAGGAAACTGCCTAATTTTGGTAAAACTGTTAAAATACACAATGAGAGTTCCCAGAAATGATTAAGAACGTGTAATAAACACCTCAAGTACACGTAAATAGATTCTTAATACATTAACTGTCGAATTCAATCACGGAGGTTTCCCGTGGAAAGCCATGAAATGACGAAAATACTGGTAATATTTACAACTCCGGGTACTTCGGGTGGCGTTTTCACGGGACTGTGCTTCCAATTATTAAGAGTTCATGTTTACAGAGCTCAGAATTGGTGTGTAAAGCCTTGGAATGACGAGAATAGTGTTTATGTTTACAATTAAGGAGGATTGGGTTCGGCGTTTTTGTGTGTGAATCAGTTAAAATGGTGACGGTTCTAATAAATACTTCTAAGCAAACTGCCTAATTTTGGTAAAACTGTTAACATACACAAGGAGAGTTCCCAGAAATGATTAAGAACGTGTAATAAAAACCTCAAGTACACGTAAACAGATTCTTACTACATTTAATGACGTATTCAATCACGAAGGTTTCCAGGGAAAAGCTGTGGAATGACGAAAATACTGGTAATGTTTACAAGTCCGGGTACTTCTAGTGGCGTTTTCACGGGACTGTGCTTTCAATTATTAAGAGTTCATGTTTACAGAGCTCAGAATTGGTGTATAAAGCCTTGGAATCACGAGAATAGTGTTTATGTTTACAATTAAGGAGGATTGGGTTCGGCATTTTTGTGTGTGAATCAGTTAAAATGGTGACGGTTCTAGTAAATGCTTCTAAGGAAACTGCCTAATTTTGGTAAAAGTGTTAAAATACACAATGAGAGTTCCCAGAAATGATTAAGAACGTGTAATAAACACCTCAAGTACACGTAAATAGATTCTTAATACATTAACTGTCGAATTCAATCACGGAGGTTTCCCGTGGAAAGCCATGAAATGACGAAAATACTGGTAATATTTACAACTCCGGGTACTTCGGGTGGCGTTTTCACGGGACTGTGCTTCCAATTATTAAGAGTTCATGGTTACAGAGCTCAGAATTGGTGTGTAAAGCCTTGGAATGACGAGAATAGTGTTTATGTTTACAATTAAGGAGGATTGGGTTCGGCGTTTTTGTGTGTGAATCAGTTAAAATGGTGACGGTTCTAATAAATACTTCTAAGCAAACTGCCTAATTTTGGTAAAACTGTTAAAATACACAAGGAGAGTTCCCAGAAATGATTAAGAACGTGTAATAAACACCTCAAGTACACGTAAACAGATTCTTACTACATTTAATGTCGTATTCAATCACGAAGGTTTCCAGGGAAAAGCTGTGGAATGACGAAAATACTGGTAATGTTTACAAGTCCGGGTACTTCTAGTGGCGTTTTCACGGGACTGTGCTTTCAATTATTAAGAGTTCATGTTTACAGAGCTCAGAATTGGTGTATAAAGCCTTGGAATCACGAGAATAGTGTTTATGTTGACAATTAAGGAGGATTCGGTTCGGCATTTTTGTGTGTGAATCAGTTAAAATGGTGACGGTTCTAGTAAATGCTTCTAAGGAAACTGCCTAATTTTGGTAAAACTGTTAAAATACACAATGAGAGTTCCCAGAAATGATTAAGAACGTGTAATAAACACCTCAAGTACACGTAAATAGATTCTTAATACATTAACTGTCGAATTCAATCACGGAGGTTTCCCGTGGAAAGCCATGAAATGACGAAAATACTGGTAATATTTACAACTCCGGGTACTTCGGGTGGCGTTTTCACGGGACTGTGCTTCCAATTATTAAGAGTTCATGTTTACAGAGCTCAGAATTGGTGTGTAAAGCCTTGGAATGACGAGAATAGTGTTTATGTTTACAATTAAGGAGGATTGGGTTCGGCGTTTTTGTGTGTGAATCAGTTAAAATGGTGACGGTTCTAATAAATACTTCTAAGCAAACTGCCTAATTTTGGTAAAACTGTTAACATACACAATGAGAGTTCCCAGAAATGATTAAGAACGTGTAATAAAAACCTCAAGTACACGTAAACAGATTCTTACTACATTTAATGACGTATTCAATCACGAAGGTTTCCAGGGAAAAGCTGTGGAATGACGAAAATACTGGTAATGTTTACAAGTCCGGGTACTTCTAGTGGCGTTTTCACGGGACTGTGCTTTCAATTATTAAGAGTTCATGTTTACAGAGCTCAGAATTGGTGTATAAAGCCTTGGAATCACGAGAATAGTGTTTATGTTTACAATTAAGGAGGATTGGGTTCGGCATTTTTGTGTGTGAATCAGTTAAAATGGTGACGGTTCTAGTAAATGCTTCTAAGGAAACTGCCTAATTTTGGTAAAAGTGTTAAAATACACAATGAGAGTTCCCAGAAATGATTAAGAACATGTAATAAACACCTCAAGTACACGTAAACAGATTCTTACTACATTTAATGTCTTATTCAATCACGAAGGTTTCCAGGGAAAAGCTGTGGAATGACGAAAATACTGGTAATGTTTACAAGTCCGGGTACTTCTAGTGGCGTTTTCACGGGACTGTGCTTTCAATTATTAAGAGTTCATGTTTACAGAGCTCAGAATTGGTGTATAAAGCCTTGGAATCACGAGAATAGTGTTTATGTTGACAATTAAGGAGGATTCGGTTCGGCATTTTTGTGTGTGAATCAGTTAAAATGGTGACGGTTCTAGTAAATGCTTCTAAGGAAACTGCCTAATTTTGGTAAAACTGTTAAAATACACAATGAGAGTTCCCAGAAATGATTAAGAACGTGTAATAAACACCTCAAGTACACGTAAATAGATTCTTAATACATTAACTGTCGAATTCAATCACGGAGGTTTCCCGTGGAAAGCCATGAAATGACGAAAATACTGGTAATATTTACAACTCCGGGTACTTCGGGTGGCGTTTTCACGGGACTGTGCTTCCAATTATGAAGAGTTCATGTTTACAGAGCTCAGAATTGGTGTGTAAAGCCTTGGAATGACGAGAATAGTGTTTATGTTTACAATTAAGGAGGATTGGGTTCGGCGTTTTTGTGTGTGAATCAGTTAAAATGGTGACGGTTCTAATAAATACTTCTAAGCAAACTGCCTAATTTTGGTAAAACTGTTAACATACACAAGGAGAGTTCCCAGAAATGATTAAGAACGTGTAATAAAAACCTCAAGTACACGTAAACAGATTCTTACTACATTTAATGACGTATTCAATCACGAAGGTTTCCAGGGAAAAGCTGTGGAATGACGAAAATACTGGTAATGTTTACAAGTCCGGGTACTTCTAGTGGCGTTTTCACGGGACTGTGCTTTCAATTATTAAGAGTTCATGTTTACAGAGCTCAGAATTGGTGTATAAAGCCTTGGAATCACGAGAATAGTGTTTATGTTTACAATTAAGGAGGATTGGGTTCGGCATTTTTGTGTGTGAATCAGTTAAAATGGTGACGGTTCTAGTAAATGCTTCTAAGGAAACTGCCTAATTTTGGTAAAAGTGTTAAAATACACAATGAGAGTTCCCAGAAATGATTAAGAACGTGTAATAAACACCTCAAGTACACGTAAATAGATTCTTAATACATTAACTGTCGAAATCAATCACGGAGGTTACCCGTAGAAAGCCGTGAAATGACGATAATACAGGTAATATTTACAACTCCGGGTACTTCGGGTGGCGTTTTCACGGGACTGTGCTTCCAATTATTAAGAGTTCATGTTTACAGAGCTCAGAATTGGTGTATAAAGCCTTGGAATCACGAGAATAGTGTTTATGTTTACAATTAAGGAGGATTGGGTTCGGCATTTTTGTGTGTGAATCAGTTAAAATGGTGACGGTTCTAGTAAATACTTCTAAGCGAACTGCCTAATTTTGGTAAAACTGTTAAAATACACAATGAGAGTTCTCAGAAATGATTAAGAACGTGTAATAAACACCTCAAGTAGACGTAAATATATTCTTACTACATTTACTGTTGAATTCAATCACGAAGGTTTCCAGGGAAAAGCTGTGGAATGACGAAAATACTGGTAATGTTTACAAGTCCGGGTACTTCGGGTGGCGTTTTCACGGGACTGTGCTTCCAATTATTAAGAGTTCATGTTTACAGAGCTCAGAATTGGTGTGTAAAGCCTCGGAATGACGAGAATAGTGTTTATGTTTACAATTAAGGAGGATTGGGTTCAGCGTTTTTGTGTGTGAATCAGTTAAAATGGTGACGGTTCTAGTAAATACTTCTAAGCAAACTGCCTAATTTTGGTAAAACTGTTAAAATACACAATGAGAGTTCCCAGAAATGATTAAGAACGTGTAATAAACACCTCAAGTACACGTAAACAGATTCTTACTACATTTAATGTCGTATTCAATCACGGAGGTTTCCAGGGGAAAGCTGCGGAATGAGGAAAATACTGGTAATGTTTACAAGTCCGGGTACTTCCAGTGGCGTTTTCACGGGACTCTCCTTTCAATTATTAAGAGTTCATGTTTACAGAGCTCAGAATTGGTGTATAAAGCCTTTGAATCACGAGAATAGTGTTTATGTTTACAATTAAGGAGGATTGGGTTCGGCATTTTTGTGTGTGAATCAGTTAAAATGGTGATGGTTCTAGTAAATGCTTCTAAGGAAACTGCATAATTTTGGTAAAACTGTTAAAATACACAATGAGAGTTGCCAGAAATGATTAAGAACGTGTAATAAACACCTCAAGTACACGTAAATAGATTCTTAATACATTAACTGTCGAATTCAATCACGGAGGTTTCCCGTGGAAAGCCATGAAATGACGAAAATACTGGTAATATTTACAACTCCGGGTACTTCGGGTGGCGTTTTCACGGGACTGTGCTTCCAATTATTAAGAGTTCATGGTTACAGAGCTCAGAATTGGTGTGTAAAGCCTTGGAATGACGAGAATAGTGTTTATGTTTACAATTAAGGAGGATTGGGTTCGGCGTTTTTGTGTGTGAATCAGTTAAAATGGTGACGGTTCTAATAAATACTTCTAAGCAAACTGCCTAATTTTGGTAAAACTGTTAAAATACACAAGGAGAGTTCCCAGAAATGATTAAGAACGTGTAATAAACACCTCAAGTACACGTAAACAGATTCTTACTACATTTAATGCCGTATTCAATCACGAAGGTTTCCAGGGAAAAGCTGTGGAATGACGAAAATACTGGTAATGTTTACAAGTCCGGGTACTTCTAGTGGCGTTTTCACGGGACTGTGCTTTCAATTATTAAGAGTTCATGTTTACAGAGCTCAGAATTGGTGTATAAAGCCTTGGAATCACGAGAATAGTGTTTATGTTTACAATTAAGGAGGATTGGGTTCGGCATTTTTGTGTGTGAATCCTTTAAAATGGTGACGGTTCTAGTAAATGCTTCTAAGGAAACTGCCTAATTTTGGTAAAACTGTTAAAATACACAATGAGAGTTCCCAGAAATGATTAAGAACGTGTAATAAACACCTCAAGTACACGTAAACAGATTCTTACTACATTTAATGTCGTATTCAATCACGAAGGTTTCCAGGGAAAAGCTGTGGAATGAGGAAAACACTGGTAATGTTTACAAGTCCGGGTACTTCCGGTGGTGTTTTCACGGGACTGTGCTTTCAATTATTAAGAGTTCATGTTTACAGAGCTCAGAATTGGTGTATAAAGCCTTGGAATCACGAGAATAGTGTTTATGTTTACAATTAAGGAGGATTGGGTTCGGCATTTTTGTGTGTGAATCAGTTAAAATGGTGATGGTTCTAGTAAATGCTTCTAAGGAAACTGCCTAATTTTGGTAAAACTGTTATAATACACAATGAGAGTTCCCAGAAATGATTAAGTACGTGTAATAAACACCTCAAGTACACGTAAATAGATTCTTAATACATTAACTGTCGAATTCAATCACGGAGGTTTCCAGTGGAAAGCCATGAAATGACGAAAATACTGGTAATATTTACAACTCCGGGTACTTCGGGTGGCGTTTTCACGGGACTGTGCTTCCAATTATTAAGAGTTCATGGTTACAGAGCTCAGAATTGGTGCGTAAAGCCTTGGAATGACGAGAATAGTGTTTATGTTTACAATTAAGGAGGATTGGGTTCGGCGTTTTTGTGTGTGAATCAGTTAAAATGGTGACGGTTCTAATAAATACTTCTAAGCAAACTGCCTAATTTTGGTAAAACTGTTAAAATACACAAGGAGAGTTCCCAGAAATGATTAAGAACGTGTAATAAACACCTCAAGTACACGTAAACAGATTCTTACTACATTTAATGCCGTATTCAATCACGAAGGTTTCCAGGGAAAAGCTGTGGAATGACAAAAATACTGGTAATGTTTACCAGTCCGGGTACTTCTAGTGGCGTTTTCACGGGACTGTGCTTTCAATTATTAAGAGTTCATGTTTACAGAGCTCAGAATTGGTGTGTAAAGCCTTGGAATGACGAGAATAGTGTTTATGTTTACAATTAAGGAGGATTGGGTTCGGCGTTTTTGTGTGTGAATCAGTTAAAATGGTGACGGTTCTAATAAATACTTCTAAGCAAACTGCCTAATTTTGGTAAAACTGTTAACATACACAAGGAGATTTCCCAGAAATGATTAAGAACGTGTAATAAAAACCTCAAGTACACGTAAACAGATTCTTACTACATTTAATGACGTATTCAATCACGAAGGTTTCCAGGGAAAAGCTGTGGAATGACGAAAATACTGGTAATGTTTACAAGTCCGGGTACTTCTAGTGGCGTTTTCACGGGACTGTGCTTTCAATTATTAAGAGTTCATGTTTACAGAGCTCAGAATTGGTGTATAAAGCCTTGGAATCACGAGAATAGTGTTTATGTTTACAATTAAGGAGGATTGGGTTCGGCATTTTTGTGTGTGAATCAGTTAAAATGGTGACGGTTCTAGTAAATGCTTCTAAGGAAACTGCCTAATTTTGGTAAAAGTGTAAAAATACACAATGAGAGTTCCCAGAAATGATTAAGAACGTGTAATAAACACCTCAAGTACACGTAAATAGATTCTTAATACATTAACTGTCGAAATCAATCACGGAGGTTACCCGTAGAAAGCCGTGAAATGACGATAATACAGGTAATATTTACAACTCCGGGTACTTCGGGTGGCGTTTTCACGGGACTGTGCTTCCAATTATTAAGAGTTCATGTTTACAGAGCTCAGAATTGGTGTATAAAGCCTTGGAATCACGAGAATAGTGTTTATGTTTACAATTAAGGAGGATTGGGTTCGGCATTTTTGTGTGTGAATCAGTTAAAATGGTGAAGGTTCTAGTAAATACTTGTAAGCAAACTGCCTAATTTTGGTAAAACTGTTAAAATACACAATGAGAGTTCTCAGAAATGATTAAGAACGTGTAATAAACACCTCAAGTACACGTAAATATATTCTTACTACATTTACTGTTGAATTCAATCACGAAGGTTTCCAGGGAAAAGCTGTGGAATGACGAAAATACTGGTAATGTTTACAAGTCCGGGTACTTCGGGTGGCGTTTTCACGGGACTGTGCTTCCAATTATTAAGAGTTCATGTTTACAGAGCTCAGAATTGGTGTGTAAAGCCTCGGAATGACGAGAATAGTGTTTATGTTTACAATTAAGGAGGATTGGGTTCAGCGTTTTTGTGTGTGAATCAGTTAAAATGGTGACGGTTCTAGTAAATACTTCTAAGCAAACTGCCTAATTTTGGTAAAACTGTTAAAATACACAATGAGAGTTCCCAGAAATGATTAAGAACGTGTAATAAACACCTCAAGTACACGTAAACAGATTCTTACTACATTTAATGTCGTATTCAATCACGAAGGTTTCCAGGGAAAAGCTGTGGAATGAGGAAAACACTGGTAATGTTTACAAGTCCGGGTACTTCCGGTGGCGTTTTCACGGGACTGTGCTTTCCATTATTAAGAGTTCATGTTTACAGAGCTCAGAATTGGTGTATAAAGCCTTGGAATCACGAGAATAGTGTTTATGTTTACAATTAAGGAGGATTGGGTTCGGCATTTTTGTGTGTGAATCAGTTAAAATGGTGACGGTTCTAGTAAATGCTTCTAAGGAAACTGCCTAATTTTGGTAAAAGTGTTAAAATACACAATGAGAGTTCCCAGAAATGATTAAGAACGTGTAATAAACACCTCAAGTACACGTAAATAGATTCTTAATACATTAACTGTCGAAATCAATCACGGAGGTTACCCGTGGAAAGCCGTGAAATGACGATAATACAGGTAATATTTACAACTCCGGGTACTTCTAGTGGCGTTTTCACGGGACTGTGCTTCCAATTATTAAGAGTTCATGTTTACAGAGCTCAGAATTTGTGTATAAAGCCTTGGAATCACGAGAATAGTGTTTATGTTTACAATTAAGGAGGATTGGGTTCGGCATTTTTGTGTGTGAATCAGTTAAAATGGTGACGGTTCTAGTAAATGCTTCTAAGGAAACTGCCTAATTTTGGTAAAACTGTTAAAATACACAATGAGAGTTCCCAGAAATGATTAAGAACGTGTAATAAACACCTCAAGTACACGTAAACAGATTCTTACTACATTTAATGTCGTATTCAATCACGAAGGTTTCCAGGGAAAAGCTGTGGAATGACGAAAATACTGGTAATGTTTACAAGTCCGGGTACTTCTAGTGGCGTTTTCACGGGACTGTGCTTTCAATTATTAAGAGTTCATGTTTACAGAGCTCAGAATTGGTGTATAAAGCCTTGGAATCACGAGAATAGTGTTTATGTTGACAATTAAGGAGGATTCGGTTCGGCATTTTTGTGTGTGAATCAGTTAAAATGGTGACGGTTCTAGTAAATGCTTCTAAGGAAACTGCCTAATTTTGGTAAAACTGTTAAAATACACAATGAGAGTTCCCAGAAATGATTAAGAACGTGTAATAAACACCTCAAGTACACGTAAATAGATTCTTAATACATTAACTGTCGAATTCAATCACGGAGGTTTCCCGTGGAAAGCCATGAAATGACGAAAATACTGGTAATATTTACAACTCCGGGTACTTCGGGTGGCGTTTTCACGGGACTGTGCTTCCAATTATTAAGAGTTCATGTTTACAGAGCTCAGAATTGGTGTGTAAAGCCTTGGAATGACGAGAATAGTGTTTATGTTTACAATTAAGGAGGATTGGGTTCGGCGTTTTTGTGTGTGAATCAGTTAAAATGGTGACGGTTCTAATAAATACTTCTAAGCAAACTGCCTAATTTTGGTAAAACTGTTAACATACACAAGGAGATTTCCCAGAAATGATTAAGAACGTGTAATAAAAACCTCAAGTACACGTAAACAGATTCTTACTACATTTAATGACGTATTCAATCACGAAGGTTTCCAGGGAAAAGCTGTGGAATGACGAAAATACTGGTAATGTTTACAAGTCCGGGTACTTCTAGTGGCGTTTTCACGGGACTGTGCTTTCAATTATTAAGAGTTCATGTTTACAGAGCTCAGAATTGGTGTATAAAGCCTTGGAATCACGAGAATAGTGTTTATGTTTACAATTAAGGAGGATTGGGTTCGGCATTTTTGTGTGTGAATCAGTTAAAATGGTGACGGTTCTAGTAAATGCTTCTAAGGAAACTGCCTAATTTTGGTAAAAGTGTAAAAATACACAATGAGAGTTCCCAGAAATGATTAAGAACGTGTAATAAACACCTCAAGTACACGTAAATAGATTCTTAATACATTAACTGTCGAAATCAATCACGGAGGTTACCCGTAGAAAGCCGTGAAATGACGATAATACAGGTAATATTTACAACTCCGGGTACTTCGGGTGGCGTTTTCACGGGACTGTGCTTCCAATTATTAAGAGTTCATGTTTACAGAGCTCAGAATTGGTGTATAAAGCCTTGGAATCACGAGAATAGTGTTTATGTTTACAATTAAGGAGGATTGGGTTCGGCATTTTTGTGTGTGAATCAGTTAAAATGGTGAAGGTTCTAGTAAATACTTGTAAGCAAACTGCCTAATTTTGGTAAAACTGTTAAAATACACAATGAGAGTTCTCAGAAATGATTAAGAACGTGTAATAAACACCTCAAGTACACGTAAATATATTCTTACTACATTTACTGTTGAATTCAATCACGAAGGTTTCCAGGGAAAAGCTGTGGAATGACGAAAATACTGGTAATGTTTACAAGTCCGGGTACTTCGGGTGGCGTTTTCACGGGACTGTGCTTCCAATTATTAAGAGTTCATGTTTACAGAGCTCAGAATTGGTGTGTAAAGCCTCGGAATGACGAGAATAGTGTTTATGTTTACAATTAAGGAGGATTGGGTTCAGCGTTTTTGTGTGTGAATCAGTTAAAATGGTGACGGTTCTAGTAAATACTTCTAAGCAAACTGCCTAATTTTGGTAAAACTGTTAAAATACACAATGAGAGTTCCCAGAAATGATTAAGAACGTGTAATAAACACCTCAAGTACACGTAAACAGATTCTTACTACATTTAATGTCGTATTCAATCACGAAGGTTTCCAGGGAAAAGCTGTGGAATGAGGAAAACACTGGTAATGTTTACAAGTCCGGGTACTTCCGGTGGCGTTTTCACGGGACTGTGCTTTCCATTATTAAGAGTTCATGTTTACAGAGCTCAGAATTGGTGTATAAAGCCTTGGAATCACGAGAATAGTGTTTATGTTTACAATTAAGGAGGATTGGGTTCGGCATTTTTGTGTGTCAATCAGTTAAAATGGTGACGGTTCTAGTAAATGCTTCTAAGGAAACTGCCTAATTTTGGTAAAACTGTTAAAATACACAATGAGAGTTCCCAGAAATGATTAAGAACGTGTAATAAACACCTCAAGTACACGTAAACAGATTCTTACTACATTTAATGTCGTATTCAATCACGGAGGTTTCCAGGGGAAAGCTGCGGAATGAGGAAAATACTGGTAATGTTTACAAGTCCGGGTACTTCCGGTGGCGTTTTCACGGGACTCTCCTTTCAATTATTAAGAGTTCATGTTTACAGAGCTCAGAATTGGTGTATAAAGCCTTTGAATCACGAGAATAGTGTTTATGTTTACAATTAAGGAGGATTGGGTTCGGCATTTTTGTGTGTGAATCAGTTAAAATGGTGATGGTTCTAGTAAATGCTTCTAAGGAAACTGCATAATTTTGGTAAAACTGTTAAAATACACAATGAGAGTTGCCAGAAATGATTAAGAACGTGTAATAAACACCTCAAGTACACGTAAATAGATTCTTAATACATTAACTGTCGAATTCAATCACGGAGGTTTCCCGTGGAAAGCCATGAAATGACGAAAATACTGGTAATATTTACAACTCCGGGTACTTCGGGTGGCGTTTTCACGGGACTGTGCTTCCAATTATTAAGAGTTCATGGTTACAGAGCTCAGAATTGGTGTGTAAAGCCTTGGAATGACGAGAATAGTGTTTATGTTTACAATTAAGGAGGATTGGGTTCGGCGTTTTTGTGTGTGAATCAGTTAAAATGGTGACGGTTCTAATAAATACTTCTAAGCAAACTGCCTAATTTTGGTAAAACTGTTAAAATACACAAGGAGAGTTCCCAGAAATGATTAAGAACGTGTAATAAACACCTCAAGTACACGTAAACAGATTCTTACTACATTTAATGCCGTATTCAATCACGAAGGTTTCCAGGGAAAAGCTGTGGAATGACAAAAATACTGGTAATGTTTACCAGTCCGGGTACTTCTAGTGGCGTTTTCACGGGACTGTGCTTTCAATTATTAAGAGTTCATGTTTACAGAGCTCAGAATTGGTGTATAAAGCCTTGGAATCACGAGAATAGTGTTTATGTTGACAATTAAGGAGGATTCGGTTCGGCATTTTTGTGTGTGAATCAGTTAAAATGGTGACGGTTCTAGTAAATGCTTCTAAGGAAACTGCCTAATTTTGGTAAAACTGTTAAAATACACAATGAGAGTTCCCAGAAATGATTAAGAACGTGTAATAAACACCTCAAGTACACGTAAATAGATTCTTAATACATTAACTGTCGAAATCAATCACGGAGGTTACCCGTGGAAAGCCGTGAAATGACGATAATACAGGTAATATTTACAACTCCGGGTACTTCGGGTGGCGTTTTCACGGGACTGTGCTTCCAATTATTAAGAGTTCATGTTTACAGAGCTCAGAATTGGTGTATAAAGCCTTGGAATCACGAGAATAGTGTTTATGTTTACAATTAAGGAGGATTGGGTTCGGCATTTTTGTGTGTCAATCAGTTAAAATGGTGATGGTTCTAGTAAATGCTTCTAAGGAAACTGCCTAATTTTGGTAAAACTGTTAAAATACACAATGAGAGTTCCCAGAAATGATTAAGAACGTGTAATAAACACCTCAAGTACACGTAAACAGATTCTTACTACATTTAATGTCGTATTCAATCACGAAGGTTTCCAGGGAAAAGCTGTGGAATGAGGAAAACACTGGTAATGTTTACAAGTCCGGGTACTTCCGGTGGCGTTTTCACGGGACTGTGCTTTCAATTATTAAGAGTTCATGTTTACAGAGCTCAGAATTGGTGTATAAAGCCTTGGAATCACGAGAATAGTGTTTATGTTTACAATTAAGGAGGATTGGGTTCGGCATTTTTGTGTGTCAATCAGTTAAAATGGTGATGGTTCTAGTAAATGCTTCTAAGGAAACTGCCTAATTTTGGTAAAACTGTTAAAATACACAATGAGAGTTCCCAGAAATGATTAAGAACGTGTAATAAACACCTCAAGTACACGTAAACAGATTCTTACTACATTTAATGTCGTATTCAATCACGGAGGTTTCCAGGGGAAAGCTGCGGAATGAGGATAATACTGGTAATGTTTACAAGTCCGGGTACTTCGGGTGGCGTTTTCACGGGACTGTGCTTCCAATTATTAAGAGTTCATGGTTACAGAGCTCAGAATTGGTGTGTAAAGCCTTGGAATGACGAGAATAGTGTTTATGTTTACAATTAAGGAGGATTGGGTTCGGCGTTTTTGTGTGTGAATCAGTTAAAATGGTGACGGTTCTAATAAATACTTCTAAGCAAACTGCCTAATTTTGGTAAAACTGTTAAAATACACAAGGAGAGTTCCCAGAAATGATTAAGAACGTGTAATAAACACCTCAAGTACACGTAAACAGATTCTTACTACATTTAATGTCGTATTCAATCACGAAGGTTTCCAGGGAAAAGCTGTGGAATGACGAAAATACTGGTAATGTTTACAAGTCCGGGTACTTCTAGTGGCGTTTTCACGGGACTGTGCTTTCAATTATTAAGAGTTCATGTTTACAGAGCTCAGAATTGGTGTATAAAGCCTTGGAATCACGAGAATAGTGTTTATGTTGACAATTAAGGAGGATTCGGTTCGGCATTTTTGTGTGTGAATCAGTTAAAATGGTGACGGTTCTAGTAAATGCTTCTAAGGAAACTGCCTAATTTTGGTAAAACTGTTAAAATACACAATGAGAGTTCCCAGAAATGATTAAGAACGTGTAATAAACACCTCAAGTACACGTAAATAGATTCTTAATACATTAACTGTCGAATTCAATCACGGAGGTTTCCCGTGGAAAGCCATGAAATGACGAAAATACTGGTAATATTTACAACTCCGGGTACTTCGGGTGGCGTTTTCACGGGACTGTGCTTCCAATTATTAAGAGTTCATGTTTACAGAGCTCAGAATTGGTGTGTAAAGCCTTGGAATGACGAGAATAGTGTTTATGTTTACAATTAAGGAGGATTGGGTTCGGCGTTTTTGTGTGTGAATCAGTTAAAATGGTGACGGTTCTAATAAATACTTCTAAGCAAACTGCCTAATTTTGGTAAAACTGTTAACATACACAAGGAGAGTTCCCAGAAATGATTAAGAACGTGTAATAAAAACCTCAAGTACACGTAAACAGATTCTTACTAAATTTAATGACGTATTCAATCACGAAGGTTTCCAGGGAAAAGCTGTGGAATGAGGAAAATACTGGTAATGTTTACAAGTCCGGGTACTTCTAGTGGCGTTTTCACGGGACTGTGCTTTCAATTATTAAGAGTTCATGTTTACAGAGCTCAGAATTGGTGTATAAAGCCTTGGAATCACGAGAATAGTGTTTATGTTTACAATTAAGGAGGATTGGGTTCGGCATTTTTGTGTGTGAATCAGTTAAAATGGTGACGGTTCTAGTAAATGCTTCTAAGGAAACTGCCTAATTTTGGTAAAAGTGTTAAAATACACAATGAGAGTTCCCAGAAATGATTAAGAACGTGTAATAAACACCTCAAGTACACGTAAATAGATTCTTAATACATTAACTGTCGAAATCAATCACGGAGGTTACCCGTAGAAAGCCGTGAAATGACGATAATACAGGTAATATTTACAACTCCGGGTACTTCGGGTGGCGTTTTCACGGGACTGTGCTTCCAATTATTAAGAGTTCATGTTTACAGAGCTCAGAATTGGTGTATAAAGCCTTGGAATCACGAGAATAGTGTTTATGTTTACAATTAAGGAGGATTGGGTTCGGCATTTTTGTGTGTGAATCAGTTAAAATGGTGACGGTTCTAGTAAATGCTTCTAAGGAAACTGCCTAATTTTGGTAAAACTGTTAAAATACACAATGAGAGTTCCCAGAAATGATTAAGAACGTGTAATAAACACCTCAAGTACACGTAAACAGATTCTTACTACATTTAATGTCGTATTCAATCACGGAGGTTTCCAGGGGAAAGCTGCGGAATGAGGAAAATACTGGTAATGTTTACAAGTCCGGGTACTTCCGGTGGCGTTTTCACGGGACTCTCCTTTCAATTATTAAGAGTTCATGTTTACAGAGCTCAGAATTGGTGTATAAAGCCTTTGAATCACGAGAATAGTGTTTATGTTTACAATTAAGGAGGATTGGGTTCGGCATTTTTGTGTGTGAATCAGTTAAAATGGTGATGGTTCTAGTAAATGCTTCTAAGGAAACTGCATAATTTTGGTAAAACTGTTAAAATACACAATGAGAGTTCCCAGAAATGATTAAGAACGTGTAATAAACACCTCAAGTACACGTAAATAGATTCTTAATACATTAACTGTCGAATTCAATCACGGAGGTTTCCCGTGGAAAGCCATGAAATGACGAAAATACTGGTAATATTTACAACTCCGGGTACTTCGGGTGGCGTTTTCACGGGACTGTGCTTCCAATTATTAAGAGTTCATGGTTACAGAGCTCAGAATTGGTGTGTAAAGCCTTGGAATGACGAGAATAGTGTTTATGTTTACAATTAAGGAGGATTGGGTTCGGCGTTTTTGTGTGTGAATCAGTTAAAATGGTGACGGTTCTAATAAATACTTCTAAGCAAACTGCCTAATTTTGGTAAAACTGTTAAAATACACAAGGAGAGTTCCCAGAAATGATTAAGAACGTGTAATAAACACCTCAAGTACACGTAAACAGATTCTTACTACATTTAATGCCGTATTCAATCACGAAGGTTTCCAGGGAAAAGCTGTGGAATGACAAAAATACTGGTAATGTTTACCAGTCCGGGTACTTCTAGTGGCGTTTTCACGGGACTGTGCTTTCAATTATTAAGAGTTCATGTTTACAGAGCTCAGAATTGGTGTATAAAGCCTTGGAATCACGAGAATAGTGTTTATGTTGACAATTAAGGAGGATTCGGTTCGGCATTTTTGTGTGTGAATCAGTTAAAATGGTGACGGTTCTAGTAAATGCTTCTAAGGAAACTGCCTAATTTTGGTAAAACTGTTAAAATACACAATGAGAGTTCCCAGAAATGATTAAGAACGTGTAATAAACACCTCAAGTACACGTAAATAGATTCTTAATACATTAACTGTCGAAATCAATCCCGGAGGTTACCCGTGGAAAGCCGTGAAATGACGATAATACAGGTAATATTTACAACTCCGGGTACTTCGGGTGGCGTTTTCACGGGACTGTGCTTCCAATTATTAAGAGTTCATGTTTACAGAGCTCAGAATTGGTGTATAAAGCCTTGGAATCACGAGAATAGTGTTTATGTTTACAATTAAGGAGGATTGGGTTCAGCATTTTTGTGTGTCAATCAGTTAAAATGGTGATGGTTCTAGTAAATGCTTCTAAGGAAACTGCCTAATTTTGGTAAAACTGTTAAAATACACAATGAGAGTTCCCAGAAATGATTAAGAACGTGTAATAAACACCTCAAGTACACGTAAACAGATTCTTACTACATTTAATGTCGTATTCAATCACGAAGGTTTCCAGGGAAAAGCTGTGGAATGAGGAAAACACTGGTAATGTTTACAAGTCCGGGTACTTCCGGTGGCATTTTCACGGGACTGTGCTTTCAATTATTAAGAGTTCATGTTTACAGAGCTCAGAATTGGTGTATAAAGCCTTGGAATCACGAGAATAGTGTTTATGTTTACAATTAAGGAGGATTGGGTTCGGCATTTTTGTGTGTCAATCAGTTAAAATGGTGATGGTTCTAGTAAATGCTTCTAAGGAAACTGCCTAATTTTGGTAAAACTGTTAAAATACACAATGAGAGTTCCCAGAAATGATTAAGAACGTGTAATAAACACCTCAAGTACACGTAAACAGATTCTTACTACATTTAATGTCGTATTCAATCACGGAGGTTTCCAGGGGAAAGCTGCGGAATGAGGATAATACTGGTAATGTTTACAAGTCCGGGTACTTCGGGTGGCGTTTTCACGGGACTGTGCTTCCAATTATTAAGAGTTCATGGTTACAGAGCTCAGAATTGGTGTGTAAAGCCTTGGAATGACGAGAATAGTGTTTATGTTTACAATTAAGGAGGATTGGGTTCGGCGTTTTTGTGTGTGAATCAGTTAAAATGGTGACGGTTCTAATAAATACTTCTAAGCAAACTGCCTAATTTTGGTAAAACTGTTAAAATACACAAGGAGAGTTCCCAGAAATGATTAAGAACGTGTAATAAACACCTCAAGTACACGTAAACAGATTCTTACTACATTTAATGTCGTATTCAATCACGAAGGTTTCCAGGGAAAAGCTGTGGAATGACGAAAATACTGGTAATGCTTACAAGTCCGGGTACTTCTAGTGGCGTTTTCACGGGACTGTGCTTTCAATTATTAAGAGTTCATGTTTACAGAGCTCAGAATTGGTGTATAAAGCCTTGGAATCACGAGAATAGTGTTTATGTTGACAATTAAGGAGGATTCGGTTCGGCATTTTTGTGTGTGAATCAGTTAAAATGGTGACGGTTCTAGTAAATGCTTCTAAGGAAACTGCCTAATTTTGGTAAAACTGTTAAAATACACAATGAGAGTTCCCAGAAATGATTAAGAACGTGTAATAAACACCTCAAGTACACGTAAATAGATTCTTAATACATTAACTGTCGAATTCAATCACGGAGGTTTCCCGTGGAAAGCCATGAAATGACGAAAATACTGGTAATATTTACAACTCCGGGTACTTCGGGTGGCGTTTTAACGGGACTGTGCTTCCAATTATTAAGAGTTCATGTTTACAGAGCTCAGAATTGGTGTATAAAGCCTTGGAATCACGAGAATAGTGTTTATGTTTACAATTAAGGAGGATTGGGTTCGGCATTTTTGTGTGTGAATCAGTTAAAATGGTGATGGTTCTAGCAAATGTTTCTAAGGAAACTGCATAATTTTGGTAAAACTGTTAAAATACACAATGAGAGTTCCCAGAAATGATTAAGAACGTGTAATAAACACCTCAAGTACACGTAAATAGATTCTTAATACATTAACTGTCGAATTCAATCACGGAGGTTTCCCGTGGAAAGCCATGAAATGACGAAAATACTGGTAATATTTACAACTCCGGGTACTTCGGGTGGCGTTTTCACGGGACTGTGCTTCCATTTATTAAGAGTTCATGGTTACAGAGCTCAGAATTGGTGTGTAAAGCCTTGTAATGACGTGAATAGTGTTTATGTTTACAATTAAGGAGGATTGGGTTCGGCGTTTTTGTGTGTGAATCAGTTAAAATGGTGACGGTTCTAATAAATACTTCTAAGCAAACTGCCTAATTTTGGTAAAACTGTTAAAATACACAAGGAGAGTTCCCAGAAATGATTAAGAACGTGTAATAAACACCTCAAGTACACGTAAACAGATTCTTACTACATTTAATGTCGTATTCAATCACGAAGGTTTCCAGGGAAAAGCTGTGGAATGACGAAAATACTGGTAATGTTTACAAGTCCGGGTACTTCTAGTGGCGTTTTCACGGGACTGTGCCTTCAATTATTAAGAGTTCATGTTTACAGAGCTCAGAATTGGTGTATAAAGCCTTGGAATGACGAGAATAGTGTTTATGTTTACAATTAAGGAGGATTGGGTTCGGCGTTTTTGTGTGTGAATCAGTTAAAATGGTGACGGTTCTAATAAATACTTCTAAGCAAACTGCCTAATTTTGGTAAAAGTGTTAAAATACACAATGAGAGTTCCCAGAAATGATTAAGAACGTGTAATAAACACCTCAAGTACACGTAAATAGATTCTTAATACATTAACTGTCGAATTCAATCACGGAGGTTTCCCGTGGAAAGCCATGAAATGACGAAAATACTGGTAATATTTACAACTCCGGGTACTTCGGGTGGCGTTTTAACGGGACTGTGCTTCCAATTATTAAGAGTTCATGTTTACAGAGCTCAGAATTGGTGTATAAAGCCTTGGAATCACGAGAATAGTGTTTATGTTTACAATTAAGGAGGATTCGGTTCGGCATTTTTGTGTGTGAATCAGTTAAAATGGTGACGGTTCTAGTAAATGCTTCTAAGGAAACTGCCTAATTATGGTAAAACTGTTAAAATACACAATGAGAGTTCCCAGAAATGATTAAGAACGTGTAATAAACACCTCAAGTACACGTAAACAGATTCTTACTACATTTAATGTCGTATTCAATCACGAAGGTTTCCAGGGAAAAGCTGTGGAATGAGGAAAACACTGGTAATGTTTACAAGTCCGGGTACTTCCGGTGGCGTTTTCACGGGACTGTGCTTTCAATTATTAAGAGTTCATGTTTACAGAGCTCAGAATTGGTGTATAAAGCCTTGGAATCACGAGAATAGTGTTTATGTTTACAATTAAGGAGGATTGGGTTCGGCATTTTTTTGTGTGAATCAGTTAAAATGGTGATGGTTCTAGTAAATGCTTCTAAGGAAACTGCCTAATTTTGGTAAAACTGTTAAAATACACAATGAGAGTTCCCAGAGATGATTAAGAACGTGTAATAAACACCTCAAGTACACGTAAATAGATTCTTAATACATTAACTGTCGAATTCAATCACGGAGGTTTCCAGGGAAAAGCTGTGGAATGACGAAAATACTGGTAATGTTTACAAGTCCGGGTACTTCCGGTGGCGTTTTCACGGGACTGTGCTTTCAATTATTAAGAGTTCATGTTTACAGAGCTCAGAATTGGTGTATAAAGCCTTGGAATCACGAGAATAGTGTTTATGTTTACAATTAAGGAGGATTGGGTTCGGCATTTTTCTGTGTCAATCAGTTAAAATGGTGACGGTTCTAGTAAATGCTTCTAAGGAAACTGCCTAATTTTGGTAAAACTGTTAAAATACACAATGAGAGTTCCGAGAGATGATTAAGAATGTGTAATAAACACCTCAAGTACACGTAAATAGATTCTTAATACATTAACTGTCGAAATCAATCACGGAGGTTTCCCGTGGAAAGCCATGAAATGACGAAAATACAGGTAATATTTACAACTCCGGGTACTTCGGGTGGCGTTTTCACTGGACTGTCCTTTCAATTATTAAGAGTTCATGTTTACAGAGCTCAGAATTGGTGTATAAAGCCTTGGAATCACGAGAATAGTGTTTATGTTTACAATTAAGGAGGATTGGGTTCGGCATTTTTGTGTGTGAATCAGTTAAAATGGTGACGGTTCTAGTAAATGCTTCTAAGGAAACTGCCTAATTTTGGTAAAACTGTTAAAATACACAATGAGAGTTCCCAGGAATGAATAAGAACGTGTAATAAACACCTCAAGTACACGTAAACAGATTCTTACTACATTTAATGTCGTATTCAATCACGAAGGTTTCCAGGGAAAAGCTGTGGAATGACGAAAATACTGGTAATGTTTACAAGTCCGGGTACTTCCGGTGGCGTTTTCACGGGACTGTGCTTTCAATTATTAAGAGTTCATGTTTACAGAGCTCAGAATTGGTGTATAAAGCCTTGGAATCACGAGAATAGTGTTTATGTTTACAATTAAGGAGGATTGGGTTCGGCATTTTTCTGTGTCAATCAGTTAAAATGGTGACGGTTCTAGTAAATGCTTCTAAGGAAACTGCCTAATTTTGGTAAAACTGTTAAAATACACAATGAGAGTTCCCAGAAATGATTAAGAACGTGTAATAAACACCTCAAGTACACGTAAACAGATACTCACTACATTTAATCTCGTATTCAATCACGGAGGTTTCCAGGGGAAAGCTGTGGAATGACGAAAATACTGGTAATGTTTACAAGTCCGGGTACTTCCGGTGGCGTTTTCACGGGACTGTGCTTCCAATTATTAAGAGTTCATGTTTACAGAGCTCAGAATTGGTGTGTAAAGCCTTGGAATGACGAGAATAGTGTTTATGTTTACAATTAAGGAGGATTGGGTTCGGCGTTTTTGTGTGTGAATCAGTTAAAATGGTGACGGTTCTAATAAATACTTCTAAGCAAACTGCCTAATTTTGGTAAAACTGTTAAAATACACAATGAGAGTTCCCAGAAATGATTAAGAACGTGTAATAAACACCTCAAGTACACGTTAACAGATTCTTACTACATTTAATGTCGTATTCAATCACGAAGGTTTCCAGGGAAAAGCTGTGGAATGACGAAAATACTGGTAATGTTTACAAGTCCGGGTACTTCTAGTGGCGTTTTCACGGGACTGTGCTTTCAATTATTAAGAGTTCATGTTTACAGAGCTCAGAATTGGTGTATAAAGCCTTGGAATCACGAGAATAGTGTTTATGTTTACAATTAAGGAGGATTGGGTTCGGCATTTTTGTGTGTGAATCAGTTAAAATGGTGATGGTTCTAGTAAATGCTTCTAAGGAAACTGCCTAATTTTGGTAAAACTGTTAAAATACACAATGAGAGTTCCCAGAAATGATTAAGAACGTGTAATAAACACCTCAAGTACACGTAAATAGATTCTTAATACATTAACTGTCGAATTCAATAACGGAGGTTTCCAGGGAAAAGCTGTGGAATGACGAAAATACTGGTAATGTTTACAAGTCCGGGTACTTCTAGTGGCGTTTTCACGGGACTGTGCTTTCAATTATTAAGAGTTCATGTTTACAGAGCTCAGAATTGGTGTATAAAGCCTTGGAATCACGAGAATAGTGTTTATGTTTACAATTAAGGAGGATTGGGTTCGGCATTTTTGTGTGTGAATCAGTTAAAATGGTGACGGTTCTAGTAAATGCTTCTAAGGAAACTGCCTAATTTTGGTAAAACTGTTAAAATACACAATGAGAGTTCCCAGGAATGATTAAGAACGTGTAATAAACACCTCAAGTACACGTAAACAGATTCTTACTACATTTAATGTCGTATTCAATCACAAAGGTTTCCAGGGAAAAGCTGTGGAATGACGAAAATACTGGTAATGTTTACAAGTCCGGGTACTTCCGGTGGCGTTTTCACGGGACTGTGCTTTCAATTATTAAGAGTTCATGTTTACAGAGCTCAGAATTGGTGTATAAAGCCTTGGAATCACGAGAATAGTGTTTATGTTTACAATTAAGGAGGATTGGGTTCGGCATTTTTCTGTGTCAATCAGTTAAAATGGTGACGGTTCTAGTAAATGCTTCTAAGGAAACTGCCTAATTTTGGTAAAACTGTTAAAATACACAATGAGAGTTCCCAGAAATGATTAAGAACGTGTAATAAACACCTCAAGTACACGTAAACAGATACTCACTACATTTAATCTCGTATTCAATCACGGAGGTTTCCAGGGGAAAGCTGTGGAATGACGAAAATACTGGTAATGTTTACAAGTCCGGGTACTTCCGGTGGCGTTTTCACGGGACTGTGCTTCCAATTATTAAGAGTTCATGTTTACAGAGCTCAGAATTGGTGTGTAAAGCCTTGGAATGACGAGAATAGTGTTTATGTTTACAATTAAGGAGGATTGGGTTCGGCGTTTTTGTGTGTGAATCAGTTAAAATGGTGACGGTTCTAATAAATACTTCTAAGCAAACTGCCTAATTTTGGTAAAACTGTTAAAATACACAATGAGAGTTCCCAGAAATGATTAAGAACGTGTAATAAACACCTCAAGTACACGTTAACAGATTCTTACTACATTTAATGTCGTATTCAATCACGAAGGTTTCCAGGGAAAAGCTGTGGAATGACGAAAATACTGGTAATGTTTACAAGTCCGGGTACTTCTAGTGGCGTTTTCACGGGACTGTGCTTTCAATTATTAAGAGTTCATGTTTACAGAGCTCAGAATTGGTGTATAAAGCCTTGGAATCACGAGAATAGTGTTTATGTTTACAATTAAGGAGGATTGGGTTCGGCATTTTTGTGTGTGAATCAGTTAAAATGGTGACGGTTCTAGTAAATGCTTCTAAGGAAACTGCCTAATTTTGGTAAAACTGTTAAAATACACAATGAGAGTTCCCAGGAATGATTAAGAACGTGTAATAAACACCTCAAGTACACGTAAACAGATTCTTACTACATTTAATGTCGTATTCAATCACAAAGGTTTCCAGGGAAAAGCTGTGGAATGACGAAAATACTGGTAATGTTTACAAGTCCGGGTACTTCCGGTGGCGTTTTCACGGGACTGTGCTTTCAATTATTAAGAGTTCATGTTTACAGAGCTCAGAATTGGTGTATAAAGCCTTGGAATCACGAGAATAGTGTTTATGTTTACAATTAAGGAGGATTGGGTTCGGCATTTTTCTGTGTCAATCAGTTAAAATGGTGACGGTTCTAGTAAATGCTTCTAAGGAAACTGCCTAATTTTGGTAAAACTGTTAAAATACACAATGAGAGTTCCCAGAAATGATTAAGAACGTGTAATAAACACCTCAAGTACACGTAAACAGATTCTCACTACATTTAATGTCGTATTCAATCACGGAGGTTTCCAGGGAAAAGCTGTGGAATGACGAAAATACTGGTAATGTTTACAAGTCCGGGTACTTCCGGTGGCGTTTTCACGGGACTGTCCTTTCAATTATTAAGAGTTAATGTTTACAGAGCTCAGAATTGGTGTATAAAGCCCTTGAATCACGAGAATAGTGTTTATGTTTACAATTAAGGAGGATTGGGTTCGGCATTTTTGTGTGTGAATCAGTTAAAATGGTGATGGTTCTAGCAAATGCTTCTAAGGAAACTGCCTAATTTTGGTAAAACTGTTAAAATACACAATGAGAGTTCCCAGAAATGATTAAGAACGTGTAATAAACACCTCAAGTACACGTAAATAGATTCTAAATACATTAACTGTCGAATTCAATCACGGAGGTTTCCCGTGGAAAGCCATGAAATGACGAAAATACTGGTAATATTTACAACTCCGGGTACTTCGGGTGGCGTTTTCACGGGACTGTGCTTCCAATTATTAAGAGTTCATGTTTACAGAGCTCAGAATTGGTGTGTAAAGCCTTGGAATGACGAGAATAGTGTTTATGTTTACAATTAAGGAGGATTGGGTTCGGCGTTTTTGTGTGTGAATCAGTTAAAATGGTGACGGTTCTAATAAATACTTCTAAGCAAACTGCCTAATTTTGGTAAAACTGTTAAAATACACAATGAGAGTTCCCAGAAATGATTAAGAACGTGTAATAAACACCTCAAGTACACGTTAACAGATTCTTACTACATTTAATGTCGTATTCAATCACGAAGGTTTCCAGGGAAAAGCTGTGGAATGACGAAAATACTGGTAATGTTTACAAGTCCGGGTACTTCTAGTGGCGTTTTCACGGGACTGTGCTTTCAATTATTAAGAGTTCATGTTTACAGAGCTCAGAATTGGTGTATAAAGCCTTGGAATCACGAGAATAGTGTTTATGTTTACAATTAAGGAGGATTGGGTTCGGCATTTTTGTGTGTGAATCAGTTAAAATGGTGATGGTTCTAGTAAATGCTTCTAAGGAAACTGCCTAATTTTGGTAAAACTGTTAAAATACACAATGAGAGTTCCCAGAAATGATTAAGAACGTGTAAATAACACCTCAAGTACACGTAAATAGATTCTTAATACATTAACTGTCGAATTCATTCACGGAGGTTTCCAGGGAAAAGCTGTGGAATGACGAAAATACTGGTAATGTTTACAAGTCCGGGTACTTCTAGTGGCGTTTTCACGGGACTGTGCTTTCAATTATTAAGAGTTCATGTTTACAGAGCTCAGAATTGGTGTATAAAGCCTTGGAATCACGAGAATAGTGTTTATGTTTACAATTAAGGAGGATTCGGTTCGGCATTTTTGTGTGTGAATCAGTTAAAATGGTGACGGTTCTAGTAAATGCTTCTAAGGAAACTGCCTAATTTTGGTAAAACTGTTAAAATACACAATGAGAGTTCCCAGAAATGATTAAGAACGTGTAATAAACACCTCAAGTACACGTAAATAGATTCTTAATACATTAACTGTCGAAATCAATCACGGAGGTTTCCCGTGGAAAGCCATGAAATGACGAAAATACAGGTAATATTTACAACTCCGGGTACTTCGGGTGGCGTTTTCACGGGACTGTCCTTTCAATTATTAAGAGTTCATGTTTACAGAGCTCAGAATTGGTGTATAAAGCCTTGGAATCACGAGAATAGTGTTTATGTTTACAATTAAGGAGGATTGAGTTCGGCATTTTTGTGTGTGAATCAGTTAAAATGGTGACGGTTCTAGTAAATGCTTCTAAGGAAACTGCCTAATTTTGGTAAAACTGTTAAAATACACATTGAGAGTTCCCAGGATTGATTAAGAACGTGTAATAAACACCTCAAGTACACGTAAACAGATTCTTACTACATTTAATGTCGTATTCAATCACGAAGGTTTCCAGGGAAAAGCTGTGGAATGACGAAAATACTGGTAATGTTTACAAGTCCGGGTACTTCCGGTGGCGTTTTCACGGGACTGTGCTTTCAATTATTAAGAGTTCATGTTTACAGAGCTCAGAATTGGTGTATAAAGCCTTGGAATCACGAGAATAGTGTTTATGTTTACAATTAAGGAGGATTGGGTTCGGCATTTTTCTGTGTCAATCAGTTAAAATGGTGACGGTTCTAGTAAATGCTTCTAAGGAAACTGCCTAATTTTGGTAAAACTGTTAAAATACACAATGAGAGTTCCCAGAAATGATTAAGAACGTGTAATAAACACCTCAAGTACACGTAAATAGATTCTTAATACATTAACTGTCGAATTCAATAACGGAGGTTTCCAGGGAAAAGCTGTGGAATGACGAAAATACTGGTAATGTTTACAAGTCCGGGTACTTCTAGTGGCGTTTTCACGGGACTGTGCTTTCAATTATTAAGAGTTCATGTTTACAGAGCTCAGAATTGGTGTATAAAGCCTTGGAATCACGAGAATAGTGTTTATGTTTACAATTAAGGAGGATTGGGTTCGGCATTTTTGTGTGTGAATCAGTTAAAATGGTGACGGTTCTAGTAAATGCTTCTAAGGAAACTGCCTAATTTTGGTAAAACTGTTAAAATACACAATGAGAGTTCCCAGGAATGATTAAGAACGTGTAATAAACACCTCAAGTACACGTAAACAGATTCTTACTACATTTAATGTCGTATTCAATCACAAAGGTTTCCAGGGAAAAGCTGTGGAATGACGAAAATACTGGTAATGTTTACAAGTCCGGGTACTTCCGGTGGCGTTTTCACGGGACTGTGCTTTCAATTATTAAGAGTTCATGTTTACAGAGCTCAGAATTGGTGTATAAAGCCTTGGAATCACGAGAATAGTGTTTATGTTTACAATTAAGGAGGATTGGGTTCGGCATTTTTCTGTGTCAATCAGTTAAAATGGTGACGGTTCTAGTAAATGCTTCTAAGGAAACTGCCTAATTTTGGTAAAACTGTTAAAATACACAATGAGAGTTCCCAGAAATGATTAAGAACGTGTAATAAACACCTCAAGTACACGTAAACAGATTCTCACTACATTTAATGTCGTATTCAATCACGGAGGTTTCCAGGGAAAAGCTGTGGAATGACGAAAATACTGGTAATGTTTACAAGTCCGGGTACTTCCGGTGGCGTTTTCACGGGACTGTCCTTTCAATTATTAAGAGTTAATGTTTACAGAGCTCAGAATTGGTGTATAAAGCCCTTGAATCACGAGAATAGTGTTTATGTTTACAATTAAGGAGGATTGGGTTCGGCATTTTTGTGTGTGAATCAGTTAAAATGGTGATGGTTCTAGCAAATGCTTCTAAGGAAACTGCCTAATTTTGGTAAAACTGTTAAAATACACAATGAGAGTTCCCAGAAATGATTAAGAACGTGTAATAAACACCTCAAGTACACGTAAATAGATTCTAAATACATTAACTGTCGAATTCAATCACGGAGGTTTCCCGTGGAAAGCCATGAAATGACGAAAATACTGGTAATATTTACAACTCCGGGTACTTCGGGTGGCGTTTTCACGGGACTGTGCTTCCAATTATTAAGAGTTCATGTTTACAGAGCTCAGAATTGGTGTGTAAAGCCTTGGAATGACGAGAATAGTGTTTATGTTTACAATTAAGGAGGATTGGGTTCGGCGTTTTTGTGTGTGAATCAGTTAAAATGGTGACGGTTCTAATAAATACTTCTAAGCAAACTGCCTAATTTTGGTAAAACTGTTAAAATACACAATGAGAGTTCCCAGAAATGATTAAGAACGTGTAATAAACACCTCAAGTACACGTTAACAGATTCTTACTACATTTAATGTCGTATTCAATCACGAAGGTTTCCAGGGAAAAGCTGTGGAATGACGAAAATACTGGTAATGTTTACAAGTCCGGGTACTTCTAGTGGCGTTTTCACGGGACTGTGCTTTCAATTATTAAGAGTTCATGTTTACAGAGCTCAGAATTGGTGTATAAAGCCTTGGAATCACGAGAATAGTGTTTATGTTTACAATTAAGGAGGATTGGGTTCGGCATTTTTGTGTGTGAATCAGTTAAAATGGTGATGGTTCTAGTAAATGCTTCTAAGGAAACTGCCTAATTTTGGTAAAACTGTTAAAATACACAATGAGAGTTCCCAGAAATGATTAAGAACGTGTAAATAACACCTCAAGTACACGTAAATAGATTCTTAATACATTAACTGTCGAATTCATTCACGGAGGTTTCCAGGGAAAAGCTGTGGAATGACGAAAATACTGGTAATGTTTACAAGTCCGGGTACTTCTAGTGGCGTTTTCACGGGACTGTGCTTTCAATTATTAAGAGTTCATGTTTACAGAGCTCAGAATTGGTGTATAAAGCCTTGGAATCACGAGAATAGTGTTTATGTTTACAATTAAGGAGGATTCGGTTCGGCATTTTTGTGTGTGAATCAGTTAAAATGGTGACGGTTCTAGTAAATGCTTCTAAGGAAACTGCCTAATTTTGGTAAAACTGTTAAAATACACAATGAGAGTTCCCAGAAATGATTAAGAACGTGTAATAAACACCTCAAGTACACGTAAATAGATTCTTAATACATTAACTGTCGAAATCAATCACGGAGGTTTCCCGTGGAAAGCCATGAAATGACGAAAATACAGGTAATATTTACAACTCCGGGTACTTCGGGTGGCGTTTTCACGGGACTGTCCTTTCAATTATTAAGAGTTCATGTTTACAGAGCTCAGAATTGGTGTATAAAGCCTTGGAATCACGAGAATAGTGTTTATGTTTACAATTAAGGAGGATTGAGTTCGGCATTTTTGTGTGTGAATCAGTTAAAATGGTGACGGTTCTAGTAAATGCTTCTAAGGAAACTGCCTAATTTTGGTAAAACTGTTAAAATACACATTGAGAGTTCCCAGGATTGATTAAGAACGTGTAATAAACACCTCAAGTACACGTAAACAGATTCTTACTACATTTAATGTCGTATTCAATCACGAAGGTTTCCAGGGAAAAGCTGTGGAATGACGAAAATACTGGTAATGTTTACAAGTCCGGGTACTTCCGGTGGCGTTTTCACGGGACTGTGCTTTCAATTATTAAGAGTTCATGTTTACAGAGCTCAGAATTGGTGTATAAAGCCTTGGAATCACGAGAATAGTGTTTATGTTTACAATTAAGGAGGATTGGGTTCGGCATTTTTGTGTGTGAATCAGTTAAAATGGTGACGGTTCTAGTGAATGCTTCTAAGGAAACTGCCTAATTTTGGTAAAACTGTTAAAATACACAATGAGAGTTCCCAGTAATGATTAAGAACGTGTAATAAACACCTCAAGTACACATAAATAGATTCTTAATACATTAACTGTCGAATTCAATCACGGAGGTTTCCCGTGGAAAGCCATGAAATGACGAAAATACTGGTAATATTTACAACTCCGGGTACTTCGGGTGGCGTTTTCACGGGACTGTGCTTCCAATTATTAAGAGTTCATGTTTACAGAGCTCAGAATTGGTGTGAAAAGCCTTGGAATGACGAGAATAGTGTTTATGTTTACAATTAAGGAGGATTGGGTTCGGCGTTTTTGTGTGTGAATCAGTTAAAATGGTGACGGTTCTAGTAAATACTTCTAAGCAAACTGCCTAATTTTGGTAACACTGTTAAAATACACAATGAGAGTTCCCAGAAATGATTAAGAACGTGTAATAAACACCTCAAGTACACGTAAATAGATTCTTACTACATTTAATGTCGTATTCAATCACGAAGGTTTCCAGGGAAAAGCTGTGGAATGACGAAAATACTGGTAATGTTTACAAGTCCAGGTACTTCCGGTGGCGTTTTCACGGGACTATGCTTTCAATTATTAAGAGTTCATGTTTACAGAGCTCAGAATTGGTTTATAAAGCCTTGGACTCACGAGAATAGTGTTTATGTTTACAATTAAGGAGGATTGGGTTCGGCATTTTTGTGTGTGAATCAGTTAAAATGGTGACGGTTCTAGTAAATGCTTCTAAGGAAACTGCCTAATTTTGGTAAAACTGTTAAAATACACAATGAGAGTTCCCAGGAATGATTAAGAACGTGTAATAAACACCTCAAGTACACGTAAACAGATTCTTACTACATTTAATGTCGTATTCAATCACGAAGGTTTCCAGGGAAAAGCTGTGGAATGACGAAAATACTGGTAATGTTTACAAGTCCGGGTACTTCCGGTGGCGTTTTCACGGGACTGTGCTTTCAATTATTAAGAGTTCATGTTTACAGAGCTCAGAATTGGTGTATAAAGCCTTGGAATCACGAGAATAGTGTTTATGTTTACAATTAAGGAGGATTGGGTTCGGCATTTTTCTGTGTCAATCAGTTAAAATGGTGACGGTTCTAGTAAATGCTTCTAAGGAAACTGCCTAATTTTGGTAAAACTGTTAAAATACACAATGAGAGTTCCCAGAAATGATTAAGAACGTGTAATAAACACCTCAAGTACACGTAAACAGATTCTCACTACATTTAATGTCGTATTCAATCACGGAGGTTTCCAGGGGAAAGCTGTGGAATGACGAAAATACTGGTAATGTTTACAAGTCCGGGTACTTCCGGTGGCGTTTTCACGGGACTGTCCTTTCAATTATTAAGAGTTAATGTTTACAGAGCTCAGAATTGGTGTATAAAGCCCTTGAATCACGAGAATAGTGTTTATGTTTACAATTAAGGAGGATTGGGTTCGGCATTTTTGTGTGTGAATCAGTTAAAATGGTGATGGTTCTAGCAAATGCTTCTAAGGAAACTGCCTAATTTTGGTAAAACTGTTAAAATACACAATGAGAGTTCCCAGAAATGATTAAGAACGTGTAATAAACACCTCAAGTACACGTAAATAGATTCTTAATACATTAACTGTCGAATTCAATCACGGAGGTTTCCCGTGGAAAGCCATGAAATGACGAAAATACTGGTAATATTTACAACTCCGGGTACTTCGGGTGGCGTTTTCACGGGACTGTGCTTCCAATTATTAAGAGTTCATGTTTACAGAGCTCAGAATTGGTGTGTAAAGCCTTGGAATGACGAGAATAGTGTTTATGTTTACAATTAAGGAGGATTGGGTTCGGCGTTTTTGTGTGTGAATCAGTTAAAATGGTGACGGTTCTAATAAATACTTCTAAGCAAACTGCCTAATTTTGGTAAAACTGTTAAAATACACAATGAGAGTTCCCAGAAATGATTAAGAACGTGTAATAAACACCTCAAGTACACGTTAACAGATTCTTACTACATTTAATGTCGTATTCAATCACGAAGGTTTCCAGGGAAAAGCTGTGGAATGACGAAAATACTGGTAATGTTTACAAGTCCGGGTACTTCTAGTTTCGTTTTCACGGGACTGTGCTTTCAATTATTAAGAGTTCATGTTTACAGAGCTCAGAATTGGTGTATAAAGCCTTGGAATCACGAGAATAGTGTTTATGTTTACAATTAAGGAGGATTGGGTTCGGCATTTTTGTGTGTGAATCAGTTAAAATGGTGATGGTTCTAGTAAATGCTTCTAAGGAAACTGCCTAATTTTGGTAAAACTGTTAAAATACACAATGAGAGTTCCCAGAAATGATTAAGAACGTGTAAATAACACCTCAAGTACACGTAAATAGATTCTTAATACATTAACTGTCGAATTCATTCACGGAGGTTTCCAGGGAAAAGCTGTGGAATGACGAAAATACTGGTAATGTTTACAAGTCCGGGTACTTCTAGTGGCGTTTTCACGGGACTGTGCTTTCAATTATTAAGAGTTCATGTTTACAGAGCTCAGAATTGGTGTATAAAGCCTTGGAATCACGAGAATAGTGTTTATGTTTACAATTAAGGAGGATTCGGTTCGGCATTTTTGTGTGTGAATCAGTTAAAATGGTGACGGTTCTAGTAAATGCTTCTAAGGAAACTGCCTAATTTTGGTAAAACTGTTAAAATACACAATGAGAGTTCCCAGAAATGATTAAGAACGTGTAATAAACACCTCAAGTACACGTAAATAGATTCTTAATACATTAACTGTCGAAATCAATCACGGAGGTTTCCCGTGGAAAGCCATGAAATGACGAAAATACAGGTAATATTTACAACTCCGGGTACTTCGGGTGGCGTTTTCACGGGACTGTCCTTTCAATTATTAAGAGTTCATGTTTACAGAGCTCAGAATTGGTGTATAAAGCCTTGGAATCACGAGAATAGTGTTTATGTTTACAATTAAGGAGGATTGAGTTCGGCATTTTTGTGTGTGAATCAGTTAAAATGGTGACGGTTCTAGTAAATGCTTCTAAGGAAACTGCCTAATTTTGGTAAAACTGTTAAAATACACATTGAGAGTTCCCAGGATTGATTAAGAACGTGTAATAAACACCTCAAGTACACGTAAACAGATTCTTACTACATTTAATGTCGTATTCAATCACGAAGGTTTCCAGGGAAAAGCTGTGGAATGACGAAAATACTGGTAATGTTTACAAGTCCGGGTACTTCCGGTGGCGTTTTCACGGGACTGTGCTTTCAATTATTAAGAGTTCATGTTTACAGAGCTCAGAATTGGTGTATAAAGCCTTGGAATCACGAGAATAGTGTTTATGTTTACAATTAAGGAGGATTGGGTTCGGCATTTTTGTGTGTGAATCAGTTAAAATGGTGACGGTTCTAGTGAATGCTTCTAAGGAAACTGCCTAATTTTGGTAAAACTGTTAAAATACACAATGAGAGTTCCCAGTAATGATTAAGAACGTGTAATAAACACCTCAAGTACACATAAATAGATTCTTAATACATTAACTGTCGAATTCAATCACGGAGGTTTCCCGTGGAAAGCCATGAAATGACGAAAATACTGGTAATATTTACAACTCCGGGTACTTCGGGTGGCGTTTTCACGGGACTGTGCTTCCAATTATTAAGAGTTCATGTTTACAGAGCTCAGAATTGGTGTGAAAAGCCTTGGAATGACGAGAATAGTGTTTATGTTTACAATTAAGGAGGATTGGGTTCGGCGTTTTTGTGTGTGAATCAGTTAAAATGGTGACGGTTCTAGTAAATACTTCTAAGCAAACTGCCTAATTTTGGTAACACTGTTAAAATACACAATGAGAGTTCCCAGAAATGATTAAGAACGTGTAATAAACACCTCAAGTACACGTAAATAGATTCTTACTACATTTAATGTCGTATTCAATCACGAAGGTTTCCAGGGAAAAGCTGTGGAATGACGAAAATACTGGTAATGTTTACAAGTCCAGGTACTTCCGGTGGCGTTTTCACGGGACTATGCTTTCAATTATTAAGAGTTCATGTTTACAGAGCTCAGAATTGGTTTATAAAGCCTTGGACTCACGAGAATAGTGTTTATGTTTACAATTAAGGAGGATTGGGTTCGGCATTTTTGTGTGTGAATCAGTTAAAATGGTGACGGTTCTAGTAAATGCTTCTAAGGAAACTGCCTAATTTTGGTAAAACTGTTAAAATACACAATGAGAGTTCCCAGAAATGATTAAGAACGTGTAATAAAAACCTCAAGTACACGTAAATAGATTCTTTATACATTAACTGTCGAATTCAATCACGGAGGTTTCCCGTGGAAAGCCATGAAATGACGAAAATACTGGTAATATTTACAACTCCGGGTACTTCGGGTGGCATTTTCACGGGACTGTGCATCCAATTATTAAGAGTTCATGTTTACAGAGCTCAGAATTGGTGTGTAAAGCCTTGGAATGACGAGAATAGTGTTTATGTTTACAATTAAGGAGGATAGGGTTCGGCGTTTTTGTGTGTGAATCAGTTAAAATAGTGACGTTTCTAGTAAATACTTCTAAGCAAACTGCCTACTTTTGGTAAAACTGTTAAAATACACAATGAGAGTTCCCAGAAATGATTAAGAACGTGTAATAAACACCTCACGTACACGTAAACAGATTCTTACTACATTTAATGTCGTATTCAATCACGAAGGTTTCCAGGGAAAAGCTGTGGAATGACGAAAATACTGGTAATGTTTACAAGTCCAGGTACTTCCGGTGGCGTTTTCACGGGACTGTGCTTTCAATTATTAAGAGTTCATGTTTACAGAGCTCAGAATTGGTTTATAAAGCCTTGGACTCACGAGAATAGTGTTTATGTTTACAATTAAGGAGGATTGGGTTCGGCATTTTTGTGTGTGAATCAGTTAAAATGGTGACGGTTCTAGTAAATGCTTCTAAGGAAACTGCCTAATTTTGGTAAAACTGTTAAAATACACAATGAGAGTTCCCAGTAATGATTAAGAACGTGGAAAAAACACTTCAAGTACACGTAAACAGATTCTTACTACATTTAATGTCGTATTCAATCACGGAGGTTTCCAGGGGAAAGCTGTGGAATGACGAAAATACTGGTAATGTTTACAAGTCCGGGTACTTCGGGTGGCGTTTTCACGGGACTGTGCTTCCAATTATTAAGAGTTCATGCTTACAGAGCTCAGAATTGGTGTGTAAAGCCTTGGAATGACGAGAATAGTGTTTATGTTTACAATTAAGGAGGATTGGGTTCGGCGTTTTTGTGTGTGAATCAGTTAAAATGGTGACGGTTCTAGTAAATGCTTCTAAGGAAAATGCCTAATTTTGGTAAAACTGTTAAAATACACAATGAGAGTTCCCAGTAATGATTAAGAACGTGTAATAAACACCTCAAGTACACGTAAATAGATTCTTAATACATGAACTGTCGAATTAAATCACGGAGGTTTCCCATGGAAAGCTGTGAAATGAAAATACTGGTAATGTTTGCAAATCCGGGTACTTTGGGTGGCGTTTTCACGGGACTGTGCTTTCAATTATTAAGAGTTCATGTTTACAGTGCTCAGAATTGGTGTGTAAAGCCTTGGAATGATGAGAATAGTGTTTATGTTTACAATTAAGGAGGATTGGGTTCGGCATTTTTGTGTGTGAATCAGTTAAAATGGTGACGGTTCTAGTAAATACTTCTAAGCAAACTGCCTAATTTTGGTAAAACTGTTAAAATACACAATGATAGTTCCCAGAAATGATTAAAAACGTGGAAAAAACATATCAAGTACACGTAAACAGATTCTTACTACATTTAATGTCGTATTCAATCACGGAGGTTTCCAGGGGAAAGCTGTGGAATGACGAAAATACTGGTAATGTTTACAAGTCCGGGTACTTCCGGTGGCGTTTTCACGGGACCGTCCTTTCAATTATTAAGAGTTCATGTTTACAGAGCTCAGAATTGGTGTATAAAGCCTTGGAATCACGAGAATAGTGTTTATGTTTACAATTAAGGAGGATTGGGTTCGGCATTTTTGTGTGTGAAACAGTTAAAATGGTGACGGTTCTAGTAAATGCTTCTAAGGAAACTGCCTAATTTTGGTAAAACTGTTAAAATACACAATGAGAGTTCCCAGTAATGATTAAGAACGTGTAATAAACACCTCAAGTACACGTAAATAGATTCTTAATACATTAACTGTCGAATTCAATCACGGAGGTTTCCCGTGGAAAGCCATGAAATGACGAAAATACTGGTAATATTTACAACTCCAGGTACTTCGGGTGGCGTTTTCACGGGACTGTGCTTCCAATTATTAAGAGTTCATGTTTACAGAGCTCAGAATTGGTGTGTAAAGCCTTGGAATGACGAGAATAGTGTTTATGTTTACAATTAAGGAGGATTGGGTTCGGCGTTTTTGTGTGTGAATCAGTTAAAATGGTGACGGTTCTAGTAAATACTTCTAAGCAAACTGCCTAATTTTGGTAACACTGTTAAAATACACAATGAAAGTTCCCAGAAATGATTAAGAACGTGTAATAAACACCTCAAGTACACGTAAATAGATTCTTAATACATTAACTGTTGAATTCAATCACGAAGGTTTCCAGGGAAAAGCTGTGGAATGACGAAAATACTGGTAATGTTTACAAGTCCGGGTACTTCCGGTGGCGCTTTCACGGGACTGTGCTTTCAATTATTAAGAGTTCATGTTTACAGAGCTCAGAATTGGTGTGTGAAACCTTGGAATGACGAGAATAGTGTTCATGTTTACAATTAAGGAGGATTGGGTTCGGCGTTTTTGTGTGTGAATCAGTTAAAATGGTGACGGTTCTAGTAAATGCTTCTAAGGAAACTGCCTAATTTTGGTAAAACTGTTAAAATACACAATGAGAGTTCCCAGAAATGATTAAGAACGTGTAATAAAAACCTCAAGTACACGTAAATAGATTCTTACTACATTTAATGTCGTATTCAATCACGAAGGTTTCCAGGGAAAAGCTGTGGAATGACGAAAATACTGGTAATGTTTACAAGTCCGGGTACTTCCGGTGGCGTTTTCAAGGGACTGTGCTTTCAATTATTAAGAGTTCATGTTTACAGAGCTCAGAATTGGTGTGTGAAACCTTGGAATGACGAGAATAGTGTTTATGTTTACAATTAAGGAGGATTGGGTTCGGCGTTTTTGTGTGTGAATCAGTTAAAATGGTGACGGTTCTAGTAAATACTTCTAAGGAAACTGCCTAATTTTGGTAAAACTGTTAAAATACACAATGAGAGTTCCCAGTAATGATTAAGAACGTGGAAAAAACACTTCAAGTACACGTAAACAGATTCTTACTACATTTAATGTCGTATTCAATCACGGAGGTTTCCAGGGGAAAGCTGTGGAATGACGAAAATACTGGTAATGTTTACAAGTCCGGGTACTTCGGGTGGCGTTTTCACGGGACTGTGCTTCCAATTATTAAGAGTTCATGTTTACAGAGCTCAGAATTGGTGTGTAAAGCCTTGGAATGACGAGAATAGTGTTTATGTTTACAATTAAGGAGGATTGGGTTCGGCGTTTTTGTGTGTGAATCAGTTAAAATGGTGACGGTTCTAGTAAATGCTTCTAAGGAAACTGCCTAATTTTGGTAAAACTGTTAAAATACACAATGAGAGTTCCCAGTAATGATTAAGAACGTGTAATAAACACCTCAAGTACACGTAAATAGATTCTTAATACATGAACTGTCGAATTAAATCACGGAGGTTTCCCATGGAAAGCTGTGAAATGAAAATACTGGTAATGTTTGCAAATCCGGGTACTTTGGGTGGCGTTTTCACGGGACTGTGCTTTCAATTATTAAGAGTTCATGTTTACAGTGCTCAGAATTGGTGTGTAAAGCCTTGGAATGATGAGAATAGTGTTTATGTTTACAATTAAGGAGGATTGGGTTCGGCATTTTTGTGTGTGAATCAGTTAAAATGGTGACGGTTCTAGTAAATACTTCTAAGCAAACTGCCTAATTTTGGTAAAACTGTTAAAATACACAATGATAGTTCCCAGAAATGATTAAAAACGTGGAAAAAACATATCAAGTACACGTAAACAGATTCTTACTACATTTAATGTCGTATTCAATCACGGAGGTTTCCAGGGGAAAGCTGTGGAATGACGAAAATACTGGTAATGTTTACAAGTCCGGGTACTTCCGGTGGCGTTTTCACGGGACCGTCCTTTCAATTATTAAGAGTTCATGTTTACAGAGCTCAGAATTGGTGTATAAAGCCTTGGAATCACGAGAATAGTGTTTATGTTTACAATTAAGGAGGATTTGGTTCGGCATTTTTGTGTGTGAAACAGTTAAAATGGTGACGGTTCTAGTAAATGCTTCTAAGGAAACTGCCTAATTTTGGTAAAACTGTTAAAATACACAATGAGAGTTCCCAGTAATGATTAAGAACGTGTAATAAACACCTCAAGTACACGTAAATAGATTCTTAATACATTAACTGTCGAATTCAATCACGGAGGTTTCCCGTGGAAAGCCATGAAATGACGAAAATACTGGTAATATTTACAACTCCAGGTACTTCGGGTGGCGTTTTCACGGGACTGTGCTTCCAATTATTAAGAGTTCATGTTTACAGAGCTCAGAATTGGTGTGTAAAGCCTTGGAATGACGAGAATAGTGTTTATGTTTACAATTAAGGAGGATTGGGTTCGGCGTTTTTGTGTGTGAATCAGTTAAAATGGTGACGGTTCTAGTAAATACTTCTAAGCAAACTGCCTAATTTTGGTAACACTGTTAAAATACACAATGAAAGTTCCCAGAAATGATTAAGAACGTGTAATAAACACCTCAAGTACACGTAAATAGATTCTTAATACATTAACTGTTGAATTCAATCACGAAGGTTTCCAGGGAAAAGCTGTGGAATGACGAAAATACTGGTAATGTTTACAAGTCCGGGTACTTCCGGTGGCGCTTTCACGGGACTGTGCTTTCAATTATTAAGAGTTCATGTTTACAGAGCTCAGAATTGGTGTGTGAAACCTTGGAATGACGAGAATAGTGTTCATGTTTACAATTAAGGAGGATTGGGTTCGGCTTTTTTGTGTGTGAATCAGTTAAAATGGTGACGGTTCTAGTAAATACTTCTAAGCAAACTGCCTAATTTTGGTAAAACTGTTAAAATACACAATGATAGTTCCCAGAAATGATTAAAAACGTGGAAAAAACACTTCAAGTACACGTAAACAGATTCTTACTACATTTAATGTCGTATTCAATCACGGAGGTTTCCAGGGGAAAGCTGTGGAATGACGAAAATACTGGTAATGTTTACAATCCGGGTACTTCCGGTGGCGTTTTCACGGGACTGTCCTTTCAATTATTAAGAGTTCATGTTTACAGAGCTCAGAATTGGTGTGTAAAGCCTTGGAATGACGAGAATAGTGTTTATGTTTACAATTAAGGAGGATTGGGTTCGGCGTTTTTGTGTGTGAATCAGTTAAAATGGTGACAGTTCTAGTAAATACTTCTAAGCAAACTGCCTAATTTTGGTAAAACTGTTAAAATACACAATGAGAGTTCCCAGAAATGATTAATAACGTGTAATAAACACCTCAAGTACACGTAAACAGATTCTTACTACATTTAATGTCCTATTCAATCACGAAGGTTTCCAGGGAAAAGCTGTGGAATGACGAAAATACTGGTAATGTTTACAAGTCCGGGTACTTCCGGTGGCGTTTTCACGGGACTGTGCTTTCAAATATTAAGAGTTCATGCTTACAGAGCTCAGAATTGGTGTATAAAGCCTTGGAATCACGAGAATAGTGTTTATGTTTACAATTAAGGAGGATTCGGTTCGGCATTTTTGTGTGTGAATCAGTTAAAATGGTGACGGTTCTAGTAAATGCTTCTAAGGAAACTGCCTAATTTTGGTAAAACTGTTAAAATACACAATGAGAGTTCCCAGAAATGATTAAGAACGTGTAATAAACACCTCAAGTACACGTAAACAGATTCTTACTACATTTAATGTCGTATTCAATCACGAAGGTTTCCAGGGAAAAGCTGTGGAATGACGAAAATACTGGTAATGTTTACAAGTCCGGGTACTTCCGGTGGCGTTTTCACGGGACTGTGCTTTCAATTATTAATAGTTCATGTTTACAGAGCTCAGAATTGGTGTGTGAAACCTTGGAATGATGAGAATAGTGTTTATGTTTACTATTAAGGAGGATTGGGTTCGGCATTTTTTTGTGTGAATCAGTTAAAATGGTGACGGTTCTAGTAAATGCTTCTAAGGAAACTTCCTAATTTTGGTAAAACTGTTAAAATACACAATGAGAGTTCCCAGGAATGATTAAGAACGTGTAATAAACACCTCAAGTACACGTAAATAGATTCTTAATACATTAACTGTCGAATTCAATCACGGAGGTTTCCCGTGGAAAGCCATGAAATGACGAAAATACTGGTAATATTTACAACTCCGGGTACTTCGGGTGGCGTTTTCACGGGACAGTGCTTCCAATTATTAAGAGTTCATGTTTACAGAGCTCAGAATTGGTGTGTAAAGCCTTGGAATGACGAGAATAGTGTTTATGTTTATAATTAAGGTGGATTGGGTTCGGCGTTTTTGAGTGTGAGTCAGTTAAAATGGTGACGGTTCTAGTAAATACTTCTAAGCAAACTGCCTAATTTTGGTAAAACTGTTAAAATAAACAATGAGAGTTCCCAGAAATGATTAAGAACATGTAATAAACACCTCAAGTACACGTAAATAGATTCTTAATACATTAACTGTCGAATTCAATCATGGAGATTTCCCGTGGAAATCCATGAAATGACGAAAACACTGGTAATATTTACAACTCCGAGTACTTCGGGTGGCGTATTCACGGGACTGTGATTCCAATTATTAAGAGTTCATGTTTACAGAGCTCAGAATTGGTTTATAAAGCCTTAGACTCACGAGAATAGTGTTTATGTTTACAATTATGGAGGATTGGGTTCGGCATTTTTGTGTGTGAATCAGTTAAAATGGTGACGGTTCTAGTAAATGCTTCTAAGGAAACTGCCTAATTTTGGTAAAACTGTTAAAATACACAATGAGAGTTCCCAGAAATGATTAAGAACGTGTAATAAAAACCTCAAGTAAACGTAAATAGATTCTTTATACATTAACTGTCGAATTCAATCACGGAGGTTTCCAGTGGAAAGCCATGAAATGACGAAAATACTGGTAATATTTACAACTCCGGGTACTTCGGGTGGCGTTTTCACGGGACTGTGCATCCAATTATTAAGAGTTCATGTTTACAGAGCTCAGAATTGGTGTGTAAAGCCTTGGAATGACGAGAATAGTGTTTATGTTTACAATTAAGGAGGATTGGGTTTGGCGTTTTTGTGTGTGAATCAGTTAAAATGGTGACGGTTCTAGTAAATACTTCTAAGCAAACTGCCTACTTTTGGTAAAACTGTTAAAATACACAATGACAGTTCCCAGAAATGATTAAGAACGTGTAATAAACACCTCAAGTACACGTAAACAGATTCTTACTACATTTAATGTCGTATTCAATCACGAAGGTTTCCAGGGAAAAGCTGTGGAATGACGAAAATACTGGTAATGTTTACAAGTCCGGGTACTTCCGGTGGCGCTTTCACGGGACTGTGCTTTCAATTATTAAGAGTTCATGTTTACAGAGCTCAGAATTGGTGTGTAAAGCCTTGGAATCACGAGAATAGTTTTTATGTTTACAATTAAGGAGGATTGGGTTCGGCATTTTTGTGTGTGAATCAGTTAAAATGGTGACGGTTCTAGTAAATACTTCTAAGCAAACTGCCTAATTTTGGTAAAACTGTTAAAATAAACAATGAGAGTTCCCAGAAATGATTAAGAACATGTAATAAACACCTCAAGTACACGTAAATAGATTCTTAATACATTAACTGTCGAATTCAATCACGGAGGTTTCCCATGGAAAGCTGTGAAATGAAAATACTGGTAATGTTTACAAGTCCGGGTACTTCGGGTGGCGTTTTCACGGGACTGTGCTTCCAATTATTAAGAGTTCATGTTTACAGAGCTCAGAATTGGTGTGTAAAGCCTTGGAATGACGAGAATAGTGTTTATGTTTACAATTAAGGAGGATTGGGTTCGGCGTTTTTGTGTGTGAATCAGTTAAAATGGTGACGGTTCTAGTAAATACTTCTAAGCAAACTGACTAATTTTGGTAACACTGTTAAAATACACAATGAAAGTTCCCAGAAATGATTAAGAACGTGTAATAAACACCTCAAGTACACGTAAGCAGATTCTTACTACATTTAATTTCGTATTCAATGACGAAGGTTTCCAGGGAAAAGCTGTGGAATGACGAAAATACTGGTAATGTTTACAAGTCCGGGTACTTCCGGTGGCGTTTTCACGGGACTGTGCTTTCAATTATTAAGAGTTCATGTTTACAGAGCTCAGAATTGGTGTGTGAAACCTTGGAATGATGAGAATAGTGTTTATGTTTACTATTAAGGAGGATTGGGTTCGGCATTTTTTTGTGTGAATCAGTTAAAATGGTGACGGTTCTAGTAAATGCTTCTAAAGAAACTTCCTAATTTTGGTAAAACTGTTAAAATACACAATGAGAGTTCCCAGGAATGATTAAGAACGTGTAATAAACACCTCAAGTACACGTAAATAGATTCTTAATACATTAACTGTCGAATTCAATCACGGAGGTTTCCCGTGGAAAGCCATGAAATGACGAAAATACTGGTAATATTTACAACTCCGGGTACTTCGGGTGGCGTTTTCACGGGACAGTGCTTCCAATTATTAAGAGTTCATGTTTACAGAGCTCAGAATTGGTGTGTAAAGCCTTGGAATGACGAGAATAGTGTTTATGTTTATAATTAAGGTGGATTGGGTTCGGCGTTTTTGAGTGTGAGTCAGTTAAAATGGTGACGGTTCTAGTAAATACTTCTAAGCAAACTGCCTACTTTTGGTAAAACTGTTAAAATACACAATGAGAGTTCCCAGAAATGATTAAGAACGTGTAATAAACACCTCAAGTACACGTAAACAGATTCTTACTACATTTAATGTCGTATTCAATCACGAAGGTTTCCAGGGAAAAAGCTGTGGAATGACGAAAATACTGGTAATGTTTACAGGTCCGGGTACTTCCGGTGGCGCTTTCACGGGACTGTGCTTTCAATTATTAAGAGTTCATGTTTACAGAGCTCAGAATTGGTGTGTAAAGCCTTGGAATCACGAGAATAGTTTTTATGTTTACAATTAAGGAGGATTGGGTTCGGCATTTTTGTGTGTGAATCAGTTAAAATGGTGACGGTTCTAGTAAATACTTCTAAGCAAACTGCCTAATTTTGGTAAAACTGTTAAAATAAACAATGAGAGTTCCCAGAAATGATTAAGAACATGTAATAAACACCTCAAGTACACGTAAATAGATTCTTAATACATTAACTGTCGAATTCAATCATGGAGATTTCCCGTGGAAATCCATGAAATGACGAAAACACTGGTAATATTTACAACTCCGAGTACTTCGGGTGGCGTATTCACGGGACTGTGATTCCAATTATTAAGAGTTCATGTTTACAGAGCTCAGAATTGGTGTGTAAAGCCTTGGAATCACGAGAATAGTGTCTATGTTTACAATTAAGGAGGATTGGGTTCGGCGTTTTTGTGTGTGAATCAGTTAATATGGTGACGGTTCTAGTAAATACTTCTAAGCAAACTGCCTAATTTTGGTAAAACTGTTAAAATACACAATGAGAGTTCCCAGAAATGATTAAGAACGTGTAATAAACACCTCAAGTACACGTAAACAGATTCTTACTACATTTAATGTCGTATTCAATCACGAAGGTTTCCAGGGAAAACTGTGGAATGACGAAAATACTGGTAATGTTTACAAGTCCAGGTACTTCCGGTGGCGTTTTCACGGGACTGTGCTTTCAATTATTAAGAGTTCATGTTTACAGAGCTCAGAATTGGTTTATAAAGCCTTAGACTCACGAGAATAGTGTTTATGTTTACAATTAAGGAGGATTGGGTTCGGCATTTTTGTGTGTGAATCAGTTAAAATGGTGACGGTTCTAGTAAATGCTTCTAAGGAAACTGCCTAATTTTGGTAAAACTGTTAAAATACACAATGAGAGTTCCCAGAAATGATTAAGAACGTGTAATAAAAACCTCAAGTAAACGTAAATAGATTCTTTATACATTAACTGTCGAATTCAATCACGGAGGTTTCCAGTGGAAAGCCATGAAATGACGAAAATACTGGTAATATTTACAACTCCGGGTACTTCGGGTGGCGTTTTCACGGGACTGTGCATCCAATTATTAAGAGTTCATGTTTACAGAGCTCAGAATTGGTGTGTAAAGCCTTGGAATGACGAGAATAGTGTTTATGTTTACAATTAAGGAGGATTGGGTTTGGCGTTTTTGTGTGTGAATCAGTTAAAATGGTGACGGTTCTAGTAAATACTTCTAAGCAAACTGCCTACTTTTGGTAAAACTGTTAAAATACACAATGACAGTTCCCAGAAATGATTAAGAACGTGTAATAAACACCTCAAGTACACGTAAACAGATTCTTACTACATTTAATGTCGTATTCAATCACGAAGGTTTCCAGGGAAAAGCTGTGGAATGACGAAAATACTGGTAATGTTTACAAGTCCGGGTACTTCCGGTGGGGCTTTCACGGGACTGTGCTTTCAATTATTAAGAGTTCATGTTTACAGAGCTCAGAATTGGTGTGTAAAGCCTTGGAATCACGAGAATAGTTTTTATGTTTACAATTAAGGAGGATTGGGTTCGGCATTTTTGTGTGTGAATCAGTTAAAATGGTGACGGTTCTAGTAAATACTTCTAAGCAAACTGCCTAATTTTGGTAAAACTGTTAAAATAAACAATGAGAGTTCCCAGAAATGATTAAGAACATGTAATAAACACCTCAAGTACACGTAAATAGATTCTTAATACATTAACTGTCGAATTCAATCACGGAGGTTTCCCATGGAAAGCTGTGAAATGAAAATACTGGTAATGTTTACAAGTCCGGGTACTTCGGGTGGCGTTTTCACGGGACTGTGCTTCCAATTATTAAGAGTTCATGTTTACAGAGCTCAGAATTGGTGTGTAAAGCCTTGGAATCACGAGAATAGTGTTTATGTTTACAATTAAGGAGGATTGGGTTCGGCGTTTTTGTGTGTGAATCAGTTAAAATGGTGACGGTTCTAGTAAATACTTCTAAGCAAACTGACTAATTTTGGTAACACTGTTAAAATACACAATGAAAGTTCCCAGAAATGATTAAGAACGTGTAATAAACACCTCAAGTACACGTAAACAGATTCTTACTACATTTAATTTCGTATTCAATGACGAAGGTTTCCAGGGAAAAGCTGTGGAATGACGAAAATACTGGTAATGTTTACAAGTCCGGGTACTTCCGGTGGCGTTTTCACGGGACTGTGCTTTCAATTATTAAGAGTTCATGTTTACAGAGCTCAGAATTGGTGTATAAAGCCTTGGAATCACGAGAATAGTGTTTATGTTTACAATTAAGGAGGATTGGGTTCGGCATTTTTGTGTGTCAATCAGTTAAAATGGTTACGGTTCTAGTAAATGCTTCTAAGGAAACTGCCTAATTTTGGTAAAACTGTTAAAATACACAATGAGAGTTCCCAGAAATGATTAAGAACGTGTAATAAACACCTCAAGTACACGTAAATAGATTCTTAATACATTAACTGTCGAATTCAATCACGGAGTTTTCCCGTGGAAAGCCATGAAATGAAGAAAATACTGGTAATATTTACAACTCCGGGTACTTCAGGTGGCGTTTTCACGGGACTGTGATTCCAATTATTAAGAGTTCATGTTTACAGAGCTCAGAATTGGTGTGTAAAGCCTTGGAATCACGAGAATAGTGTTTATGTTTACAATTAAGGAGGATTGGGTTCGGCGTTTTTGTGTGTGAGTCAGTTAAAATGGTGACGGTTCTAGTAAATACTTCTAAGCAAACTGCCTAGTTTTGGTAAAACTGTTAAAATACACAATGAGAGTTCCCAGAAATGATTAAGAACGTGTAATAAACACCTCAAGTACACGTAAACAGATTCTTACTACATTTAATGTCGTATTCAATCACGGAGGTTTCCAGGGGAAAGCTGTGGAATGACGAAAATACTGGTAATGTTTACAAGTCCGGGTACTTCGGGTGGCGTTTTCACGGGACTGTGCTTCCAATTATTAAGAGTTCATGTTTACAGAGATCAGAATTGGTGTGTAAAGCCTTGGAATGACGAGAATAGTGTTTATGTTTACAATTAAGGAGGATTGGGTTCGGCGTTTTTGTGTGTGAATCAGTTAAAATGGTGACGGTTCTAGTAAATGCTTCTAAGGAAACTGCCTAATTTTGGTAAAACTGTTAAAATACACAATGAGAGTTCCCAGAAATGATTAAGAACGTGTAATAAACACCTCAAGTACACGTAAATAGATTCTTAATACATTAACTGTCGAATTAAATCACGGAGGTTTCCCATGGAAAGCTGTGAAATGACGAAAATACTGGTAATGTTTACAAATCCGGGTACTTCGGGTGGCGTTTTCACGGGACTGTGGTTTCAATTATTAAGAGTTCATGTTTACAGTGCTCAGAATTGGTGTGTAAAGCCTTGGAATGACGAGAATAGTGTTTATGTTTACAATTAAGGAGGATTGGGTTCGGAATTTTTGTGTGTGAATCAGTTAAAATGGTGACGGTTCTAGTAAATACTTCTAAACAAACTGCCTAATTTTGGTAAAACTGTTAAAATACACAATGATAGTTCCCAGAAATGATTAAAAACGTGGAAAAAAACATAAGAAGTACACGTAAACAGATTGTTACTACATTTAATGTCGTATTCAATCACGGAGGTTTCCAGGGGAAAGCTGTGGAATGACGAAAATACTGGTAATGTTTACAAGTCCGGGTACTTCCAGTGGCGTTTTCACGGGACTGTCCTTTCAATTATTAAGAGTTCATGTTTACAGAGCTCAGAATTGGTGTATAAAGCCTTGGAATCACGAGAATAGTGTTTATGTTTACAATTAAGGAGGATTGGGTTCGGCATTTTTGTGTGTGAAACAGTTAAAATGGTGACGGTTCTAGTAAATGCTTCTAAGGAAACTGCCTAATTTTGGTAAAACTGTTAAAATACACAATGAGAGTTCCCAGTAATGATTAAGAACGTGTAATAAACACCTCAAGTACACGTAAATAGATTCTTAATACATTAACTGTCGAATTCAATCACGGAGGTTTCCCGTGGAAAGCCATGAAATGACGAAAATACTGGTAATATTTACAACTCCAGGTACTTCGGGTGGCGTTTTCACGTGACTGCGCTTCCATTTATTAAGAGTTCATGTTTACAGAGCTCAGAATTGGTGTGTAAAGCCTTGGAATGACGAGAATAGTGTTTATGTTTACAATTAAGGAGGATTGGGTTCGGCGTTTTTGTGTGTGAATCAGTTAAAATGGTGACGGTTCTAGTAAATACTTCTAAGCAAACTGCCTAATTTTGGTAACACTGTTAAAATACACAATGAAAGTTCCCAGAAATGATTAAGAACGTGTAATAAACACCTCAAGTACACGTAAACAGATTCTTACTACATTTAATTTCGTATTCAATGACGAAGGTTTCCAGGGAAAAGCTGTGGAATGACGAAAATACTGGTAATGTTTACAAGTCCGGGTACTTCCGGTGGCGTTTTCACGGGACTGTGCTTTCAATTATTAAGAGTTCATGTTTACAGAGCTCAGAATTGGTGTATAAAGCCTTGGAATCACGAGAATAGTGTTTATGTTTACAATTAAGGAGGATTGGGTTCGGCATTTTTGTGTGTCAATCAGTTAAAATGGTTACGGTTCTAGTAAATGCTTCTAAGGAAACTGCCTAATTTTGGTAAAACTGTTAAAATACACAATGAGAGTTCCCAGAAATGATTAAGAACGTGTAATAAACACCTCAAGTACACGTAAATAGATTCTTAATACATTAACTGTCGAATTCAATCACGGAGTTTTGCCGTGGAAAGCCATGAAATGAAGAAAATACTGGTAATATTTGCAACTCCGGGTACTTCGGGTGGCGTTTTCACGGGACTGTGATTCCAATTATTAAGAGTTCATGTTTACAGAGCTCAGAATTGGTGTGTAAAGCCTTGGAATCACGAGAATAGTGTTTATGTTTACAATTAAGGAGGATTGGGTTCGGCGTTTTTGTGTGTGAATCAGTTAAAATGGTGACGGTTCTAGTAAATACTTCTAAGCAAACTGCCTAGTTTTGGTAAAACTGTTAAAATACACAATGAGAGTTCCCAGAAATGATTAAGAACGTGTAATAAACACCTCAAGTACACGTAAACAGATTCTTACTACATTTAATGTCGTATTCAATCACGGAGGTTTCCAGGGGAAAGCTGTGGAATGACGAAAATACTGGTAATGTTTACAAGTCCGGGTACTTCGGGTGGCGTTTTCACGGGACTGTGCTTCCAATTATTAAGAGTTCATGTTTACAGAGCTCAGAATTGGTGTGTAAAGCCTTGGAATGACGAGAATAGTTTTTATGTTTACAATTAAGGAGGATTGGGTTCGGCGTTTTTGTGTGTGAATCAGTTAAAATGGTGACGGTTCTAGTAAATGCTTCTAAGGAAACTGCCTAATTTTGGTAAAACTGTTAAAATACACAATGAGAGTTCCCAGAAATGATTAAGAACGTGTAATAAACACCTCAAGTACACGTAAATAGATTCTTAATACATTAACTGTCGAATTAAATCACGGAGTTTTCCCGTGGAATGCCATGAAATGACGAAAATACTGGTAATATTTACAACTCCAGGTACTTCGGGTGGCGTTTTCACGGGACTGTGATTCCAATTATTAAGAGTTCATGTTTACAGAGCTCAGAATTGGTGTGTAAAGCCTTGGAATGACGAGAATAGTGTTTATGTTTACAATTAAGGAGGATTGGGTTCGGCGTTTTTGTGTGTGAATCAGTTAAAATGGTGACGGTTCTAGTAAATACTTCTAAGCAAACTGCCTAATTTTGGTAACACTGTTAAAATACACAATGAAAGTTCCCAGAAATGATTAAGAACGTGTAATAAACACCTCAAGTACACGTAAACAGATTCTTACTACATTTAATTTCGTATTCAATGACGAAGGTTTCCAGGGAAAAGCTGTGGAATGACGAAAATACTGGTAATGTTTACAAGTCCGGGTACTTCCGGTGGCGTTTTCACGGGACTGTGCTTTCAATTATTAAGAGTTCATGTTTACAGAGCTCAGAATTGGTGTATAAAGCCTTGGAATCACGAGAATAGTGTTTATGTTTACAATTAAGGAGGATTGGGTTCGGCATTTTTGTGTGTCAATCAGTTAAAATGGTTACGGTTCTAGTAAATGCTTCTAAGGAAACTGCCTAATTTTGGTAAAACTGTTAAAATACACAATGAGAGTTCCCAGAAATGATTAAGAACGTGTAATAAACACCTCAAGTACACGTAAATAGATTCTTAATACATTAACTGTCGAATTCAATCACGGAGTTTTGCCGTGGAAAGCCATGAAATGAAGAAAATACTGGTAATATTTGCAACTCCGGGTACTTCGGGTGGCGTTTTCACGGGACTGTGATTCCAATTATTAAGAGTTCATGTTTACAGAGCTCAGAATTGGTGTGTAAAGCCTTGGAATCACGAGAATAGTGTTTATGTTTACAATTAAGGAGGATTGGGTTCGGCGTTTTTGTGTGTGAATCAGTTAAAATGGTGACGGTTCTAGTAAATACTTCTAAGCAAACTGCCTAGTTTTGGTAAAACTGTTAAAATACACAATGAGAGTTCCCAGAAATGATTAAGAACGTGTAATAAACACCTCAAGTACACGTAAACAGATTCTTACTACATTTAATGTCGTATTCAATCACGGAGGTTTCCAGGGGAAAGCTGTGGAATGACGAAAATACTGGTAATGTTTACAAGTCCGGGTACTTCGGGTGGCGTTTTCACGGGACTGTGCTTCCAATTATTAAGAGTTCATGTTTACAGAGCTCAGAATTGGTGTGTAAAGCCTTGGAATGACGAGAATAGTTTTTATGTTTACAATTAAGGAGGATTGGGTTCGGCGTTTTTGTGTGTGAATCAGTTAAAATGGTGACGGTTCTAGTAAATGCTTCTAAGGAAACTGCCTAATTTTGGTAAAACTGTTAAAATACACAATGAGAGTTCCCAGAAATGATTAAGAACGTGTAATAAACACCTCAAGTACACGTAAATAGATTCTTAATACATTAACTGTCGAATTAAATCACGGAGTTTTCCCGTGGAATGCCATGAAATGACGAAAATACTGGTAATATTTACAACTCCAGGTACTTCGGGTGGCGTTTTCACGGGACTGTGATTCCAATTATTAAGAGTTCATGTTTACAGAGCTCAGAATTGGTGTGTAAAGCCTTGGAATCACGAGAATAGTGTTTATGTTTACAATTAAGGAGGATTGGGTTCGGCGTTTTTGTGTGTGAATCAGTTAAAATGGTGACGGTTCTAGTAAATACTTCTAAGCAAACTGCCTAGTTTTGGTAAAACTGTTAAAATACACAATGAGAGTTCCCAGAAATGATTAAGAACGTGTAATAAACACCTCAAGTACACGTAAACAGATTCTTACTACATTTAATGTCGTATTCAATCACGAAGGTTTCCAGGGAAAAGCTGTGGAATGACGAAAATACTGGTAATGTTTACAAGTCCGGGTACTTCCGGTGGCGTTTTCACTGGACTGTGCTTTCAATTATTAAGAGTTCATGTTTACAGAGCTCAGAATTGGTGTGTAAAACCTTGGAATGACGAGAATAGTGTTTATGTTTACAATTAAGGAGGATTGGGTTCGGCATTTTTTTGTGTGAATCAGTTAAAATGGTGACGGTTCTAGTAAATGCTTCTAAGGAAACTTCCTAATTTTGGTAAAACTGTTAAAATACACAATGAGAGTTCCCAGGAATGATTAAGAACGTGTAATAAACACCTCAAGTACACGTAAATAGATTCTTAATACATTAACTGTCGAATTCAATCACGGAGGTTTCCCGTGGAAAGCCATGAAATGACGAAAATACTGGTAATATTTACAACTCCGGGTACTTCGGGTGGCGTTTTCACGGGACAGTGCTTCCAATTATTAAGAGTTCATGTTTACAGAGCTCAGAATTGGTGTGTAAAGCCTTGGAATGACGAGAATAGTGTTTATGTTTATAATTACGGAGGATTGGGTTCGGCGTTTTTGTGTGTGAGTCAGTTAAAATGGTGACGGTTCTAGTAAATACTTCTAAGCAAACTGCCTAATTTTGGTAAAACTGTTAAAATACACAATGAGAGTTCCCAGAAATGATTAAGAACGTGTAATAAACACCTCAAGTACACGTAAAGAGATTCTTACTACATTTAATGTCGTATTCAAACACGAAGGTTTCCAGGGAAAAGCTGTGGAATGACGAAAATACTGGTAATGTTTACAAGTCCGGGTACTTCCGGTGGCGTTTTCACGGGACTGTGCTTTCAGTTATTAAGAGTTCATGTTTACAGAGCTCAGAATTGGTGTATAAAGCCTTGGAATCACGAGAATAGTGTTTATGTTTACAATTAAGGAGGATTGGGTTCGGCATTTTTGTGTGTGAATCAGTTAAAATGGTGACGGTTCTAGTAAATGCTTCTAAAGAAACTGCCTAATTTTGGTAAAACTGTTAAAATACACAATGAGAGTTCCCAGAAATGATTAAGAACGTGTAATAAACACCTCAAGTACACGTAAATAGATTCTTAATACATTAACTGTCGAATTCAATCACGAAGGTTTCCCATGGAAAGCCATGAAATTACGAAAATACTGGTAATATTTACAACTCCGGGTACTTCGGGTGGCGTTTTCACGGGACTGTGCTTCCAATTATTAAGAGTTCATGTTTACAGAGCTCAGAATTGGTGTGTAAAGCCTTGGAATGACGAGAATAGTGTTTATGTTTACAATTAAGGAGGATTGGGTTCGGCATTTTTGTGTGTGAATCAGTTAAAATGGTGACGGTTCTAGTAAATACCTCTAAGCAAACTGCCTAATTTTGGTAACACTGTTAAAATACACAATGAAAGTTCCCAGAAATGATTAAGAACGTGTAATAAACACCTCAAGTACACGTAAACAGATTCTTACTACATTTAATGTCGTATTCAATGACGAAGGTTTCCAGGGAAATGCTGTGGAATGACGAAAATACTGGTAATGTTTACAAGTCCGGGTACTTCCGGTGGCGTTTTCACGGGACTGTGCTTTCAATTATTAAGAGTTCATGTTTACAGAGCTCAGAATTGGTGTATAAAGCCTTGGAATCACGAGAATAGTGTTTATGTTTACAATTAAGGAGGATTGGGTTCGGCATTTTTGTGTGTGAATCAGTTAAAATGGTGACGGTTCTAGTAAATGCTTCTAAGGAAACTGCCTAATTTTGGTAAAACTGTTAAAATACACAATGAGAGTTCCCAGAAATGATTAAGAACGTGTAATAAACACCTCAAGTACACGTAAATAGATTCTTAATACATTAACTGTCGAATTCAATCACGGAGGTTTCCAGTGGAAAGCCATGAAATGACGAAAATACTGGTAATATTTACAACTCCGCGTACTTCGGGTGGCGTTTTCACGGGACTGTGCATCCAATTATTAAGAGTTCATGTTTACAGAGCTCAGAATTGGTGTGTAAAGCCTTGGAATGACGAGAATAGTGTTTATGTTTACAATTAAGGAGGATTGGGTTCGGCGTTTTTGTGTGTGAATCAGTTAAAATGGTGACGGTTCTAGTAAATACTTCTAAGCAAACTGCCTAGTTTTGGTAAAACTGTTAAAATACACAATGAGAGTTCCCAGAAATGATTAAGAACGTGTAATAAACACCTCAAGTACACGTAAACAGATTCTTACTACATTTAATGTCGTAGTCAATCACGGAGGTTTCCAGGGGAAAGCTGTGGAATGAGGAAAATACTGGTAATGTTTTCAAGTCTGGGTACTTCCAGTGGCGTTTTCACGGGACTGTCCTTTCAATTATTAAGAGTTCATGTTTACAGAGCTTAGAATTGGTGTGTGAAACCTTGGAATGACGAGAATAGTGTTTATGTTTACAATTAAGGAGGATTGGGTTCGGCATTTTTGTGTGTGAATCAGTTAAAATGGTGACGGTTCTAGTAAATACTTCTAAGCAAACTGCCTAATTTTGGTAACACTGTTAAAATACACAATGAAAGTTCCCAGAAATGATTAAGAACGTGTAATAAACACCTCAAGTACACGTAAACAGATTCTTACTACATTTAATGTCGTATTCAATGACGAAGGTTTCCAGGGAAAAGCTGTGGAATGACGAAAATACTGGTAATGTTTACAAGTCCGGGTACTTCCGGTGGCGTTTTCACGGGACTGTGCTTTCAATTATTAAGAGTTCATGTTTACAGAGCTCAGAATTGGTGTATAAAGCCTTGGAATCACGAGAATAATGTTTATGTTTACAATTAAGGAGGATTGGGTTCGGCATTTTTGTGTGTGAATCAGTTAAAATGGTGACGGTTCTAGTAAATACTTCTAAGCAAACTGCCTAATTTTGGTAAAACTGTTAAAATAAACAATGAGAGTTCCCAGAAATGATTAAGAACATGTAATAAACACCGAAAGTACACGTAAATAGATTCTTAATACATTAACTGTCGAATTCAATCATGGAGGTTTCCCGTGGAAATCCATGAAATGACGAAAATACTGGTAATATTTACAACTCCGGGTACTTCGGGTGGCGTTTTCACGGGACTGTGCTTCCAGTTATTACGATTTCATGTTTACAGAGCTCAGAATTGGTGTGTAAAGCCTTGGAATGACGAGAATAGTGTTTATGTTTACAATTAAGGAGAATTGGGTTCGGCGTTTTTGTGTGTGAATCAGTTAAAATGGTGACGGTTCTAGTAAATACTTCTAAGCAAACTGCCTAATTTTGGTAAAACTGTTAAAATACACAATGATAGTTCCAGAAATGATTAAAAACGTGGAAAAAACACTTCAAGTACACGTAAACAGATTCTCACTACATTTAATGTCGTAGTCAATCACGGAGGTTTCCAGGGGAAAGCTGTGGAATGAGGAAAATACTGGTAAAGTTTTCAAGTCTGGGTACTTCCAGTGGCGTTTTCACGGGACTGTCCTTTCAATTATTAAGAGTTCATGTTTACAGAGCTCAGAATTGGTGTGTGAAACCTTGGAATGACGAGAATAGTGTTTATGTTTACAATTAAGGAGGATTGGGTTCGGCGTTTTTGTGTGTGAATCAGTTAAAATGGTGACGGTTCTAGTAAATACTTCTAAGCAAACTGCCTAATTTTGGTAAAACTGTTAAAATACACAATGAGAGTTCCCAGAAATGATTAAGAACGTGTAATAAACACCTCAAGTACACGTAAACAGATTCTTACTACATTTAATGTCGTATTCAATCACGAAGGTTTCCAGGGAAAAGCTGTGGAATGACGAAAATACTGGTAATGTTTACAAGTCCGGGTACTTCCGGTGGCGTTTTCACGGGACTGTGCTTTCAAATATTAAGAGTTCATGCTTACAGAGCTCAGAATTGGTGTATAAAGCCTTGGAATCACGAGAATAGTGTTTATGTTTACAATTAAGGAGGATTGGGTTCGGCATTTTTGTGTGTGAATCAGTTAAAATGGTGACGGTTCTAGTAAATGCTTCTAAGGAAACTGCCTAATTTTGGTAAAACTGTTAAAATACACAATGAGAGTTCCCAGAAATGATTAAGAACGTGTAATAAACACCTCAAGTACACGTAAATAGATTCTTAATACATTAACTGTCGAATTCAATCACGGAGTTTTCCCATGGAAAGCCATGAAATGACGAAAATACTGGTAATATTTACAACTCCGGGTACTTCGGGTGGCGTTTTCACGGGACTGTGATTCCAATTATTAAGAGTTCATGTTTACAGAGCTCAGAATTGGTGTGTAAAGCCTTGGAATCACGAGAATAGTGTTTATGTTTACAATTAAGGAGGATTGGGTTCGGCGTTTTTGTGTGTGAATCAGTTAAAATGGTGACGGTTCTAGTAAATACTTCTAAGCAAACTGCCTAGTTTTGGTAAAACTGTTAAAATACACAATGAGAGTTCCCAGAAATGATTAAGAACGTGTAATAAACACCTCAAGTACACGTAAACAGATTCTTACTACATTTAATGTCGTATTCAATCACGAAGGTTTCCAGGGAAAAGCTGTGGAATGACGAAAATACTGGTAATGTTTTCAAGTCCGGGTACTTCCGGTGGCGTTTTCACGGGACTGTGCTTTCAATTATTAATAGTTCATGTTTACAGAGCTCAGAATTGGTGTGTGAAACCTTGGAATGACGAGAATAGTGTTTATGTTTACAATTAAGGAGGATTGGGTTCGGCATTTTTTTGTGTGAATCAGTTAAAATGGTGACGGTTCTAGTAAATGCTTCTAAGGAAACTTCCTAATTTTGGCAAAACTGTTAAAATACACAATGAGAGTTCCCAGGAATGATTAAGAACGTGTAATAAACACCTCAAGTACACGTAAATAGATTCTTAATACATTAACTATCGAATTCAATCACGGAGGTTTCCCGTGGAAAGCCATGAAATGACGAAAATACTGGTAATATTTACAACTCCGGGTACTTCGGGTGGCGTTTTCACGGGACAGTGCTTCCAATTATTAAGAGTTCATGTTTACAGAGCTCAGAATTGGTGTGTAAAGCCTTGGAATGACGAGAATAGTGTTTATGTTTATAATTAAGGAGGATTGGGTTCGGCGTTTTTGTGTGTGAGTCAGTTAAAATGGTGACGGTTCTAGTAAATACTTCTAAGCAAACTGCCTAATTTTGGTAACACTGTTAAAATACACAATGAGAGTTCCCAGAAATGATTAAGAACGTGTAATAAACACCTCAAGTACACGTAAAGAGATTCTTACTACATTTAATGTCGTATTCAAACACGAAGGTTTCCAGGGAAAAGCTGTGGAATGACGAAAATACTGGTAATGTTTACAAGTCCGGGTACTTCCGGTGGCGTTTTCAGGGGACTGTCCTTTCAATTATTTAGAGTTCATGTTTACAGAGCTCAGAATTGGTGTATAAAGCCTTGGAATCACGAGAATAGTGTTTATGTTTACAATTAAGGAGGATTGGGTTCGGCGTTTTTGTGTGTGAGTCAGTTAAAATGGTGACGGTTCTAGTAAATACTTCTAAGCAAACTGCCTAGTTTTGGTAAAACTGTTAAAATACACAATGAGAGTTCCCAGAAATGATTAAGAACGTGTAATAAACACCTCAAGTACACGTAAACAGATTCTTACTACATTTAATGTCGTATTCAATCACGAAGGTTTCCAGGGAAAAGCTGTGGAATGACGAAAATACTGGTAATGTTTACAAGTCCGGGTACTTCCGGTGGCGTTTTCACGGGACTGTGCTTTCAATTATTAATAGTTCATGTTTACAGAGCTCAGAATTGGTGTGTGAAACCTTGGAATGACGAGAATAGTGTTTATGTTTACAATTAAGGAGGATTGGGTTCGGCATTTTTTTGTGTGAATCAGTTAAAATGGTGACGGTTCTAGTAAATGCTTCTAAGGAAACTTCCTAATTTTGGTAAAACTGTTAAAATACACAATGAGAGTTCCCAGGAATGATTAAGAACGTGTAATAAACACCTCAAGTACACGTAAATAGATTCTTAATACATTAACTATCGAATTCAATCACGGAGGTTTCCCGTGGAAAGCCATGAAATGACGAAAATACTGGTAACATTTACAACTCCGGGTACTTAGGGTGGCGTTTTCACGGGACAGTGCTTCCAATTATTAAGAGTTCATGTTTACAGAGCTCAGAATTGGTGTGTAAAGCCTTGGAATGACGAGAATAGTGTTTATGTTTATAATTAAGGAGGATTGGGTTCGGCGTTTTTGTGTGTGAGTCAGTTAAAATGGTGACGGTTCTAGTAAATACTTCTAAGCAAACTGCCTAATTTTGGTAACACTGTTAAAATACACAATGAGAGTTCCCAGAAATGATTAAGAACGTGTAATAAACACCTCAAGTACACGTAAAGAGATTCTTACTACATTTAATGTCGTATTCAAACACGAAGGTTTCCAGGGAAAAGCTGTGGAATGACGAAAATACTGGTAATGTTTACAAGTCCGGGTACTTCCGGTGGCGTTTTCACGGGACTGTCCTTTCAATTATTAAGAGTTCATGTTTACAGAGCTCAGAATTGGTGTATAAAGCCTTGGAATCACGAGAATAGTGTTTATGTTTACAATTAAGGAGGATTGGGTTCGGCATTTTTGTGTGTGAAACAGTTAAAATGGTGACGGTTCTAGTAAATGCTTCTAAGGAAACTGCCTAATTTTGGTAAAACTGTTAAAATACACAATGAGAGTTCCCAGTAATGATTAAGAACGTGTAATAAACACCTCAAGTACACGTAAATAGATTCTTAATACATTAACTGTCGAATTCAATCACGGAGGTTTCCCGTGGAAAGCCATGAAATGACGAAAATACTGGTAATATTTACAACTCCAGGTACATCGGGTGGCGTTTTCACGGGACTGTGCTTCCAATTATTAAGAGTTCATGTTTACAGAGCTCAGAATTGGTGTGTAAAGCCTTGGAATGACGAGAATAGTGTTTATGTTTACAATTAAGGAGGATTGGGTTCGGCGTTTTTGTGTGTGAATCAGTTAAAATGGTGACGGTTCTAGTAAATACTTCTAAGCAAACTGCCTAATTTTGGTAAAACTGTTAAAATCCACAATGATAGTTCCCAGAAATGATTAAAAACGTGGAAAAAACACTTCAAGTACACGTAAACAGATTCTTACTACATTTAATGTCGTATTCAATCACGGAGGTTTCCAGGGGAAAGCTGTGGAATGACGAAAATACTGGTAATGTTTACAAGTCCGGGTACTTCCAGTGGCGTTTTCACGGGACTGTCCTTTCAATTATTAAGAGTTCATGTTTACAGAGCTCAGAATTGGTTTATAAAGCCTTGGAATCACGAGAATAGTGTTTATGTTTACAATTAAAGAGGATTGGGTTCGGCATTTTTGTGTGTGAATCAGTTAAAATGGTGACGGTTCTAGTAAATGCTTCTAAGGAAACTGCCTAATTTTGGTAAAACTGTTAAAATACACAATGAGAGTTCCCAGAAATGATTAAGAACGTGTAATAAACACCTCAAGTACACGTAAATAGATTCTTTATACATTAACTGTTGAATTCAATCACGGAGGTTTCCAGTGGAAAGCCATGAAATGACGAAAATACTGGTAATATTTACAACTCCGGGTACTTCGGGTGGCGTTTTCACGGGACTGTGCATCCAATTATTAAGAGTTCATGTTTACAGAGCTCAGAATTGGTGTGTAAAGCCTTGGAATGACGAGAATAGTGTTTATGTTTACAATTAAGGAGGATTGGGTTCGGCGTTTTTGTGTGTGAATCAGTTAAAATGGTGACGGTTCTAGTAAATACTTCTAAGCAAACTGCCTACTTTTGGTAAAACTGTTAAAATACACAATGAGAGTTCCTAGAAATGATTAAGAACGTGTAATAAACACCTCAAGTACACGTAAACAGATTCTTACTACATTTAATGTCGTATTCAATCACGAAGGTTTCCAGGGAAAAGCTGTGGAATGACGAAAATACAGGTAATGTTTACAAGTCCGGGTACTTCCGGTGGCGCTTTCTCGGGACTGTGCTTTCAATTATTAAGAGTTCATGTTTACAGAGCTCAGAATTGGTGTGTAAAGCCTTGGAATCACGAGAATAGTTTTTATGTTTACAATTAAGGAGGATTGGGTTCGGCATTTTTGTGTGTGAATCAGTTAAAATGGTGACGGTTCTAGTAAATACTTCTAAGCAAACTGCCTAATTTTGGTAAAACTGTTAGAATATACAATGAGAGTTCCCAGAAATGATTAAGAACATGTAATAAACACCTCAAGTACACGTAAATAGATTCTTAATACATTAACTGTCGAATTCAATCATGGAGGTTTCCCGTGGAAATCCATGAAATGACGAAAATACTGGTAATATTTACAACTCCGGGTACTTCGGGTGGCGTTTTCACGGGACTGTGCTTCCAATTATTACGATTTCATGTTTACAGAGCTCAGAATTGGTGTGTAAAGCCTTGGAATGACGAGAATAGTGTTTATGTTTACAATTAAGGAGAATTGGGTTCGGCGTTTTTGTGTGTGAATCAGTTAAAATGGTGACGGTTCTAGTAAATACTTCTAAGCAAACTGCCTAATTTTGGTAAAACTGTTAAAATACACAGTGATAGTTCCCAGAAATGATTAAAAACGTGGAAAAAGCACTTCAAGTACACGTAAACAGATTCTTACTACATTTAATGTCGTAGTCAATCACGGAGGTTTCCAGGGGAAAGCTGTGGAATGACGAAAATACTGGTAATGTTTACAAGTCTGGGTACTTCCAGTGGCGTTTTCACGGGACTGTGCTTCCAATTATTAAGAGTTCATGTTTACAGAGCTCAGAATTGGTGTGTAAAGCCTTGGAATGACGAGAATAGTGTTTATGTTTACAATTAAGGAGGATTGGTTTCGGCATTTTTGTGTGTGAATCAGTTAAAATGGTGACGGTTCTAGTAAATGCTTCTAAGGAAACTGCCTAATTTTGGTAAAACTGTTAAAATACACAATGAGAGTTCCCAGAAATGATTAAGAACGTGTAATAAACACCTCAAGTACACGTTAACAGATTCTTACTACATTTAATGTCGAATTAAATCACGGAGGTTGCCCATGGAAAGCTGTGAAATGACGAAAATACTGGTAATGTTTACAAGTCCGGGTACTTCCGGTGGCGTTTTCACGGGACTGTCCTTTCAATTATTAAGAGTTCATGTTTACAGAGCTCAGAATTGGTGTATAAAGCCTTGGAATCACGAGAATAGTGTTTATGTTTACAATTAAGGAGGATTGGGTTCGGCATTTTTGTGTGTGAAACAGTTAAAATGGTGACGGTTCTAGTAAATGCTTCTAAGGAAACTGCCTAATTTTGGTAAAACTGTTAAAATACACAATGAGAGTTCCCAGAAATGATTAAGAACGTGTAATAAACACCTCAAGTACACGTAAATAGATTCTTAATACATTAACTGTCGAATTCAATCACGGAGGTTTCCAGTGGAAAGCCATGAAATGACGCAAATACAGGTAATATTTACAACTCCGGGTACTTCGGGTGGCGTTTTCACGGGACTGTGCATCCAATTATTAAGAGTTCATGTTTACAGAGCTCAGAATTGGTGTGTAAAGCCTTGGAATGACGAGAATATTGTTTATGTTTACAATTAAGGAGGATAGGGTTCGGCGTTTTTGTGTGTGAATCAGTTAAAATGGTGACGGTTCTAGTAAATACTTCTAAGCAAACTGCCTACTTTTGGTAAAACTGTTAAAATACACAATGAGAGTTCCCAGAAATGATTAAGAACGTGTAATAAACACCTCAAGTACACGTAAACAGATTCTTACTACATTTAATGTCGTATTCAATCACGAAGGTTTCCAGGGAAAAGCTGTGGAATGACGAAAATACTGGTAATGTTTTCAAGTCCGGGTACTTCCGGTGGCGTTTTCACGGGACTGTGCTTTCAATTATTAATAGTTCATGTTTACAGAGCTCAGAATTGGTGTGTGAAACCTTGGAATGACGAGAATAGTGTTTATGTTTACAATTAAGGAGGATTGGGTTCGGCATTTTTTTGTGTGAATCAGTTAAAATGGTGACGGTTCTAGTAAATGCTTCTAAGGAAACTTCCTAATTTTGGCAAAACTGTTAAAATACACAATGAGAGTTCCCAGGAATGATTAAGAACGTGTAATAAACACCTCAAGTACACGTAAATAGATTCTTAATACATTAACTATCGAATTCAATCACGGAGGTTTCCCGTGGAAAGCCATGAAATGACGAAAATACTGGTAATATTTACAACTCCGGGTACTTCGGGTGGCGTTTTCACGGGACAGTGCTTCCAATTATTAAGAGTTCATGTTTACAGAGCTCAGAATTGGTGTGTAAAGCCTTGGAATGACGAGAATAGTGTTTATGTTTATAATTAAGGAGGATTGGGTTCGGCGTTTTTGTGTGTGAGTCAGTTAAAATGGTGACGGTTCTAGTAAATACTTCTAAGCAAACTGCCTAATTTTGGTAACACTGTTAAAATACACAATGAGAGTTCCCAGAAATGATTAAGAACGTGTAATAAACACCTCAAGTACACGTAAAGAGATTCTTACTACATTTAATGTCGTATTCAAACACGAAGGTTTCCAGGGAAAAGCTGTGGAATGACGAAAATACTGGTAATGTTTACAAGTCCGGGTACTTCCGGTGGCGTTTTCAGGGGACTGTCCTTTCAATTATTTAGAGTTCATGTTTACAGAGCTCAGAATTGGTGTATAAAGCCTTGGAATCACGAGAATAGTGTTTATGTTTACAATTAAGGAGGATTGGGTTCGGCGTTTTTGTGTGTGAGTCAGTTAAAATGGTGACGGTTCTAGTAAATACTTCTAAGCAAACTGCCTAGTTTTGGTAAAACTGTTAAAATACACAATGAGAGTTCCCAGAAATGATTAAGAACGTGTAATAAACACCTCAAGTACACGTAAACAGATTCTTACTACATTTAATGTCGTATTCAATCACGAAGGTTTCCAGGGAAAAGCTGTGGAATGACGAAAATACTGGTAATGTTTACAAGTCCGGGTACTTCCGGTGGCGTTTTCACGGGACTGTGCTTTCAATTATTAATAGTTCATGTTTACAGAGCTCAGAATTGGTGTGTGAAACCTTGGAATGACGAGAATAGTGTTTATGTTTACAATTAAGGAGGATTGGGTTCGGCATTTTTTTGTGTGAATCAGTTAAAATGGTGACGGTTCTAGTAAATGCTTCTAAGGAAACTTCCTAATTTTGGTAAAACTGTTAAAATACACAATGAGAGTTCCCAGGAATGATTAAGAACGTGTAATAAACACCTCAAGTACACGTAAATAGATTCTTAATACATTAACTATCGAATTCAATCACGGAGGTTTCCCGTGGAAAGCCATGAAATGACGAAAATACTGGTAACATTTACAACTCCGGGTACTTAGGGTGGCGTTTTCACGGGACAGTGCTTCCAATTATTAAGAGTTCATGTTTACAGAGCTCAGAATTGGTGTGTAAAGCCTTGGAATGACGAGAATAGTGTTTATGTTTATAATTAAGGAGGATTGGGTTCGGCGTTTTTGTGTGTGAGTCAGTTAAAATGGTGACGGTTCTAGTAAATACTTCTAAGCAAACTGCCTAATTTTGGTAACACTGTTAAAATACACAATGAGAGTTCCCAGAAATGATTAAGAACGTGTAATAAACACCTCAAGTACACGTAAAGAGATTCTTACTACATTTAATGTCGTATTCAAACACGAAGGTTTCCAGGGAAAAGCTGTGGAATGACGAAAATACTGGTAATGTTTACAAGTCCGGGTACTTCCGGTGGCGTTTTCACGGGACTGTCCTTTCAATTATTAAGAGTTCATGTTTACAGAGCTCAGAATTGGTGTATAAAGCCTTGGAATCACGAGAATAGTGTTTATGTTTACAATTAAGGAGGATTGGGTTCGGCATTTTTGTGTGTGAAACAGTTAAAATGGTGACGGTTCTAGTAAATGCTTCTAAGGAAACTGCCTAATTTTGGTAAAACTGTTAAAATACACAATGAGAGTTCCCAGTAATGATTAAGAACGTGTAATAAACACCTCAAGTACACGTAAATAGATTCTTAATACATTAACTGTCGAATTCAATCACGGAGGTTTCCCGTGGAAAGCCATGAAATGACGAAAATACTGGTAATATTTACAACTCCAGGTACATCGGGTGGCGTTTTCACGGGACTGTGCTTCCAATTATTAAGAGTTCATGTTTACAGAGCTCAGAATTGGTGTGTAAAGCCTTGGAATGACGAGAATAGTGTTTATGTTTACAATTAAGGAGGATTGGGTTCGGCGTTTTTGTGTGTGAATCAGTTAAAATGGTGACGGTTCTAGTAAATACTTCTAAGCAAACTGCCTAATTTTGGTAAAACTGTTAAAATCCACAATGATAGTTCCCAGAAATGATTAAAAACGTGGAAAAAACACTTCAAGTACACGTAAACAGATTCTTACTACATTTAATGTCGTATTCAATCACGGAGGTTTCCAGGGGAAAGCTGTGGAATGACGAAAATACTGGTAATGTTTACAAGTCCGGGTACTTCCAGTGGCGTTTTCACGGGACTGTCCTTTCAATTATTAAGAGTTCATGTTTACAGAGCTCAGAATTGGTTTATAAAGCCTTGGAATCACGAGAATAGTGTTTATGTTTACAATTAAAGAGGATTGGGTTCGGCATTTTTGTGTGTGAATCAGTTAAAATGGTGACGGTTCTAGTAAATGCTTCTAAGGAAACTGCCTAATTTTGGTAAAACTGTTAAAATACACAATGAGAGTTCCCAGAAATGATTAAGAACGTGTAATAAACACCTCAAGTACACGTAAATAGATTCTTTATACATTAACTGTTGAATTCAATCACGGAGGTTTCCAGTGGAAAGCCATGAAATGACGAAAATACTGGTAATATTTACAACTCCGGGTACTTCGGGTGGCGTTTTCACGGGACTGTGCATCCAATTATTAAGAGTTCATGTTTACAGAGCTCAGAATTGGTGTGTAAAGCCTTGGAATGACGAGAATAGTGTTTATGTTTACAATTAAGGAGGATTGGGTTCGGCGTTTTTGTGTGTGAATCAGTTAAAATGGTGACGGTTCTAGTAAATACTTCTAAGCAAACTGCCTACTTTTGGTAAAACTGTTAAAATACACAATGAGAGTTCCTAGAAATGATTAAGAACGTGTAATAAACACCTCAAGTACACGTAAACAGATTCTTACTACATTTAATGTCGTATTCAATCACGAAGGTTTCCAGGGAAAAGCTGTGGAATGACGAAAATACAGGTAATGTTTACAAGTCCGGGTACTTCCGGTGGCGCTTTCTCGGGACTGTGCTTTCAATTATTAAGAGTTCATGTTTACAGAGCTCAGAATTGGTGTGTAAAGCCTTGGAATCACGAGAATAGTTTTTATGTTTACAATTAAGGAGGATTGGGTTCGGCATTTTTGTGTGTGAATCAGTTAAAATGGTGACGGTTCTAGTAAATACTTCTAAGCAAACTGCCTAATTTTGGTAAAACTGTTAGAATATACAATGAGAGTTCCCAGAAATGATTAAGAACATGTAATAAACACCTCAAGTACACGTAAATAGATTCTTAATACATTAACTGTCGAATTCAATCATGGAGGTTTCCCGTGGAAATCCATGAAATGACGAAAATACTGGTAATATTTACAACTCCGGGTACTTCGGGTGGCGTTTTCACGGGACTGTGCTTCCAATTATTACGATTTCATGTTTACAGAGCTCAGAATTGGTGTGTAAAGCCTTGGAATGACGAGAATAGTGTTTATGTTTACAATTAAGGAGAATTGGGTTCGGCGTTTTTGTGTGTGAATCAGTTAAAATGGTGACGGTTCTAGTAAATACTTCTAAGCAAACTGCCTAATTTTGGTAAAACTGTTAAAATACACAGTGATAGTTCCCAGAAATGATTAAAAACGTGGAAAAAGCACTTCAAGTACACGTAAACAGATTCTTACTACATTTAATGTCGTAGTCAATCACGGAGGTTTCCAGGGGAAAGCTGTGGAATGACGAAAATACTGGTAATGTTTACAAGTCTGGGTACTTCCAGTGGCGTTTTCACGGGACTGTGCTTCCAATTATTAAGAGTTCATGTTTACAGAGCTCAGAATTGGTGTGTAAAGCCTTGGAATGACGAGAATAGTGTTTATGTTTACAATTAAGGAGGATTGGTTTCGGCATTTTTGTGTGTGAATCAGTTAAAATGGTGACGGTTCTAGTAAATGCTTCTAAGGAAACTGCCTAATTTTGGTAAAACTGTTAAAATACACAATGAGAGTTCCCAGAAATGATTAAGAACGTGTAATAAACACCTCAAGTACACGTTAACAGATTCTTACTACATTTAATGTCGAATTAAATCACGGAGGTTGCCCATGGAAAGCTGTGAAATGACGAAAATACTGGTAATGTTTACAAGTCCGGGTACTTCCGGTGGCGTTTTCACGGGACTGTCCTTTCAATTATTAAGAGTTCATGTTTACAGAGCTCAGAATTGGTGTATAAAGCCTTGGAATCACGAGAATAGTGTTTATGTTTACAATTAAGGAGGATTGGGTTCGGCATTTTTGTGTGTGAAACAGTTAAAATGGTGACGGTTCTAGTAAATGCTTCTAAGGAAACTGCCTAATTTTGGTAAAACTGTTAAAATACACAATGAGAGTTCCCAGAAATGATTAAGAACGTGTAATAAACACCTCAAGTACACGTAAATAGATTCTTAATACATTAACTGTCGAATTCAATCACGGAGGTTTCCAGTGGAAAGCCATGAAATGACGCAAATACAGGTAATATTTACAACTCCGGGTACTTCGGGTGGCGTTTTCACGGGACTGTGCATCCAATTATTAAGAGTTCATGTTTACAGAGCTCAGAATTGGTGTGTAAAGCCTTGGAATGACGAGAATATTGTTTATGTTTACAATTAAGGAGGATAGGGTTCGGCGTTTTTGTGTGTGAATCAGTTAAAATGGTGACGGTTCTAGTAAATACTTCTAAGCAAACTGCCTACTTTTGGTAAAACTGTTAAAATACACAATGAGAGTTCCCAGAAATGATTAAGAACGTGTAATAAACACCTCAAGTACACGTAAACAGATTCTTACTACATTTAATGTCGTATTCAATCACGAAGGTTTCCAGGGAAAAGCTGTGGAATGACGAAAATACTGGTAATGTTTACAAGTCCGGGAACTTCCGGTGGCGCTTTCACGGGACTGTCCTTTCAATTATTAAGAGTTCATGTTTATAGAGCTCAGAATTGGTGTATAAAGCCTTGGAATCACGAGAATAGTTTTTATGTTTACAATTTAGGAGGATTGGGTTCGGCATTTTTGTGTGTGAATCAGTTAAAATGGTGACGGTTCTAGTAAATGCTTCTAAGGAAACTGCCTAATTTTGGTAAAACTGTTAAAATACACAATGATAGTTCCAAGAAATGATTAAGAACGTGTAATAAACACCTCAAGTTCACGTAAATAGATTCTTAATACATTAACTGTCGAATTCAATCATGGAGGTTTCCCGTGGAAAGCCATGAAATGACGAAAATACTGGTAATATTTACAACTCCGGGTACTTGGTGGGGCGTTTTCACGGGACTGTGCTTCCAATTATTAAGAGTTCATGTTTACAGAGCTCAGAATTGGTGTGTAAAGCCTTGGAATGACGAGAATAGTGTTTATGTTTACAATTAAGGAGGATTGGGTTCGGCGTTTTTGTGTGTGAATCAGTTAAAATGGTGACGGTTCTAGTAAATACTTCTAAGCAAACTGCCTAATTTTGGTAAAACTGTTAAAATACACAATGAGAGTTCCCAGAAATGATTAAGAACGTGTAATAAACACCTCAAGTACACGTAAACAGATTCTTACTACATTTAATGTCGTATTCAATCACGAAGGTTTCCAGGGAAAAGCTGTGGAATGACGAAAATACTGGTAATGTTTACAAGTCCGGGTACTTCCGGTGGCGCTTTCACGGGACTGTGCTTTCAATTATTAAGAGTTCATGTTTACAGAGCTCAGAATTGGTGTGTAAAGCCTTGGAATCACGAGAATAGTTTTTATGTTTACAATTAAGGAGGATTGGGTTCGGCATTTTTGTGTGTGAATCAGTTAAAATGGTGACGGTTCTAGTAAATACTTCTAAGCAAACTGCCTAATTTTGGTAAAACTGTTAAAATAAACAATGAGAGTTCCCAGAAATGATTAAGAACGTGTAATAAACACCTCAAGTACACGTAAATAGATTCTTAATACATTAACTGTCGAATTAAATCACGGAGGTTTCCCATGGAAAGCTGTGAAATGACGAAAATACTGGTAATGTTTCCAAATCCGGGTACTTCGGGTGGCATTTTCACAGGACTGTGCTTTCAATTATTAAGAGTTCATGTTTACAGAGCTCAGAATTGGTGTGTAAAGCCTTGGAATGACGAGAGTAGTGTTTATGTTTACAATTAAGGAGGATTGGGTTCGGCATTTTTGTGTGTGAATCAGTTAAAATGGTGACGGTTCTAGTAAATACTTCTAAGCAAACTGCCTAATTTTGGTAAAACTGTTAAAATACACAATGATAGTTCCCAGAAATGATTAAAAACGTGGACAAAACATTTCAAGCACACGTAAACAGATTCTTACTACATTTAATGTCGTATTCAATCACGGAGGTTTCCAGGGGAAAGCTGTGGAATGACGAAAATACTGGTAATGTTTACAAGTCCGGATACTTCCGGTGGCGTTTTCACGGGACTGTCCTTTCAATTATTAAGAGTTCATGTTTACAGAGCTCAGAATGGGTGTATAAAGCCTTGGAATCACGAGAATAGTGTTTATGTTTACAATTAAGGAGGATTGGGTTCGGCATTTTTGTGTGTGAAACAGTTAAAATGGTGACGGTTCTAGTAAATGCTTCTAAGGAAACTGCCTAATTTTGGTAAAACTGTTAAAATACACAATGAGAGTTCCCAGAAATGATTAAGAACGTGTAATAAACACCTCAAGTACACGTAAATAGATTCTTGATACATTAACTGTCGAATTCAATCACGGAGGTTTCCAGTGGAAAGCCATGAAATGACGAAAATACAGGTAATATTTACAACTCCGGGTACTTCGGGTGGCGTTTTCACGGGACTGTGCATCCAATTATTAAGAGTTCATGTTTACAGAGCTCAGAATTGGTGTGTAAAGCCTTGGAATGACGAGAATAGTGTTTATGTTTACAATTAAGGAGGATAGGGTTCGGCGTTTTTGTGTGTGAATCAGTTAAAATGGTGACGGTTCTAGTAAATACTTCTAAGCAAACTGCCTACTTTTGGTAAAACTGTTAAAATACACAATGAGAGTTCCCAGAAATGATTAAGAACGTGTAATAAACACCTCAAGTACACGTAAACAGATTCTTACTACATTTAATGTCGTATTCAATCACGAAGGTTTCCAGGGAAAAGCTGTGGAATGAAGAAAATACTGGTAATGTTTACAAGTCCGGGAACTTCCGTGGCGCTTTCACGGGACTGTGCTTTCAATTATTAAGAGTTCATGTTTATAGAGCTCAGAATTGGTGTATAAAGCCTTGGAATCACGAGAATAGTTTTTATGTTTACAATTTAGGAGGATTGGGTTCGGCATTTTTGTGTGTGAATCAGTTAAAATGGTGACGGTTCTAGTAAATACTTCTAAGCAAACTGCCTAATTTTGGTAAAACTGTTAAAATATACAATGAGAGTTCCCAGAAATGATTAAGAACATGTAATAAACACCTCAAGTACACGTAAATAGATTCTTAATACATTAACTGTCGTATTCAATCATGGAGGTTTCCCGTGGAAATCCATGAAATGACGAAAATACTGGTAATATTTACAACTCTGGGTACTTCGGGTGGCGTTTTCACGGGACTGTGCTTCCAGTTATTACGATTTCATGTTTACAGAGCTCAGAATTGGTGTGTAAAGCCTTGGAATGACGAGAATAGTGTTTATGTTTACAATTAAGGAGAATTGGGTTCGGCGTTTTTGTGTGTGAATCAGTTAAAATGGTGACGGTTCTAGTAAATACTTCTAAGCAAACTGCCTAATTTTGGTAAAACTGTTAAAATACACAATGGTAGTTCCCAGAAATGATTAAAAACGTGGAAAAAGCACTTCAAGTACACGTAAACAGATTCTTACTACATTTAATGTCGTAGTCAATCACGGAGGTTTCCAGGGGAAAGCTGTGGAATGACGAAAATACTGGTAATGTTTACAAGTCTGGGTACTTCCAGTGGCGTTTTCACGGGACTGTGCTTCCAATTATTAAGAGTTCATGTTTACAGAGCTCAGAATTGGTGTGTAAAGCCTTGGAATGACGAGAATAGTGTTTATGTTTACAATTAAGGAGGATTGGGTTCGGCATTTTTGTGTGTGAATCAGTTAAAATGGTGACGGTTCTAGTAAATGCTTCTAAGGAAACTGCCTAATTTTGGTAAAACTGTTAAAATACACAATGAGAGTTCCCAGAAATGATTAAGAACGTGTAATAAACACCTCAAGTACACGTAAATAGATTCTTAATACATTAACTGTCGAATTAAATCACGGAGGTTTCCCTTGGAAAGCTGTGAAATGACGAAAATACTGGTAATGTTTACAAGTCCGGGTACTTCCGGTGGCGTTTTCACGGGACTGTCCTTTCAATTATTAAGAGTTCATGTTTACAGAGCTCAGAATGGGTGTATAAAGCCTTGGAATCACGAGAATAGTGTTTATGTTTACAATTAAGGAGGATTGGGTTCGGCATTTTTGTGTGTGAAACAGTTAAAATGGTGACGGTTCTAGTAAATGCTTCTAAGGAAACTGCCTAATTTTGGTAAAACTGTTAAAATACACAATGAGAGTTCCCAGAAATGATTAAGAACGTGTAATAAACACCTCAAGTACATGTAAACAGATTCTTACTACATTTAATGTCGTATTCAATCACGAAGTTTTCCAGGGAAAAGCTGTGGAATGACGAAAATACTGGTAATGTTTACAAGTCCGGGAACTTCCGGTGGCGCTTTCACGGGACTGTGCTTTCAATTATTAAGAGTTCATGTTTATAGAGCTCAGAATTGGTGTATAAAGCCTTGGAATCACGAGAATAGTTTTTATGTTTACAATTTAGGAGGATTGGGTTCGGCATTTTTGTGTGTGAATCAGTTAAAATGGTGACGGTTCTAGTAAATGCTTCTAAGGAAACTGCCTAATTTTGGTAAAACTGTTAAAATACACAATGATAGTTCCAAGAAATGATTAAGAACGTGTAATAAACACCTCAAGTTCACGTAAATAGATTCTTAATACATTAACTGTCGAATTCAATCATGGAGGTTTCCCGTGGAAAGCCATGAAATGACGAAAATACTGGTAATATTTACAACTCCGGGTACTTGGGGGGGCGTTTTCACGGGACTGTGCTTCCAATTATTAAGAGTTCATGTTTACAGAGCTCAGAATTGGTGTGTAAAGCCTTGGAATGACGAGAATAGTGTTTATGTTTACAATTAAGGAGGATTGGGTTCGGCGTTTTTGTGTGTGAATCAGTTAAAATGGTGACGGTTCTAGTAAATACTTCTAAGCAAACTGCCTAATTTTGGTAAAACTGTTAAAATACACAATGAGAGTTCCCAGAAATGATTAAGAACGTGTAATAAACACCTCAAGTACACGTAAACAGATTCTTACTACATTTAATGTCGTATTCAATCACGAAGGTTTCCAGGGAAAAGCTGTGGAATGACGAAAATACTGGTAATGTTTCCAAATCCGGGTACTTCGGGTGGCATTTTCACAGGACTGTGCTTTCAATTATTAAGAGTTCATGTTTACAGAGCTCAGAATTGGTGTGTAAAGCCTTGGAATGACGAGAGTAGTGTTTATGTTTACAATTAAGGAGGATTGGGTTCGGCATTTTTGTGTGTGAATCAGTTAAAATGGTGACGGTTCTAGTAAATATTTCTAAGCAAACTGCCTAATTTTGGTAAAACTGTTAAAATACACAATGATAGTTCCCAGAAATGATTAAAAACGTGGACAAAACATTTCAAGCACACGTAAACAGATTCTTACTACATTTAATGTCGTATTCAATCACGGAGGTTTCCAGGGTAAAGCTGTGGAATGACGAAAATACTGGAAATGTTTACAAGTCCGGGTACTTCCGGTGGCGTTTTCACGGGACTGTCCTTTCAATTATTAAGAGTTCATGTTTACAGAGCTCAGAATGGGTGTATAAAGCCTTGGAATCACGAGAATAGTGTTTATGTTTACAATTAAGGAGGATTGGGTTCGGCATTTTTGTGTGTGAAACAGTTAAAATGGTGACGGTTCTAGTAAATGCTTCTAAGGAAACTGCCTAATTTTGGTAAAACTGTTAAAATACACAATGAGAGTTCCCAGTAATGATTAAGAACGTGTAATAAACACCTCAAGTACACGTAAATAGATTCTTAATACATTAACTGTCGAATTCAATCACGGAGGTTTCCCGTGGAAAGCCATGAAATGACGAAAATACTGGTAATATTTACAACTCCAGGTACTTCGGGTGGCGTTTTCACGGGACTGTGCTTCCAATTATTAAGAGTTCATGTTTACAGAGCTCAGAATTGGTGTGTAAAGCCTTGGAATGACGAGAATAGTGTTTATGTTTACAATTAAGGAGGATTGGGTTCGGCGTTTTTGTGTGTGAATCAGTTAAAATGGTGACGGTTCTAGTAAATACTTCTAAGCAAACTGCCTAATTTTGGTAACACTGTTAAAATACACAATGAAAGTTCCCAGAAATGATTAAGAACGTGTAATAAACACCTCAAGTACACGTAAACAGATTCTTACTACATTTAATGTCGTATTCAATGACGAAGGTTTCCAGGGAAAAGCTGTGGGATGACGAAAATACTGGTAATGTTTACAAGTCCGGGAACTTCCGGTGGCGCTTTCACGGGACTGTGCTTTCAATTATTAAGAGTTCATGTTTATAGAGCTCAGAATTGGTGTATAAAGCCTTGGAATCACGAGAATAGTTTTTATGTTTACAATTTAGGAGGATTGGGTTCGGCATTTTTGTGTGTGAATCAGTTAAAATGGTGACGGTTCTAGTAAATGCTTCTAAGGAAACTGACTAATTTTGGTAAAACTGTTAAAATACACAATGAGAGTTCCAAGAAATGATTAAGAACGTGTAATAAACACCTCAAGTTCACGTAAATAGATTCTTAATACATTAACTGTCGAATTCAATCATGGAGGTTTCCCGTGGAAAGCCATGAAATGACGAAAATACTGGTAATATTTACAACTCCGGGTACTTCGGTTGGCGTTTTCACGGGACTGTGCTTCCAATTATTAAGAGTTCATGTTTACAGAGCTCAGAATTGGTGTGTAAAGCCTTGGAATGACGAGAATAGTGTTTATGTTTACAATTAAGGAGGATTGGGTTCGGCGTTTTTGTGTGTGAATTAGTTAAAATGGTGACGGTACTAATAAATACTTCTAAGCAAACTGCCTAATTTTGGTAACACTGTTAAAATACACAATGAGAGTTCCCAGAAATGATTAAGAACGTGTAATAAACACCTCAAGTACACGTAAACAGATTCTTACTACATTTAATGTCGTATTCCATCACGAAGATTTCCAGGGAAAAGCTGTGGAATGACGAAAATACTGGTAATGTTTACAAGTCCAGGTACTTCCGTTGGCATTTTCACGGGACTGTGCTTTCAATTATTAAGAGTTCATGTTTACAGAGCTCAGAATTGGTTTATAAAGCCTTGGAATCACGAGAATAGTGTTTATGTTTACAATTAAAGAGGATTGGGTTCGGCATTTTTGTGTGTGAATCAGTTAAAATGGTGACGGTTCTAGTAAATGCTTCTAAGGAAACTGCCTAATTTTGGTAAAACTGTTAAAATACACAATGAGAGTTCCCAGAAATGATTAAGAAAGTGTAATAAACACCTCAAGTACACGTAAATAGATTCTTTATACATTAACTGTCGAATTCAATCACGGAGGTTTCCAGTGGAAAGCCATGAAATGACGAAAATACTGGTAATATTTACAACTCCGGGTACTTCGGGTGGCGTTTTCACGGGACTGTGCATCCAATTATTAAGAGTTCATGTTTACAGAGCTCAGAATTGGTGTGTAAAGCCTTGGAATGACGAGAATAGTGTTTATGTTTACAATTAAGGAGGATTGGGTTCGGCGTTTTTGTGTGTGAATCAGTTAAAATGGTGACGGTTCTAGTAAATACTTCTAAGCAAACTGCCTACTTTTGGTAAAACTGTTAAAATACACAATGAGAGTTCCCAGAAATGATTAAGAACGTGTAATAAACACCTCAAGTACACGTAAACAGATTCTTACTACATTTAATGTCGTATTCAATCACGAAGGTTTCCAGGGAAAAGCTGTGGAATGACGAAAATACTGGTAATGTTTACAAGTCCGGGAACTTCCGGTGGCGCTTTCACGGGACTGTCCTTTCAATTATTAAGAGTTCATGTTTATAGAGCTCAGAATTGGTGTATAAAGCCTTGGAATCACGAGAATAGTTTTTATGTTTACAATTTAGGAGGATTGGGTTCGGCATTTTTGTGTGTGAATCAGTTAAAATGGTGACGGTTCTAGTAAATGCTTCTAAGGAAACTGCCTAATTTTGGTAAAACTGTTAAAATACACAATGATAGTTCCAAGAAATGATTAAGAACGTGTAATAAACACCTCAAGTTCACGTAAATAGATTCTTAATACATTAACTGTCGAATTCAATCATGGAGGTTTCCCGTGGAAAGCCATGAAATGACGAAAATACTGGTAATATTTACAACTCCGGGTACTTGGTGGGGCGTTTTCACGGGACTGTGCTTCCAATTATTAAGAGTTCATGTTTACAGAGCTCAGAATTGGTGTGTAAAGCCTTGGAATGACGAGAATAGTGTTTATGTTTACAATTAAGGAGGATTGGGTTCGGCGTTTTTGTGTGTGAATCAGTTAAAATGGTGACGGTTCTAGTAAATACTTCTAAGCAAACTGCCTAATTTTGGTAAAACTGTTAAAATACACAATGAGAGTTCCCAGAAATGATTAAGAACGTGTAATAAACACCTCAAGTACACGTAAACAGATTCTTACTACATTTAATGTCGTATTCAATCACGAAGGTTTCCAGGGAAAAGCTGTGGAATGACGAAAATACTGGTAATGTTTACAAGTCCGGGTACTTCCGGTGGCGCTTTCACGGGACTGTGCTTTCAATTATTAAGAGTTCATGTTTACAGAGCTCAGAATTGGTGTGTAAAGCCTTGGAATCACGAGAATAGTTTTTATGTTTACAATTAAGGAGGATTGGGTTCGGCATTTTTGTGTGTGAATCAGTTAAAATGGTGACGGTTCTAGTAAATACTTCTAAGCAAACTGCCTAATTTTGGTAAAACTGTTAAAATAAACAATGAGAGTTCCCAGAAATGATTAAGAACGTGTAATAAACACCTCAAGTACACGTAAATAGATTCTTAATACATTAACTGTCGAATTAAATCACGGAGGTTTCCCATGGAAAGCTGTGAAATGACGAAAATACTGGTAATGTTTCCAAATCCGGGTACTTCGGGTGGCATTTTCACAGGACTGTGCTTTCAATTATTAAGAGTTCATGTTTACAGAGCTCAGAATTGGTGTGTAAAGCCTTGGAATGACGAGAGTAGTGTTTATGTTTACAATTAAGGAGGATTGGGTTCGGCATTTTTGTGTGTGAATCAGTTAAAATGGTGACGGTTCTAGTAAATACTTCTAAGCAAACTGCCTAATTTTGGTAAAACTGTTAAAATACACAATGATAGTTCCCAGAAATGATTAAAAACGTGGACAAAACATTTCAAGCACACGTAAACAGATTCTTACTACATTTAATGTCGTATTCAATCACGGAGGTTTCCAGGGGAAAGCTGTGGAATGACGAAAATACTGGTAATGTTTACAAGTCCGGATACTTCCGGTGGCGTTTTCACGGGACTGTCCTTTCAATTATTAAGAGTTCATGTTTACAGAGCTCAGAATGGGTGTATAAAGCCTTGGAATCACGAGAATAGTGTTTATGTTTACAATTAAGGAGGATTGGGTTCGGCATTTTTGTGTGTGAAACAGTTAAAATGGTGACGGTTCTAGTAAATGCTTCTAAGGAAACTGCCTAATTTTGGTAAAACTGTTAAAATACACAATGAGAGTTCCCAGAAATGATTAAGAACGTGTAATAAACACCTCAAGTACACGTAAATAGATTCTTGATACATTAACTGTCGAATTCAATCACGGAGGTTTCCAGTGGAAAGCCATGAAATGACGAAAATACAGGTAATATTTACAACTCCGGGTACTTCGGGTGGCGTTTTCACGGGACTGTGCATCCAATTATTAAGAGTTCATGTTTACAGAGCTCAGAATTGGTGTGTAAAGCCTTGCAATGACGAGAATAGTGTTTATGTTTACAATTAAGGAGGATAGGGTTCGGCGTTTTTGTGTGTGAATCAGTTAAAATGGTGACGGTTCTAGTAAATACTTCTAAGCAAACTGCCTACTTTTGGTAAAACTGTTAAAATACACAATGAGAGTTCCCAGAAATGATTAAGAACGTGTAATAAACACCTCAAGTACACGTAAACAGATTGTTACTACATTTAATGTCGTATTCAATCACGAAGGTTTCCAGGGAAAAGCTGTGGAATGAAGAAAATACTGGTAATGTTTACAAGTCCGGGAACTTCCGGTGGCGCTTTCACGGGACTGTGCTTTCAATTATTAAGAGTTCATGTTTATAGAGCTCAGAATTGGTGTATAAAGCCTTGGAATCACGAGAATAGTTTTTATGTTTACAATTTAGGAGGATTGGGTTCGGCATTTTTGTGTGTGAATCAGTTAAAATGGTGACGGTTCTAGTAAATACTTCTAAGCAAACTGCCTAATTTTGGTAAAACTGTTAAAATATACAATGAGAGTTCCCAGAAATGATTAAGAACATGTAATAAACACCTCAAGTACACGTAAATAGATTCTTAATACATTAACTGTCGAATTCAATCATGGAGGTTTCCCGTGGAAATCCATGAAATGACGAAAATACTGGTAATATTTACAACTCCGGGTACTTCGGGTGGCGTTTTCACGGGACTGTGCTTCCAGTTATTACGATTTCATGTTTACAGAGCTCAGAATTGGTGTGTAAAGCCTTGGAATGACGAGAATAGTGTTTATGTTTACAATTAAGGAGAATTGGGTTCGGCGTTTTTGTGTGTGAATCAGTTAAAATGGTGACGGTTCTAGTAAATACTTCTAAGCAAACTGCCTAATTTTGGTAAAACTGTTAAAATACACAATGGTAGTTCCCAGAAATGATTAAAAACGTGGAAAAAGCACTTCAAGTACACGTAAACAGATTCTTACTACATTTAATGTCGTAGTCAATCACGGAGGTTTCCAGGGGAAAGCTGTGGAATGACGAAAATACTGGTAATGTTTACAAGTCTGGATACTTCCAGTGGCGTTTTCACGGGACTGTGCTTCCAATTATTAAGAGTTCATGTTTACAGAGCTCAGAATTGGTGTGTAAAGCCTTGGAATGACGAGAATAGTGTTTATGTTTACAATTAAGGAGGATTGGGTTCGGCATTTTTGTGTGTGAATCAGTTAAAATGGTGACGGTTCTAGTAAATGCTTCTAAGGAAACTGCCTAATTTTGGTAAAACTGTTAAAATACACAATGAGAGTTCCCAGAAATGATTAAGAACGTGTAATAAACACCTCAAGTACACGTAAATAGATTCTTAATACATTAACTGTCGAATTAAATCACGGAGGTTTCCCTTGGAAAGCTGTGAAATGACGAAAATACTGGTAATGTTTACAAGTCCGGGTACTTCCGGTGGCGTTTTCACGGGACTGTCCTTTCAATTATTAAGAGTTCATGTTTACAGAGCTCAGAATGGGTGTATAAAGCCTTGGAATCACGAGAATAGTGTTTATGTTTACAATTAAGGAGGATTGGGTTCGGCATTTTTGTGTGTGAAACAGTTAAAATGGTGACGGTTCTAGTAAATGCTTCTAAGGAAACTGCCTAATTTTGGTAAAACTGTTAAAATACACAATGAGAGTTCCCAGAAATGATTAAGAACGTGTAATAAACACCTCAAGTACATGTAAACAGATTCTTACTACATTTAATGTCGTATTCAATCACGAAGTTTTCCAGGGAAAAGCTGTGGAATGACGAAAATACTGGTAATGTTTACAAGTCCGGGAACTTCCGGTGGCGCTTTCACGGGACTGTGCTTTCAATTATTAAGAGTTCATGTTTATAGAGCTCAGAATTGGTGTATAAAGCCTTGGAATCACGAGAATAGTTTTTATGTTTACAATTTAGGAGGATTGGGTTCGGCATTTTTGTGTGTGAATCAGTTAAAATGGTGACGGTTCTAGTAAATGCTTCTAAGGAAACTGCCTAATTTTGGTAAAACTGTTAAAATACACAATGATAGTTCCAAGAAATGATTAAGAACGTGTAATAAACACCTCAAGTTCACGTAAATAGATTCTTAATACATTAACTGTCGAATTCAATCATGGAGGTTTCCCGTGGAAAGCCATGAAATGACGAAAATACTGGTAATATTTACAACTCCGGGTACTTGGGGGGGCGTTTTCACGGGACTGTGCTTCCAATTATTAAGAGTTCATGTTTACAGAGCTCAGAATTGGTGTGTAAAGCCTTGGAATGACGAGAATAGTGTTTATGTTTACAATTAAGGAGGATTGGGTTCGGCGTTTTTGTGTGTGAATCAGTTAAAATGGTGACGGTTCTAGTAAATACTTCTAAGCAAACTGCCTAATTTTGGTAAAACTGTTAAAATACACAATGAGAGTTCCCAGAAATGATTAAGAACGTGTAATAAACACCTCAAGTACACGTAAACAGATTCTTACTACATTTAATGTCGTATTCAATCACGAAGGTTTCCAGGGAAAAGCTGTGGAATGACGAAAATACTGGTAATGTTTCCAAATCCGGGTACTTCGGGTGGCATTTTCACAGGACTGTGCTTTCAATTATTAAGAGTTCATGTTTACAGAGCTCAGAATTGGTGTGTAAAGCCTTGGAATGACGAGAGTAGTGTTTATGTTTACAATTAAGGAGGATTGGGTTCGGCATTTTTGTGTGTGAATCAGTTAAAATGGTGACGGTTCTAGTAAATACTTCTAAGCAAACTGCCTAATTTTGGTAAAACTGTTAAAATACACAATGATAGTTCCCAGAAATGATTAAAAACGTGGACAAAACATTTCAAGCACACGTAAACAGATTCTTACTACATTTAATGTCGTATTCAATCACGGAGGTTTCCAGGGGAAAGCTGTGGAATGACGAAAATACTGGTAATGTTTACAAGTCCGGGTACTTCCGGTGGCGTTTTCACGGGACTGTCCTTTCAATTATTAAGAGTTCATGTTTACAGAGCTCAGAATGGGTGTATAAAGCCTTGGAATCACGAGAATAGTGTTTATGTTTACAATTAAGGAGGATTGGGTTCGGCATTTTTGTGTGTGAATCAGTTAAAATGGTGACGGTTCTAGTAAATACTTCTAAGCAAACTGCCTACTTTTGGTAAAACTGTTAAAATACACAATGAGAGTTCCAAGAAATGATTAAGAACGTGTAATAAACACCTCAAGTTCACGTAAATAGATTCTTAATACATTAACTGTCGAATTCAATCATGGAGGTTTCCCGTGGAAAGCCATGAAATGACGAAAATACTGGTAATATTTACAACTCCGGGTACTTCGGTTGGCGTTTTCACGGGACTGTGCTTCCAATTATTAAGAGTTCATGTTTACAGAGCTCAGAATTGGTGTGTAAAGCCTTGGAATGACGAGAATAGTGTTTATGTTTACAATTAAGGAGGATTGGGTTCGGCGTTTTTGTGTGTGAATTAGTTAAAATGGTGACGGTACTAGTAAATACTTCTAAGCAAACTGCCTAATTTTGGTAACACTGTTAAAATACACAATGAGAGTTCCCAGAAATGATTAAGAACGTGTAATAAACACCTCAAGTACACGTAAACAGATTCTTACTACATTTAATGTCGTATTCCATCACGAAGATTTCCAGGGAAAAGCTGTGGAATGACGAAAATACTGGTAATGTTTACAAGTCCAGGTACTTCCGTTGGCATTTTCACGGGACTGTGCTTTCAATTATTAAGAGTTCATGTTTACAGAGCTCAGAATTGGTTTATAAAGCCTTGGAATCACGAGAATAGTGTTTATGTTTACAATTAAAGAGGATTGGGTTCGGCATTTTTGTGTGTGAATCAGTTAAAATGGTGACGGTTCTAGTAAATGCTTCTAAGGAAACTGCCTAATTTTGGTAAAACTGTTAAAATACACAATGAGAGTTCCCAGAAATGATTAAGAAAGTGTAATAAACACCTCAAGTACACGTAAATAGATTCTTTATACATTAACTGTCGAATTCAATCACGGAGGTTTCCAGTGGAAAGCCATGAAATGACGAAAATACTGGTAATATTTACAACTCCGGGTACTTCGGGTGGCGTTTTCACGGGACTGTGCATCCAATTATTAAGAGTTCATGTTTACAGAGCTCAGAATTGGTGTGTAAAGCCTTGGAATGACGAGAATAGTGTTTATGTTTACAATTAAGGAGGATTGGGTTCGGCGTTTTTGTGTGTGAATCAGTTAAAATGGTGACGGTTCTAGTAAATACTTCTAAGCAAACTGCCTACTTTTGGTAAAACTGTTAAAATACACAATGAGAGTTCCCAGAAATGATTAAGAACGTGTAATAAACACCTCAAGTACACGTAAACAGATTCTTACTACATTTAATGTCGTATTCAATCACGAAGGTTTCCAGGGAAAAGCTGTGGAATGACGAAAATACAGGTAATGTTTACAAGTCCGGGTACTTCCGGTGGCGCTTTCTCGGGACTGTGCTTTCAATTATTAAGAGTTCATGTTTACAGAGCTCAGAATTGGTGTGTAAAGCCTTGGAATCACGAGAATAGTTTTTATGTTTACAATTAAGGAGGATTGGGTTCGGCATTTTTGTGTGTGAATCAGTTAAAATGGTGACGGTTCTAGTAAATACTTCTAAGCAAACTGCCTAATTTTGGTAAAACTGTTAAAATATACAATGAGAGCTCCCAGAAATGATTAAGAACATGTAATAAACACCTCAAGTACACGTAAATAGATTCTTAATACATTAACTGTCGAATTCAATCATGGAGGTTTCCCGTGGAAATCCATGAAATGACGAAAATACTGGTAATATTTACAACTCCGGGTACTTCGGGTGGCGTTTTCACGGGACTGTGCTTCCAATTATTACGATTTCATGTTTACAGAGCTCAGAATTGGTGTGTAAAGCCTTGGAATGACGAGAATAGTGTTTATGTTTACAATTAAGGAGAATTGGGTTCGGCGTTTTTGTGTGTGAATCAGTTAAAATGGTGACGGTTCTAGTAAATACTTCTAAGCAAACTGCCTAATTTTGGTAAAACTGTTAAAATACACAATGATAGTTCCCAGAAATGATTAAAAACGTGGAAAAAGCACTTCAAGTACACGTAAACAGATTCTTACTACATTTAATGTCGTAGTCAATCACGGAGGTTTCCAGGGGAAAGCTGTGGAATGACGAAAATACTGGTAATGTTTACAAGTCTGGGTACTTCCAGTGGCGTTTTCATGGGACTGTGCTTCCAATTATTAAGAGTTCATGTTTACAGAGCTCAGAATTGGTGTGTAAAGCCTTGGAATGACGAGAATAGTGTTTATGTTTACAATTAAGGAGGATTGGGTTCGGCATTTTTGTGTGTGAATCTGTTAAAATGGTGACGGTTCTAGTAAATGCTTCTAAGGAAACTGCCTAATTTTGGTAAAACTGTTAAAATACACAATGAGAGTTCCCAGAAATGATTAAGAACGTGTAATAAACACCTCAAGTACACGTAAATAGATTCTTAATACATTAACTGTCGAATTAAATCACGGAGGTTTCCCATGGAAAGCTGTGAAATGACGAAAATACTGGTAATGTTTACAAATCCGGGTACTTCGGGTGGCGTTTTCACGGGACTGTCCTTTCAATTATTAAGAGTTCATTTTTACAGAGCTCAGAATTGGTGTATAAAGCCTTGGAATCACGAGAATAGTGTTTATGTTTACAATTAAGGAGGATTGGGTTCGGCATTTTTGTGTGTGAAACAGTTAAAATGGTGACGGTTCTAGTAAATGCTTCTAAGGAAACTGCCTAATTTTGGTAAAACTGTTAAAATACACAATGAGAGTTCCCAGAAATGATTAAGAACGTGTAATAAACACCTCAAGTACACGTAAATAGATTCTTAATACATTAACTGTCGAATTCAATCACGGAGGTTTCCAGTGGAAAGCCATGAAATGACGCAAATACAGGTAATATTTACAACTCCGGGTACTTCGGGTGGCGTTTTCACGGGACTGTGCATCCAATTATTAAGAGTTCATGTTTACAGAGCTCAGAATTGGTGTGTAAAGCCTTGGAATGACGAGAATATTGTTTATGTTTACAATTAAGGAGGATAGGTTTCGGCGTTTTTGTGTGTGAATCAGTTAAAATGGTGACGGTTATAGTAAATACTTCTAAGCAAACTGCCTACTTTTGGTAAAACTGTTAAAATACACAATGAGAGTTCCCAGAAGTGATTAAGAACGTGTAATAAACACCTCAAGTACACGTCAACAGATTCTTACTACATTTAATGTCGTATTCAATCACGAAGGTTTCCAGGGAAAAGCTGTGGAATGACGAAAATACTGGTAATGTTTACAAGTCCGGGAACTTCCGGTGGCGCTTTCACGGGACTGTCCTTTCAATTATTAAGAGTTCATGTTTATAGAGCTCAGAATTGGTGTATAAAGCCTTGGAATCACGAGAATAGTTTTTATGTTTACAATTTAGGAGGATTGGGTTCGGCATTTTTGTGTGTGAATCAGTTAAAATGGTGACGGTTCTAGTAAATGCTTCTAAGGAAACTGCCTAATTTTGGTAAAACTGTTAAAATACACAATGATAGTTCCAAGAAATGATTAAGAACGTGTAATAAACACCTCAAGTTCACGTAAATAGATTCTTAATACATTAACTGTCGAATTCAATCATGGAGGTTTCCCGTGGAAAGCCATGAAATGACGAAAATACTGGTAATATTTACAACTCCGGGTACTTCGGGTGGCGTTTTCACGGGACTGTGCATCCAATTATTAAGAGTTCATGTTTACAGAGCTCAGAATTGGTGTGTAAAGCCTTGGAATGACGAGAATAGTGTTTATGTTTACAATTAAGGAGGATAGGGTTCGGCGTTTTTGTGTGTGAATCAGTTAAAATGGTGACGGTTCTAGTAAATACTTCTAAGCAAACTGCCTAGTTTTGGTAAAACTGTTAAAATACACAATGATAGTTCCCAGAAATGATTAAGAACGTGTAATAAACACCTCAAGTACACGTAAACAGATTCTTACTACATTTAATGTCATATTCAATCACGAAGGTTTCCAGGGAAAAGCTGTGGGATGACGAAAATACTGGTAATGTTTACAAGTCCGGGAACTTCCGGTGGCGCTTTCACGGGACTGTGCTTTCAATTATTAAGAGTTCATGTTTATAGAGCTCAGAATTGGTGTATAAAGCCTTGGAATCACGAGAATAGTTTTTATGTTTACAATTTAGGAGGATTGGGTTCGGCATTTTTGTGTGTGAATCAGTTAAAATGGTGACGGTTCTAGTAAATGCTTCTAAGGAAACTGACTAATTTTGGTAAAACTGTTAAAATACACAATGAGAGTTCCAAGAAATGATTAAGAACGTGTAATAAACACCTCAAGTTCACGTAAATAGATTCTTAATACATTAACTGTCGAATTCAATCATGGAGGTTTCCCGTGGAAAGCCATGAAATGACGAAAATACTGGTAATATTTACAACTCCGGGTACTTCGGTTGGCGTTTTCACGGGACTGTGCTTCCAATTATTAAGAGTTCATGTTTACAGAGCTCAGAATTGGTGTGTAAAACCTTGGAATGACGAGAATAGTGTTTATGTTTACAATTAAGGAGGATTGGGTTCGGCGTTTTTGTGTGTGAATTAGTTAAAATGGTGACGGTTCTAGTAAATACTTCTAAGCAAACTGCCTAATTTTGGTAACACTGTTAAAATACACAATGAGAGTTCCCAGAAATGATTAAGAACGTGTAATAAACACCTCAAGTACACGTAAACAGATTCTTACTACATTTAATGTCGTATTCCATCACGAAGATTTCCAGGGAAAAGCTGTGGAATGACGAAAATACTGGTAATGTTTACAAGTCCAGGTACTTCCGTTGGCATTTTCACGGGACTGTGCTTTCAATTATTAAGAGTTCATGTTTACAGAGCTCAGAATTGGTTTATAAAGCCTTGGAATCACGAGAATAGTGTTTATGTTTACAATTAAAGAGGATTGGGTTCGGCATTTTTGTGTGTGAATCAGTTAAAATGGTGACGGTTCTAGTAAATGCTTCTAAGGAAACTGCCTAATTTTGGTAAAACTGTTAAAATACACAATGAGAGTTCCCAGAAATGATTAAGAACGTGTAATAAACACCTCAAGTACACGTAAATAGATTCTTTATACATTAACTGTCGAATTCAATCACGGAGGTTTCCAGTGGAAAGCCATGAAATGACGAAAATACTGGTAATATTTACAACTCCGGGTACTTCGGGTGGCGTTTTCACGGGACTGTGCATCCAATTATTAAGAGTTCATGTTTACAGAGCTCAGAATTGGTGTGTAAAGCCTTGGAATGACGAGAATAGTGTTTATGTTTACAATTAAGGAGGATTGGGTTCGGCGTTTTTGTGTGTGAATCAGTTAAAATGGTGACGGTTCTAGTAAATACTTCTAAGCAAACTGCCTACTTTTGGTAAAACTGTTAAAATACACAATGAGAGTTCCCAGAAATGATTAAGAACGTGTAATAAACACCTCAAGTACACGTAAACAGATTCTTACTACATTTAATGTCGTATTCAATCACGAAGGTTTCCAGGGAAAAGCTGTGGAATGACGAAAATACAGGTAATGTTTACAAGTCCGGGTACTTCCGGTGGCGCTTTCTCGGGACTGTGCTTTCAATTATTAAGAGTTCATGTTTACAGAGCTCAGAATTGGTGTGTAAAGCCTTGGAATCACGAGAATAGTTTTTATGTTTACAATTAAGGAGGATTGGGTTCGGCATTTTCGTGTGTGAATCAGTTAAAATGGTGACGGTTCTAGTAAATACTTCTAAGCAAACTGCCTAATTTTGGTAAAACTGTTAAAATATACAATGAGAGTTCCCAGAAATGATTAAGAACATGTAATAAACACCTCAAGTACACGTAAATAGATTCTTAATACATTAACTGTCGAATTCAATCATGGAGGTTTCCCGTGGAAATCCATGAAATGACGAAAATACTGGTAATATTTACAACTCCGGGTACTTCGGGTGGCGTTTTCACGGGACTGTGCTTCCAATTATTACGATTTCATGTTTACAGAGCTCAGAATTGGTGTGTAAAGCCTTGGAATGACGAGAATAGTGTTTATGTTTACAATTAAGGAGAATTGGGTTCGGCGTTTTTGTGTGTGAATCAGTTAAAATGGTGACGGTTCTAGTAAATACCTCTAAGCAAACTGCCTAATTTTGGTAAAACTGTTAAAATACACAATGATAGTTCCCAGAAATGATTAAAAACGTGGAAAAAGCACTTCAAGTACACGTAAACAGATTCTTACTACATTTAATGTCGTAGTCAATCACGGAGGTTTCCAGGGGAAAGCTGTGGAATAACGAAAATACTGGTAATGTTTACAAGTCTGGGTACTTCCAGTGGCGTTTTCATGGGACTGTGCTTCCAATTATTAAGAGTTCATGTTTACAGAGCTCAGAATTGGTGTGTAAAGCCTTGGAATGACGAGAATAGTGTTTATGTTTACAATTAAGGAGGATTGGGTTCGGCATTTTTGTGTGTGAATCAGTTAAAATGGTGACGGTTCTAGTAAATGCTTCTAAGGAAACTGCCTAATTTTGGTAAAACTGTTAAAATACACAATGAGAGTTCCCAGAAATGATTAAGAACGTGTAATAAACACCTCAAGTACACGTAAATAGATTCTTAATACATTAACTGTCGAATTAAATCACGGAGGTTTCCCATGGAAAGCTGTGAAATGACGAAAATACTGGTAATGTTTACAAATCCGGGTACTTCGGGTGGCGTTTTCACGGGACTGTCCTTTCAATTATTAAGAGTTCATGTTTACAGAGCTCAGAATTGGTGTATAAAGCCTTGGAATCACGAGAATAGTGTTTATGTTTACAATTAAGGAGGATTGGGTTCGGCATTTTTGTGTGTGAAACAGTTAAAATGGTGACGGTTCTAGTAAATGCTTCTAAGGAAACTGCCTAATTTTGGTAAAACTGTTAAAATACACAATGAGAGTTCCCAGAAATGATTAAGAACGTGTAATAAACACCTCAAGTACACGTAAACAGATTCTTACTACATTTAATGTCATATTCAATCACGAAGGTTTCCAGGGAAAAGCTGTGGGATGACGAAAATACTGGTAATGTTTACAAGTCCGGGAACTTCCGGTGGCGCTTTCACGGGACTGTGCTTTCAATTATTAAGAGTTCATGTTTATAGAGCTCAGAATTGGTGTATAAAGCCTTGGAATCACGAGAATAGTTTTTATGTTTACAATTTAGGAGGATTGGGTTCGGCATTTTTGTGTGTGAATCAGTTAAAATGGTGACGGTTCTAGTAAATGCTTCTAAGGAAACTGACTAATTTTGGTAAAACTGTTAAAATACACAATGAGAGTTCCCAGAAATGATTAAGAACGTGTAATAAACACCTCAAGTTCACGTAAATAGATTCTTAATACATTAACTGTCGAATTCAATCATGGAGGTTTCCCGTGGAAAGCCATGAAATGACGAAAATACTGGTAATATTTACAACTCCGGGTACTTCGGTTGGCGTTTTCACGGGACTGTGCTTCCAATTATTAAGAGTTCATGTTTACAGAGCTCAGAATTGGTGTGTAAAGCCTTGGAATGACGAGAATAGTGTTTATGTTTACAATTAAGGAGGATTGGGTTCGGCGTTTTTGTGTGTGAATTAGTTAAAATGGTGACGGTTATAGTAAATACTTCTAAGCAAACTGCCTAATTTTGGTAACACTGTTAAAATACACAATGAGAGTTCCCAGAAATGATTAAGAACGTGTAATAAACACCTCAAGTACACGTAAACAGATTCTTACTACATTTAATGTCGTATTCCATCACGAAGATTTCCAGGGAAAAGCTGTGGAATGACGAAAATACTGGTAATGTTTACAAGTCCAGGTACTTCCGTTGGCATTTTCACGGGACTGTGCTTTCAATTATTAAGAGTTCATGTTTACAGAGCTCAGAATTGGTTTATAAAGCCTTGGAATCACGAGAATAGTGTTTATGTTTACAATTAAAGAGGATTGGGTTCGGCATTTTTGTGTGTGAATCAGTTAAAATGGTGACGGTTCTAGTAAATGCTTCTAAGGAAACTGCCTAATTTTGGTAAAACTGTTAAAATACACAATGAGAGTTCCCAGAAATGATTAAGAACGTGTAATAAACACCTCAAGTACACGTAAATAGATTCTTGATACATTAACTGTCGAATTCAATCACGGAGGTTTCCAGTGGAAAGCCATGAAATGACGAAAATACAGGTAATATTTACAACTCCGGGTACTTCGGGTGGCGTTTTCACGGGACTGTGCATCCAATTATTAAGAGTTCATGTTTACAGAGCTCAGAATTGGTGTGTAAAGCCTTGGAATGACGAGAATAGTGTTTATGTTTACAATTAAGGAGGATTGGGTTCGGCGTTTTTGTGTGTGAATCAGTTAAAATGGTGACGGTTCTAGTAAATACTTCTAAGCAAACTGCCTACTTTTGGTAAAACTGTTAAAATACACAATGAGAGTTCCCAGAAATGATTAAGAACGTGTAATAAACACCTCAAGTACACGTAAACAGATTCTTACTACATTTAATGTCGTATTCAATCACGAAGGTTTCCAGGGAAAAGCTGTGGAATGACGAAAATACAGGTAATGTTTACAAGTCCGGGTACTTCCGGTGGCGCTTTCTCGGGACTGTGCTTTCAATTATTAAGAGTTCATGTTTACAGAGCTCAGAATTGGTGTGTAAAGCCTTGGAATCACGAGAATAGTTTTTATGTTTACAATTAAGGAGGATTGGGTTCGGCATTTTCGTGTGTGAATCAGTTAAAATGGTGACGGTTCTAGTAAATACTTCTAAGCAAACTGCCTAATTTTGGTAAAACTGTTAAAATATACAATGAGAGTTCCCAGAAATGATTAAGAACATGTAATAAACACCTCAAGTACACGTAAATAGATTCTTAATACATTAACTGTCGAATTCAATCATGGAGGTTTCCCGTGGAAATCCATGAAATGACGAAAATACTGGTAATATTTACAACTCCGGGTACTTCGGGTGGCGTTTTCACGGGACTGTGCTTCCAATTATTACGATTTCATGTTTACAGAGCTCAGAATTGGTGTGTAAAGCCTTGGAATGACGAGAATAGTGTTTATGTTTACAATTAAGGAGAATTGGGTTCGGCGTTTTTGTGTGTGAATCAGTTAAAATGGTGACGGTTCTAGTAAATACCTCTAAGCAAACTGCCTAATTTTGGTAAAACTGTTAAAATACACAATGATAGTTCCCAGAAATGATTAAAAACGTGGAAAAAGCACTTCAAGTACACGTAAACAGATTCTTACTACATTTAATGTCGTAGTCAATCACGGAGGTTTCCAGGGGAAAGCTGTGGAATGACGAAAATACTGGTAATGTTTACAAGTCTGGGTACTTCCAGTGGCGTTTTCATGGGACTGTGCTTCCAATTATTAAGAGTTCATGTTTACAGAGCTCAGAATTGGTGTGTAAAGCCTTGGAATGACGAGAATAGTGTTTATGTTTACAATTAAGGAGGATTGGGTTCGGCATTTTTGTGTGTGAATCAGTTAAAATGGTGACGGTTCTAGTAAATGCTTCTAAGGAAACTGCCTAATTTTGGTAAAACTGTTAAAATACACAATGAGAGTTCCCAGAAATGATTAAGAACGTGTAATAAACACCTCAAGTACACGTAAATAGATTCTTAATACATTAACTGTCGAATTTAATCACGGAGGTTTCCCATGGAAAGCTGTGAAATGACGAAAATACTGGTAATGTTTACAAATCCGGGTACTTCGGGTGGCGTTTTCACGGGACTGTCCTTTCAATTATTAAGAGTTCATGTTTACAGAGCTCAGAATTGGTGTATAAAGCCTTGGAATCACGAGAATAGTGTTTATGTTTACAATTAAGGAGGATTGGGTTCGGCATTTTTGTGTGTGAAACAGTTAAAATGGTGACGGTTCTAGTAAATGCTTCTAAGGAAACTGCCTAATTTTGGTAAAACTGTTAAAATACACAATGAGAGTTCCCAGAAATGATTAAGAACGTGTAATAAACACCTCAAGTACACGTAAACAGATTCTTACTACATTTAATGTCATATTCAATCACGAAGGTTTCCAGGGAAAAGCTGTGGGATGACGAAAATACTGGTAATGTTTACAAGTCCGGGAACTTCCGGTGGCGCTTTCACGGGACTGTGCTTTCAATTATTAAGAGTTCATGTTTATAGAGCTCAGAATTGGTGTATAAAGCCTTGGAATCACGAGAATAGTTTTTATGTTTACAATTTAGGAGGATTGGGTTCGGCATTTTTGTGTGTGAATCAGTTAAAATGGTGACGGTTCTAGTAAATGCTTCTAAGGAAACTGACTAATTTTGGTAAAACTGTTAAAATACACAATGAGAGTTCCCAGAAATGATTAAGAACGTGTAATAAACACCTCAAGTTCACGTAAATAGATTCTTAATACATTAACTGTCGAATTCAATCATGGAGGTTTCCCGTGGAAAGCCATGAAATGACGAAAATACTGGTAATATTTACAACTCCGGGTACTTCGGTTGGCGTTTTCACGGGACTGTGCTTCCAATTATTAAGAGTTCATGTTTACAGAGCTCAGAATTGGTGTGTAAAGCCTTGGAATGACGAGAATAGTGTTTATGTTTACAATTAAGGAGGATTGGGTTCGGCGTTTTTGTGTGTGAATTAGTTAAAATGGTGACGGTTCTAGTAAATACTTCTAAGCAAACTGCCTAATTTTGGTAACACTGTTAAAATACACAATGAGAGTTCCCAGAAATGATTAAGAACGTGTAATAAACACCTCAAGTACACGTAAACAGATTCTTACTACATTTAATGTCGTATTCCATCACGAAGATTTCCAGGGAAAAGCTGTGGAATGACGAAAATACTGGTAATGTTTACAAGTCCAGGTACTTCCGTTGGCATTTTCACGGGACTGTGCTTTCAATTATTAAGAGTTCATGTTTACAGAGCTCAGAATTGGTTTATAAAGCCTTGGAATCACGAGAATAGTGTTTATGTTTACAATTAAAGAGGATTGGGTTCGGCATTTTTGTGTGTGAATCAGTTAAAATGGTGACGGTTCTAGTAAATGCTTCTAAGGAAACTGCCTAATTTTGGTAAAACTGTTAAAATACACAATGAGAGTTCCCAGAAATGATTAAGAACGTGTAATAAACACCTCAAGTACACGTAAATAGATTCTTGATACATTAACTGTCGAATTCAATCACGGAGGTTTCCAGTGGAAAGCCATGAAATGACGAAAATACAGGTAATATTTACAACTCCGGGTACTTCGGGTGGCGTTTTCACGGGACTGTGCATCCAATTATTAAGAGTTCATGTTTACAGAGCTCAGAATTGGTGTGTAAAGCCTTGGAATGACGAGAATAGTGTTTATGTTTACAATTAAGGAGGATTGGGTTCGGCGTTTTTGTGTGTGAATCAGTTAAAATGGTGACGGTTCTAGTAAATACTCCTAAGCAAACTGCCTACTTTTGGTAAAACTGTTAAAATACACAATGAGAGTTCCCAGAAATGATTAAGAACGTGTAATAAACACCTCAAGTACACGTAAACAGATTCTTACTACATTTAATGTCGTATTCAATCACGAAGGTTTCCAGGGAAAAGCTGTGGAATGACGAAAATACAGGTAATGTTTACAAGTCCGGGTACTTCCGGTGGCGCTTTCTCGGGACTGTGCTTTCAATTATTAAGAGTTCATGTTTACAGAGCTCAGAATTGGTGTGTAAAGCCTTGGAATCACGAGAATAGTTTTTATGTTTACAATTAAGGAGGATTGGGTTCGGCATTTTTGTGTGTGAATCAGTTAAAATGGTGACGGTTCTAGTAAATACTTCTAAGCAAACTGCCTAATTTTGGTAAAACTGTTAAAATATACAATGAGAGTTCCCAGAAATGATTAAGAACATGTAATAAACACCTCAAGTACACGTAAATAGATTCTTAATACATTAACTGTCGAATTCAATCACGGAGGTTTCCCGTGGAAATCCATGAAATGACGAAAATACTGGTAATATTTACAACTCCGGGTACTTCGGGTGGCGTTTTCACGGGACTGTGCTTCCAATTATTACGATTTCATGTTTACAGAGCTCAGAATTGGTGTGTAAAGCCTTGGAATGACGAGAATAGTGTTTATGTTTACAATTAAGGAGAATTGGGTTCGGCGTTTTTGTGTGTGAATCAGTTAAAATGGTGACGGTTCTAGTAAATACTTCTAAGCAAACTGCCTAATTTTGGTAAAACTGTTAAAATACACAATGATAGTTCCCAGAAATGATTAAAAACGTGGAAAAAGCACTTCAAGTACACGTAAACAGATTCTTACTACATTTAATGTCGTAGTCAATCACGGAGGTTTCCAGGGGAAAGCTGTGGAATGACGAAAATACTGGTAATGTTTACAAGTCTGGGTACTTCCAGTGGCGTTTTCATGGGACTGTGCTTCCAATTATTAAGAGTTCATGTTTACAGAGCTCAGAATTGGTGTGTAAAGCCTTGGAATGACGAGAATAGTGTTTATGTTTACAATTAAGGAGGATTGGGTTCGGCATTTTTGTGTGTGAATCAGTTAAAATGGTGACGGTTCTAGTAAATGCTTCTAAGGAAACTGCCTAATTTTGGTAAAACTGTTAAAATACACAATGAGAGTTCCCAGAAATGATTAAGAACGTGTAATAAACACCTCAAGTACACGTAAATAGATTCTTAATACATTAACTGTCGAATTAAATCACGGAGGTTTCCCATGGAAAGCTGTGAAATGACGAAAATACTGGTAATGTTTACAAATCCGGGTACTTCGGGTGGCGTTTTCACGGGACTGTCCTTTCAATTATTAAGAGTTCATGTTTACAGAGCTCAGAATTGGTGTATAAAGCCTTGGAATCACGAGAATAGTGTTTATGTTTACAATTAAGGAGGATTGGGTTCGGCATTTTTGTGTGTGAAACAGTTAAAATGGTGACGGTTCTAGTAAATGCTTCTAAGGAAACTGCCTAATTTTGGTAAAACTGTTAAAATACACAATGAGAGTTCCCAGAAATGATTAAGAACGTGTAATAAACACCTCAAGTACACGTAAACAGATTCTTACTACATTTAATGTCATATTCAATCACGAAGGTTTCCAGGGAAAAGCTGTGGGATGACGAAAATACTGGTAATGTTTACAAGTCCGGGAACTTCCGGTGGCGCTTTCACGGGACTGTGCTTTCAATTATTAAGAGTTCATGTTTATAGAGCTCAGAATTGGTGTATAAAGCCTTGGAATCACGAGAATAGTTTTTATGTTTACAATTTAGGAGGATTGGGTTCGGCATTTTTGTGTGTGAATCAGTTAAAATGGTGACGGTTCTAGTAAATGCTTCTAAGGAAACTGACTAATTTTGGTAAAACTGTTAAAATACACAATGAGAGTTCCCAGAAATGATTAAGAACGTGTAATAAACACCTCAAGTTCACGTAAATAGATTCTTAATACATTAACTGTCGAATTCAATCATGGAGGTTTCCCGTGGAAAGCCATGAAATGACGAAAATACTGGTAATATTTACAACTCCGGGTACTTCGGTTGGCGTTTTCACGGGACTGTGCTTCCAATTATTAAGAGTTCATGTTTACAGAGCTCAGAATTGGTGTGTAAAGCCTTGGAATGACGAGAATAGTGTTTATGTTTACAATTAAGGAGGATTGGGTTCGGCGTTTTTGTGTGTGAATTAGTTAAAATGGTGACGGTTCTAGTAAATACTTCTAAGCAAACTGCCTAATTTTGGTAACACTGTTAAAATACACAATGAGAGTTCCCAGAAATGATTAAGAACGTGTAATAAACACCTCAAGTACACGTAAACAGATTCTTACTACATTTAATGTCGTATTCCATCACGAAGATTTCCAGGGAAAAGCTGTGGAATGACGAAAATACTGGTAATGTTTACAAGTCCAGGTACTTCCGTTGGCATTTTCACGGGACTGTGCTTTCAATTATTAAGAGTTCATGTTTACAGAGCTCAGAATTGGTTTATAAAGCCTTGGAATCACGAGAATAGTGTTTATGTTTACAATTAAAGAGGATTGGGTTCGGCATTTTTGTGTGTGAATCAGTTAAAATGGTGACGGTTCTAGTAAATGCTTCTAAGGAAACTGCCTAATTTTGGTAAAACTGTTAAAATACACAATGAGAGTTCCCAGAAATGATTAAGAACGTGTAATAAACACCTCAAGTACACGTAAATAGATTCTTGATACATTAACTGTCGAATTCAATCACGGAGGTTTCCAGTGGAAAGCCATGAAATGACGAAAATACAGGTAATATTTACAACTCCGGGTACTTCGGGTGGCGTTTTCACGGGACTGTGCATCCAATTATTAAGAGTTCATGTTTACAGAGCTCAGAATTGGTGTGTAAAGCCTTGGAATGACGAGAATAGTGTTTATGTTTACAATTAAGGAGGATTGGGTTCGGCGTTTTTGTGTGTGAATCAGTTAAAATGGTGACGGTTCTAGTAAATACTTCTAAGCAAACTGCCTACTTTTGGTAAAACTGTTAAAATACACAATGAGAGTTCCCAGAAATGATTAAGAACGTGTAATAAACACCTCAAGTACACGTAAACAGATTCTTACTACATTTAATGTCGTATTCAATCACGAAGGTTTCCAGGGAAAAGCTGTGGAATGACGAAAATACAGGTAATGTTTACAAGTCCGGGTACTTCCGGTGGCGCTTTCTCGGGACTGTGCTTTCAATTATTAAGAGTTCATGTTTACAGAGCTCAGAATTGGTGTGTAAAGCCTTGGAATCACGAGAATAGTTTTTATGTTTACAATTAAGGAGGATTGGGTTCGGCATTTTTGTGTGTGAATCAGTTAAAATGGTGACGGTTCTAGTAAATACTTCTAAGCAAACTGCCTAATTTTGGTAAAACTGTTAAAATATACAATGAGAGTTCCCAGAAATGATTAAGAACATGTAATAAACACCTCAAGTACACGTAAATAGATTCTTAATACATTAACTGTCGAATTCAATCATGGAGGTTTCCCGTGGAAATCCATGAAATGACGAAAATACTGGTAATATTTACAACTCCGGGTACTTCGGGTGGCGTTTTCACGGGACTGTGCTTCCAATTATTACGATTTCATGTTTACAGAGCTCAGAATTGGTGTGTAAAGCCTTGGAATGACGAGAATAGTGTTTATGTTTACAATTAAGGAGAATTGGGTTCGGCGTTTTTGTGTGTGAATCAGTTAAAATGGTGACGGTTCTAGTAAATACTTCTAAGCAAACTGCCTAATTTTGGTAAAACTGTTAAAATACACAATGATAGTTCCCAGAAATGATTAAAAACGTGGAAAAAGCACTTCAAGTACACGTAAACAGATTCTTACTACATTTAATGTCGTAGTCAATCACGGAGGTTTCCAGGGGAAAGCTGTGGAATGACGAAAATACTGGTAATGTTTACAAGTCTGGGTACTTCCAGTGGCGTTTTCACGGGACTGTGCTTCCAATTATTAAGAGTTCATGTTTACAGAGCTCAGAATTGGTGTGTAAAGCCTTGGAATGACGAGAATAGTGTTTATGTTTACAATTAAGGAGGATTGGGTTCGGCATTTTTGTGTGTGAATCAGTTAAAATGGTGACGGTTCTAGTAAATGCTTCTAAGGAAACTGCCTAATTTTGGTAAAACTGTTAAAATACACAATGAGAGTTCCCAGAAATGATTAAGAACGTGTAATAAACACCTCAAGTACACGTAAATAGATTCTTAATACATTAACTGTCGAATTAAATCACGGAGGTTTCCCATGGAAAGCTGTGAAATGACGAAAATACTGGTAATGTTTACAAATCCGGGTACTTCGGGTGGCGTTTTCACGGGACTGTCCTTTCAATTATTAAGAGTTCATGTTTACAGAGCTCAGAATTGGTGTATAAAGCCTTGGAATCACGAGAATAGTGTTTATGTTTACAATTAAGGAGGATTGGGTTCGGCATTTTTGTGTGTGAAACAGTTAAAATGGTGACGGTTCTAGTAAATGCTTCTAAGGAAACTGCCTAATTTTGGTAAAACTGTTAAAATACACAATGAGAGTTCCCAGAAATGATTAAGAACGTGTAATAAACACCTCAAGTACACGTAAATAGATTCTTAATACATTAACTGTCGAATTCAATCACGGAGGTTTCCAGTGGAAAGCCATGAAATGACGCAAATACAGGTAATATTTACAACTCCGGGTACTTCGGGTGGCGTTTTCACGGGACTGTGCATCCAATTATTAAGAGTTCATGTTTACAGAGCTCAGAATTGGTGTGTAAAGCCTTGGAATGACGAGAATATTGTTTATGTTTACAATTAAGGAGGATAGGGTTCGGCGTTTTTGTGTGTGAATCAGTTAAAATGGTGACGGTTCTAGTAAATACTTCTAAGCAAACTGCCTACTTTTGGTAAAACTGTTAAAATACACAATGAGAGTTCCCAGAAATGATTAAGAACGTGTAATAAACACCTCAAGTACACGTAAACAGATTCTTACTACATTTAATGTCGTATTCAATCACGAAGGTTTCCAGGGAAAAGCTGTGGAATGACGAAAATACTGGTAATGTTTACAAGTCCGGGAACTTCCGGTGGCGCTTTCACGGGACTGTCCTTTCAATTATTAAGAGTTCATGTTTATAGAGCTCAGAATTGGTGTATAAAGCCTTGGAATCACGAGAATAGTTTTTATGTTTACAATTTAGGAGGATTGGGTTCGGCATTTTTGTGTGTGAATCAGTTAAAATGGTGACGGTTCTAGTAAATGCTTCTAAGGAAACTGCCTAATTTTGGTAAAACTGTTAAAATACACAATGATAGTTCCAAGAAATGATTAAGAACGTGTAATAAACACCTCGAGTTCACGTAAATAGATTCTTAATACATTAACTGTCGAATTCAATCATGGAGGTTTCCCGTGGAAAGCCATGAAATGACGAAAATACTGGTAATATTTACAACTCCGGGTACTTGGGGGGGCGTTTTCACGGGACTGTGCTTCCAATTATTAAGAGTTCATGTTTACAGAGCTCAGAATTGGTGTGTAAAGCCTTGGAATGACGAGAATAGTGTTTATGTTTACAATTAAGGAGGATTGGGTTCGGCGTTTTTGTGTGTGAATCAGTTAAAATGGTGACGGTTCTAGTAAATACTTCTAAGCAAACTGCCTAATTTTGGTAAAACTGTTAAAATACACAATGAGAGTTCCCAGAAATGATTAAGAACGTGTAATAAACACCTCAAGTACACGTAAACAGATTCTTACTACATTTAATGTTGTATTCAATCACGAATGTTTCCAGGGAAAAGCTGTGGAATGACGAAAATACTGGTAATGTTTACAAGTCCGGGTACTTCCGGTGGCGCTTTCACGGGACTGTGCTTTCAATTATTAAGAGTTCATGTTTACAGAGCTCAGAATTGGTGTGTAAAGCCTTGGAATCACGAGAATAGTTTTTATGTTTACAATTAAGGAGGATTGGGTTCGGCATTTTTGTGTGTGAATCAGTTAAAATGGTGACGGTTCTAGTAAATACTTCTAAGCAAACTGCCTAATTTTGGTAAAACTGTTAAAATAAACAATGAGAGTTCCCAGAAATGATTAAGAACGTGTAATAAACACCTCAAGTACACGTAAATAGATTCTTAATACATTAACTGTCGAATTAAATCACGGAGGTTTCCCATGGAAAGCTGTGAAATGACGAAAATACTGGTAATGTTTCCAAATCCGGGTACTTCGGGTGGCATTTTCACAGGACTGTGCTTTCAATTATTAAGAGTTCATGTTTACAGAGCTCAGAATTGGTGTGTAAAGCCTTGGAATGACGAGAGTAGTGTGTATGTTTACAATTAAGGAGGATTGGGTTCGGCATTTTTGTGTGTGAATCAGTTAAAATGGTGACGGTTCTAGTAAATACTTCTAAGCAAACTGCCTAATTTTGGTAAAACTGTTAAAATACACAATGATAGTTCCCAGAAATGATTAAAAACGTGGACAAAACATTTCAAGCACACGTAAACAGATTCTTACTACATTTAATGTCGTATTCAATCACGGAGGTTTCCAGGGGAAGCTGTGGAATGACGAAAATACTGGTAATGTTTACAAGTCCGGATACTTCCGGTGGCGTTTTCACGGGACTGTCCTTTCAATTATTAAGAGTTCATGTTTACAGAGCTCAGAATGGGTGTATAAAGCCTTGGAATCACGAGAATAGTGTTTATGTTTACAATTAAGGAGGATTGGGTTCGGCATTTTTGTGTGTGAAACAGTTAAAATGGTGACGGTTCTAGTAAATGCTTCTAAGGAAACTGCCTAATTTTGGTAAAACTGTTAAAATACACAATGAGAGTTCCCAGAAATGATTAAGAACGTGTAATAAACACCTCAAGTACACGTAAATAGATTCTTGATACATTAACTGTCGAATTCAATCACGGAGGTTTCCAGTGGAAAGCCATGAAATGACGAAAATACAGGTAATATTTACAACTCCGGGTACTTCGGGTGGCGTTTTCACGGGACTGTGCATCCAATTATTAAGAGTTCATGTTTACAGAGCTCAGAATTGGTGTGTAAAGCCTTGGAATGACGAGAATAGTGTTTATGTTTACAATTAAGGAGGATTGGGTTCGGCGTTTTTGTGTGTGAATAAGTTAAAATGGTGACGGTTCTAGTAAATACTTCTAAGCAAACTGCCTACTTTTGGTAAAACTGTTAAAATACACAATGAGAGTTCCCAGAAATGATTAAGAACGTGTAATAAACACCTCAAGTACACGTAAACAGATTCTTACTACATTTAATGTCGTATTCAATCACGAAGGTTTCCAGGGAAAAGCTGTGGAATGACGAAAATACAGGTAATGTTTACAAGTCCGGGTACTTCCGGTGGCGCTTTCTCGGGACTGTGCTTTCAATTATTAAGAGTTCATGTTTACAGAGCTCAGAATTGGTGTGTAAAGCCTTGGAATCACGAGAATAGTTTTTATGTTTACAATTAAGGAGGATTGGGTTCGGCATTTTTGTGTGTGAATCAGTTAAAATGGTGACGGTTCTAGTAAATACTTCTAAGCAAACTGCCTAATTTTGGTAAAACTGTTAAAATATACAATGAGAGTTCCCAGAAATGATTAAGAACATGTAATAAACACCTCAAGTACACGTAAATAGATTCTTAATACATTAACTGTCGAATTCAATCATGGAGGTTTCCGGTGGAAATCCATGAAATGACGAAAATACTGGTAATATTTACAACTCCGGGTACTTCGGGTGGCGTTTTCACGGGACTGTGCTTCCAATTATTACGATTTCATGTTTACAGAGCTCAGAATTGGTGTGTAAAGCCTTGGAATGACGAGAATAGTGTTTATGTTTACAATTAAGGAGAATTGGGTTCGGCGTTTTTGTGTGTGAATCAGTTAAAATGGTGACGGTTCTAGTAAATACTTCTAAGCAAACTGCCTAATTTTGGTAAAACTGTTAAAATACACAATGATAGTTCCCAGAAATGATTAAAAACGTGGAAAAAGCACTTCAAGTACACGTAAACAGATTCTTACTACATTTAATGTCGTAGTCAATCACGGAGGTTTCCAGGGGAAAGCTGTGGAATGACGAAAATACTGGTAATGTTTACAAGTCTGGGTACTTCCAGTGGCGTTTTCACGGGACTGTGCTTCCAATTATTAAGAGTTCATGTTTACAGAGCTCAGAATTGGTGTGTAAAGCCTTGGAATGACGAGAATAGTGTTTATGTTTACAATTAAGGAGGATTGGGTTCGGCATTTTTGTGTGTGAATCAGTTAAAATGGTGACGGTTCTAGTAAATGCTTCTAAGGAAACTGCCTAATTTTGGTAAAACTGTTAAAATACACAATGAGAGTTCCCAGAAATGATTAAGAACGTGTAATAAACACCTCAAGTACACGTAAATAGATTCTTAATACATTAACTGTCGAATTAAATCACGGAGGTTTCCCATGGAAAGCTGTGAAATGACGAAAATAGTGGTAATGTTTACAAATCCGGGTACTTCGGGTGGCGTTTTCACGGGACTGTCCTTTCAATTATTAAGAGTTCATGTTTACAGAGCTCAGAATTGGTGTATAAAGCCTTGGAATCACGAGAATAGTGTTTATGTTTACAATTAAGGAGGATTGGGTTCGGCATTTTTGTGTGTGAAACAGTTAAAATGGTGACGGTTCTAGTAAATGCTTCTAAGGAAACTGCCTAATTTTGGTAAAACTGTTAAAATACACAATGAGAGTTCCCAGAAATGATTAAGAACGTGTAATAAACACCTCAAGTACACGTAAATAGATTCTTAATACATTAACTGTCGAATTCAATCACGGAGGTTTCCAGTGGAAAGCCATGAAATGACGCAAATACAGGTAATATTTACAACTCCGGGTACTTCGGGTGGCGTTTTCACGGGACTGTGCATCCAATTATTAAGAGTTCATGTTTACAGAGCTCAGAATTGGTGTGTAAAGCCTTGGAATGACGAGAATATTTTTTATGTTTACAATTAAGGAGGATATTGTTCGGCGTTTTTGTGTGTGAATCAGTTAAAATGGTGACGGTTCTAGTAAATACTTCTAAGCAAACTGCCTACTTTTGGTAAAACTGTTAAAATACACAATGAGAGTTCCCAGAAATGATTAAGAACGTGTAATAAACACCTCAAATACACGTAAACAGATTCTTACTACATTTAATGTCGTATTCAATCACGAAGGTTTCCAGGGAAAAGCTGTGGAATGACGAAAATACTGGTAATGTTTACAAGTCCGGGAACTTCCGGTGGCGCTTTCACGGGACTGTCCTTTCAATTATTAAGAGTTCATGTTTATAGAGCTCAGAATTGGTGTATAAAGCCTTGGAATCACGAGAATAGTTTTTATGTTTACAATTTAGGAGGATTGGGTTCGGCATTTTTGTGTGTGAATCAGTTAAAATGGTGACGGTTCTAGTAAATGCTTCTAAGGAAACTGCCTAATTTTGGTAAAACTGTTAAAATACACAATGATAGTTCCAAGAAATGATTAAGAACGTGTAATAAACACCTCAAGTTCACGTAAATAGATTCTTAATACATTAACTGTCGAATTCAATCATGGAGGTTTCCCGTGGAAAGCCATGAAATGACGAAAATACTGGTAATATTTACAACTCCGGGTACTTGGGGGGGCGTTTTCACGGGACTGTGCTTCCAATTATTAAGAGTTCATGTTTACAGAGCTCAGAATTGGTGTGTAAAGCCTTGGAATGACGAGAATAGTGTTTATGTTTACAATTAAGGAGGATTGGGTTCGGCGTTTTTGTGTGTGAATCAGTTAAAATGGTGACGGTTCTAGTAAATACTTCTAAGCAAACTGCCTAATTTTGGTAAAACTGTTAAAATACACAATGAGAGTTCCCAGAAATGATTAAGAACGTGTAATAAACACCTCAAGTACACGTAAACAGATTCTTACTACATTTAATGTCGTATTCAATCACGAAGGTTTCCAGGGAAAAGCTGTGGAATGACGAAAATACTGGTAATGTTTACAAGTCCGGGAACTTCCGGTGGCGCTTTCACGGGACTGTCCTTTCAATTATTAAGAGTTCATGTTTATAGAGCTCAGAATTGGTGTATAAAGCCTTGGAATCACGAGAATAGTTTTTATGTTTACAATTTAGGAGGATTGGGTTCGGCATTTTTGTGTGTGAATCAGTTAAAATGGTGACGGTTCTAGTAAATGCTTCTAAGGAAACTGCCTAATTTTGGTAAAACTGTTAAAATACACAATGATAGTTCCAAGAAATGATTAAGAACGTGTAATAAACACCTCGAGTTCACGTAAATAGATTCTTAATACATTAACTGTCGAATTCAATCATGGAGGTTTCCCGTGGAAAGCCATGAAATGACGAAAATACTGGTAATATTTACAACTCCGGGTACTTGGGGGGGCGTTTTCACGGGACTGTGCTTCCAATTATTAAGAGTTCATGTTTACAGAGCTCAGAATTGGTGTGTAAAGCCTTGGAATGACGAGAATAGTGTTTATGTTTACAATTAAGGAGGATTGGGTTCGGCGTTTTTGTGTGTGAATCAGTTAAAATGGTGACGGTTCTAGTAAATACTTCTAAGCAAACTGCCTAATTTTGGTAAAACTGTTAAAATACACAATGAGAGTTCCCAGAAATGATTAAGAACGTGTAATAAACACCTCAAGTACACGTAAACAGATTCTTACTACATTTAATGTTGTATTCAATCACGAATGTTTCCAGGGAAAAGCTGTGGAATGACGAAAATACTGGTAATGTTTACAAGTCCGGGTACTTCCGGTGGCGCTTTCACGGGACTGTGCTTTCAATTATTAAGAGTTCATGTTTACAGAGCTCAGAATTGGTGTGTAAAGCCTTGGAATCACGAGAATAGTTTTTATGTTTACAATTAAGGAGGATTGGGTTCGGCATTTTTGTGTGTGAATCAGTTAAAATGGTGACGGTTCTAGTAAATACTTCTAAGCAAACTGCCTAATTTTGGTAAAACTGTTAAAATAAACAATGAGAGTTCCCAGAAATGATTAAGAACGTGTAATAAACACCTCAAGTACACGTAAATAGATTCTTAATACATTAACTGTCGAATTAAATCACGGAGGTTTCCCATGGAAAGCTGTGAAATGACGAAAATACTGGTAATGTTTCCAAATCCGGGTACTTCGGGTGGCATTTTCACAGGACTGTGCTTTCAATTATTAAGAGTTCATGTTTACAGAGCTCAGAATTGGTGTGTAAAGCCTTGGAATGACGAGAGTAGTGTGTATGTTTACAATTAAGGAGGATTGGGTTCGGCATTTTTGTGTGTGAATCAGTTAAAATGGTGACGGTTCTAGTAAATACTTCTAAGCAAACTGCCTAATTTTGGTAAAACTGTTAAAATACACAATGATAGTTCCCAGAAATGATTAAAAACGTGGACAAAACATTTCAAGCACACGTAAACAGATTCTTACTACATTTAATGTCGTATTCAATCACGGAGGTTTCCAGGGGAAGCTGTGGAATGACGAAAATACTGGTAATGTTTACAAGTCCGGATACTTCCGGTGGCGTTTTCACGGGACTGTCCTTTCAATTATTAAGAGTTCATGTTTACAGAGCTCAGAATGGGTGTATAAAGCCTTGGAATCACGAGAATAGTGTTTATGTTTACAATTAAGGAGGATTGGGTTCGGCATTTTTGTGTGTGAAACAGTTAAAATGGTGACGGTTCTAGTAAATGCTTCTAAGGAAACTGCCTAATTTTGGTAAAACTGTTAAAATACACAATGAGAGTTCCCAGAAATGATTAAGAACGTGTAATAAACACCTCAAGTACACGTAAATAGATTCTTGATACATTAACTGTCGAATTCAATCACGGAGGTTTCCAGTGGAAAGCCATGAAATGACGAAAATACAGGTAATATTTACAACTCCGGGTACTTCGGGTGGCGTTTTCACGGGACTGTGCATCCAATTATTAAGAGTTCATGTTTACAGAGCTCAGAATTGGTGTGTAAAGCCTTGGAATGACGAGAATAGTGTTTATGTTTACAATTAAGGAGGATTGGGTTCGGCGTTTTTGTGTGTGAATAAGTTAAAATGGTGACGGTTCTAGTAAATACTTCTAAGCAAACTGCCTACTTTTGGTAAAACTGTTAAAATACACAATGAGAGTTCCCAGAAATGATTAAGAACGTGTAATAAACACCTCAAGTACACGTAAACAGATTCTTACTACATTTAATGTCGTATTCAATCACGAAGGTTTCCAGGGAAAAGCTGTGGAATGACGAAAATACAGGTAATGTTTACAAGTCCGGGTACTTCCGGTGGCGCTTTCTCGGGACTGTGCTTTCAATTATTAAGAGTTCATGTTTACAGAGCTCAGAATTGGTGTGTAAAGCCTTGGAATCACGAGAATAGTTTTTATGTTTACAATTAAGGAGGATTGGGTTCGGCATTTTTGTGTGTGAATCAGTTAAAATGGTGACGGTTCTAGTAAATACTTCTAAGCAAACTGCCTAATTTTGGTAAAACTGTTAAAATATACAATGAGAGTTCCCAGAAATGATTAAGAACATGTAATAAACACCTCAAGTACACGTAAATAGATTCTTAATACATTAACTGTCGAATTCAATCATCGAGGTTTCCGGTGGAAATCCATGAAATGACGAAAATACTGGTAATATTTACAACTCCGGGTACTTCGGGTGGCGTTTTCACGGGACTGTGCTTCCAATTATTACGATTTCATGTTTACAGAGCTCAGAATTGGTGTGTAAAGCCTTGGAATGACGAGAATAGTGTTTATGTTTACAATTAAGGAGAATTGGGTTCGGCGTTTTTGTGTGTGAATCAGTTAAAATGGTGACGGTTCTAGTAAATACTTCTAAGCAAACTGCCTAATTTTGGTAAAACTGTTAAAATACACAATGAGAGTTCCCAGAAATGATTAAAAACGTGGAAAAAGCACTTCAAGTACACGTAAACAGATTCTTACTACATTTAATGTCGTAGTCAATCACGGAGGTTTCCAGGGGAAAGCTGTGGAATGACGAAAATACTGGTAATGTTTACAAGTCTGGGTACTTCCAGTGGCGTTTTCACGGGACTGTGCTTCCAATTATTAAGAGTTCATGTTTACAGAGCTCAGAATTGGTGTGTAAAGCCTTGGAATGACGAGAATAGTGTTTATGTTTACAATTAAGGAGGATTGGGTTCGGCATTTTTGTGTGTGAATCAGTTAAAATGGTGACGGTTCTAGTAAATGCTTCTAAGGAAACTGCCTAATTTTGGTAAAACTGTTAAAATACACAATGAGAGTTCCCAGAAATGATTAAGAACGTGTAATAAACACCTCAAGTACACGTAAATAGATTCTTAATACATTAACTGTCGAATTAAATCACGGAGGTTTCCCATGGAAAGCTGTGAAATGACGAAAATAGTGGTAATGTTTACAAATCCGGGTACTTCGGGTGGCGTTTTCACGGGACTGTCCTTTCAATTATTAAGAGTTCATGTTTACAGAGCTCAGAATTGGTGTATAAAGCCTTGGAATCACGAGAATAGTGTTTATGTTTACAATTAAGGAGGATTGGGTTCGGCATTTTTGTGTGTGAAACAGTTAAAATGGTGACGGTTCTAGTAAATGCTTCTAAGGAAACTGCCTAATTTTGGTAAAACTGTTAAAATACACAATGAGAGTTCCCAGAAATGATTAAGAACGTGTAATAAACACCTCAAGTACACGTAAATAGATTCTTAATACATTAACTGTCGAATTCAATCACGGAGGTTTCCAGTGGAAAGCCATGAAATGACGCAAATACAGGTAATATTTACAACTCCGGGTACTTCGGGTGGCGTTTTCACGGGACTGTGCATCCAATTATTAAGAGTTCATGTTTACAGAGCTCAGAATTGGTGTGTAAAGCCTTGGAATGACGAGAATATTTTTTATGTTTACAATTAAGGAGGATATTGTTCGGCGTTTTTGTGTGTGAATCAGTTAAAATGGTGACGGTTCTAGTAAATACTTCTAAGCAAACTGCCTACTTTTGGTAAAACTGTTAAAATACACAATGAGAGTTCCCAGAAATGATTAAGAACGTGTAATAAACACCTCAAATACACGTAAACAGATTCTTACTACATTTAATGTCGTATTCAATCACGAAGGTTTCCAGGGAAAAGCTGTGGAATGACGAAAATACTGGTAATGTTTACAAGTCCGGGAACTTCCGGTGGCGCTTTCACGGGACTGTCCTTTCAATTATTAAGAGTTCATGTTTATAGAGCTCAGAATTGGTGTATAAAGCCTTGGAATCACGAGAATAGTTTTTATGTTTACAATTTAGGAGGATTGGGTTCGGCATTTTTGTGTGTGAATCAGTTAAAATGGTGACGGTTCTAGTAAATGCTTCTAAGGAAACTGCCTAATTTTGGTAAAACTGTTAAAATACACAATGATAGTTCCAAGAAATGATTAAGAACGTGTAATAAACACCTCAAGTTCACGTAAATAGATTCTTAATACATTAACTGTCGAATTCAATCATGGAGGTTTCCCGTGGAAAGCCATGAAATGACGAAAATACTGGTAATATTTACAACTCCGGGTACTTGGGGGGGCGTTTTCACGGGACTGTGCTTCCAATTATTAAGAGTTCATGTTTACAGAGCTCAGAATTGGTGTGTAAAGCCTTGGAATGACGAGAATAGTGTTTATGTTTACAATTAAGGAGGATTGGGTTCGGCGTTTTTGTGTGTGAATCAGTTAAAATGGTGACGGTTCTAGTAAATACTTCTAAGCAAACTGCCTAATTTTGGTAAAACTGTTAAAATACACAATGAGAGTTCCCAGAAATGATTAAGAACGTGTAATAAACACCTCAAGTACACGTAAACAGATTCTTACTACATTTAATGTCGTATTCAATCACGAAGGTTTCCAGGGAAAAGCTGTGGAATGACGAAAATACTGGTAATGTTTACAAGTCCGGGTACTTCCGGTGGCGCTTTCACGGGACTGTGCTTTCAATTATTAAGAGTTCATGTTTACAGAGCTCAGAATTGGTGTGTAAAGCCTTGGAATCACGAGAATAGTTTTTATGTTTACAATTAAGGAGGATTGGGTTCGGCATTTTTGTGTGTGAATCAGTTAAAATGGTGACGGTTCTAGTAAATACTTCTAAGCAAACTGCCTAATTTTGGTAAAACTGTTAAAATAAACAATGAGAGTTCCCAGAAATGATTAAGAATGTGTAATAAACACCTCAAGTACACGTAAATAGATTCTTAATACATTAACTGTCGAATTAAATCACGGAGGTTTCCCATGGAAAGCTGTGAAATGACGAAAATACTGGTAATGTTTCCAAATCCGGGTACTTCGGGTGGCATTTTCACAGGACTGTGCTTTCAATTATTAAGAGTTCATGTTTACAGAGCTCAGAATTGGTGTGTAAAGCCTTGGAATGACGAGAGTAGTGTTTATGTTTACAATTAAGGAGGATTGGGTTCGGCATTTTTGTGTGTGAATCAGTTAAAATGGTGACGGTTCTAGTAAATACTTCTAAGCAAACTGCCTAATTTTGGTAAAACTGTTAAAATACACAATGATAGTTCCCAGAAATGATTAAAAACGTGGACAGAACATTTCAAGCACACGTAAACAGATTCTTACTACATTTAATGTCGTATTCAATCACGGAGGTTTCCAGGGGAAAGCTGTGGAATGACGAAAATACTGGTAATGTTTACAAGTCCGGATACTTCCGGTGGCGTTTTCACGGGACTGTCCTTTCAATTATTAAGAGTTCATGTTTACAGAGCTCAGAATGGGTGTATAAAGCCTTGGAATCACGAGAATAGTGTTTATGTTTACAATTAAGGAGGATTGGGTTCGGCATTTTTGTGTGTGAAACAGTTAAAATGGTGACGGTTCTAGTAAATGCTTCTAAGGAAACTGCCTAATTTTGGTAAAACTGTTAAAATACACAATGAGAGTTCCCAGAAATGATTAAGAACGTGTAATAAACACCTCAAGTACACGTAAATAGATTCTTGATACATTAACTGTCGAATTCAATCACGGAGGTTTCCAGTGGAAAGCCATGAAATGACGAAAATACAGGTAATATTTACAACTCCGGGTACTTCGGGTGGCGTTTTCACGGGACTGTGCATCCAATTATTAAGAGTTCATGTTTACAGAGCTCAGAATTGGTCTGTAAAGCCTTGGAATGACGAGAATAGTGTTTATGTTTACAATTAAGGAGGATAGGGTTCGGCGTTTTTGTGTGTGAATCAGTTAAAATGGTGACGGTTCTAGTAAATACTTCTAAGCAAACTGCCTACTTTTGGTAAAACTGTTAAAATACACAATGAGAGTTCCCAGAAATGATTAAGAACGTGTAATAAACACCTCAAGTACACGTAAACAGATTCTTACTACATTTAATGTCGTATTCAATCACGAAGGTTTCCAGGGAAAAGCTGTGGAATGAAGAAAATACTGGTAATGTTTACAAGTCCGGGAACTTCCGGTGGCGCTTTCACGGGACTGTGCTTTCAATTATTAAGAGTTCATGTTTATAGAGCTCAGAATTGGTGTATAAAGCCTTGGAATCACGAGAATAGTTTTTATGTTTACAATTTAGGAGGATTGGGTTCGGCATTTTTGTGTGTGAATCAGTTAAAATGGTGACGGTTCTAGTAAATACTTCTAAGCAAACTGCCTAATTTTGGTAAAACTGTTAAAATATACAATGAGAGTTCCCAGAAATGATTAAGAACATGTAATAAACACCTCAAGTACACGTAAATAGATTCTTAATACATTAACTGTCGAATTCAATCATGGAGGTTTCCCGTGGAAATCCATGAAATGACGAAAATACTGGTAATATTTACAACTCCGGGTACTTCAGGTGGCGTTTTCACGGGACTGTGCTTCCAATTATTACGATTTCATGTTTACAGAGCTCAGAATTGGTGTGTAAAGCCTTGGAATGACGAGAATAGTGTTTATGTTTACAATTAAGGAGAATTGGGTTCGGCGTTTTTGTGTGTGAATCAGTTAAAATGGTGACGGTTCTAGTAAATACTTCTAAGCAAACTGCCTAATTTTGGTAAAACTGTTAAAATACACAATGGTAGTTCCCAGAAATGATTAAAAACGTGGAAAAAGCACTTCAAGTACACGTAAACAGATTCTTACTACATTTAATGTCGTAGTCAATCACGGAGGTTTCCAGGGGAAAGCTGTGAAATGACGAAAATACTGGTAATGTTTACAAGTCTGGGTACTTCCAGTGGCGTTTTCACGGGACAGTGCTTCCAATTATTAAGAGTTCATGTTTACAGAGCTCAGAATTGGTGTGTAAAGCCTTGGAATGACGAGAATAGTGTTTATGTTTACAATTAAGGAGGATTGGGTTCGGCATTTTTGTGTGTGAATCAGTTAAAATGGTGACGGTTCTAGTAAATGCTTCTAAGGAAACAGCCTAATTTTGGTAAAACTGTTAAAATACACAATGAGAGTTCCCAGAAATGATTAAGAACGTGTAATAAACACCTCAAGTACACGTAAATAGATTCTTAATACATTAACTGTCGAATTAAATCACGGAGGTTTCCCTTGGAAAGCTGTGAAATGACGAAAATACTGGTAATGTTTACAAATCCGGGTACTTCGGGTGGCATTTTCACAGGACTGTGCTTTCAATTATTAAGAGTTCATGTTTACAGAGCTCAGAATTGGTGTGTAAAGCCTTGGAATGACGAGAATAGTGTTTATGTTTACAATTAAGGAGGATTGGGTTCGGCATTTTTGTGTGTGAATCAGTTAAAATGGTGACGGTTCTAGTAAATACTTCTAAGCAAACTGCCTAATTTTGGTAAAACTGTTAAAATACACAATGATAGTTCCCAGAAATGATTAAAAACGTGGACAAAACATTTCAAGTACACGTAAACAGATTCTTACTACATTTAATGTCGTATTCAATCACGGAGGTTTCCAGGGGAAAGCTGTGGAATGACGAAAATACTGGTAATGTTTACAAGTCCGGGTACTTCCGGTGGCGTTTTCACGGGACTGTCCTTTCAATTATTAAGAGTTCATGTTTACAGAGCTCAGAATTGGTGTATAAAGCCTTGGAATCACGAGAATAGTGTTTATGTTTACAATTAAGGAGGATTGGGTTCGGCATTTTTGTGTGTGAAACAGTTAAAATGGTGACGGTTCTAGTAAATGCTTCTAAGGAAACTGCCTAATTTTGGTAAAACTGTTAAAATACACAATGAGAGTTCCCAGAAATGATTAAGAACGTGTAATAAACACCTCAAGTACACGTAAATAGATTCTTAATACATTAACTGTCGAATTCAATCACGGAGGTTTCCAGTGGAAAGCCGTGAAATGACGCAAATACAGGTAATATTTATAACTCCGGGTACTTCGGGTGGCGTTTTCACGGGACTGTGCATCCAATTATTAAGAGTTCATGTTTACAGAGCTCAGAATTGGTGTGTAAAGCCTTGGAATGACGAGAATATTGTTTATGTTTACAATTAAGGAGGATAGGGTTCGGCGTTTTTGTGTGTGAATCAGTTAAAATGGTGACGGTTCTAGTAAATACTTCTAAGCAAACTGCCTACTTTTGGTAAAACTGTTAAAATACACAATGAGAGTTCCCAGAAATGATTAAGAACGTGTAATAAACACCTCAAGTACACGTAAACAGATTCTTACTACATTTAATGTCGTATTCAATCACGAAGGTTTCCAGGGAAAAGCTGTGGAATGACGAAAATACTGGTAATGTTTACAAGTCCGGGAACTTACGGTGGCGCTTTCACGGGACTGTGCTTTCAATTATTAAGAGTTCATGTTTTTAGAGCTCAGAATTGGTGTATAAAGCCTTGGAATCACGAGAATAGTTTTTATGTTTACAATTTAGGAGGATTGGGTTCGGCATTTTTGTGTGTGAATCAGTTAAAATGGTGACGGTTATAGTAAATGCTTCTAAGGAAACTGCCTAATTTTGGTAAAACTGTTAAAATACACAATGATAGTTCCAAGAAATGATTAAGAACGTGTAATAAACACCTCAAGTTCACGTAAATAGATTCTTAATACATTAACTGTCGAATTCAATCATGGAGGTTTCCCGTGGAAAGCCATGAAATGACGAAAATACTGGTAATATTTACAACTCCGGATACTTGGGGGGGCGTTTTCACGGGACTGTGCTTCCAATTATTAAGAGTTCATGTTTACAGAGCTCAGAATTGGTGTGTAAAGCCTTGGAATGACGAGAATAGTGTTTATGTTTACAATTAAGGAGGATTGGGTTCGGCGTTTTTGTGTGTGAATCAGTTAAAATGGTGACGGTTCTAGTAAATACTTCTAAGCAAACTGCCTAATTTTGGTAAAACTGTTAAAATACACAATGAGAGTTCCCAGAAATGATTAAGAACGTGTAATAAACACCTCAAGTACACGTAAACAGATTCTTACTACATTTAATGTCGTAGTCAATCACGGAGGTTTCCAGGGGAAAGCTGTGGAATGACGAAAATACTGGTAATGTTTACAAGTCCGGGTACTTCCGGTGGCGCTTTCACGGGACTGTGCTTTCAATTATTAAGAGTTCATGTTTACAGAGCTCAGAATTGGTGTGTAAAGCCTTGGAATCACGAGAATAGTTTTTATGTTTACAATTAAGGAGGATTGGGTTCGGCATTTTTGTGTGTGAATCAGTTAAAATGGTGACGGTTCTAGTAAATACTTCTAAGCAAACTGCCTAATTTTGGTAAAACTGTTAAAATAAACAATGAGAGTTCCCAGAAATGATTAAGAACGTGTAATAAACACCTCAAGTACACGTAAATAGATTCTTAATACATTAACTGTCGAATTAAATCACGGAGGTTTCCCATGGAAAGCTGTGAAATGACGAAAATACTGGTAATGTTTCCAAATCCGGGTACTTCGGGTGGCATTTTCACAGGACTGTGCTTTCAATTATTAAGAGTTCATGTTTACAGAGCTCAGAATTGGTGTGTAAAGCCTTGGAATGACGAGAGTAGTGTTTATGTTTACAATTAAGGAGGATTGGGTTCGGCATTTTTGTGTGTGAATCAGTTAAAATGGTGACGGTTCTAGTAAATACTTCTAAGCAAACTGCTTAATTTTGGTAAAACTGTTAAAATACACAATGATAGTTCCCAGAAATGATTAAAAACGTGGACAAAACATTTCAAGCACACGTAAACAGATTCTTACTACATTTAATGTCGTATTCAATCACGGAGGTTTCCAGGGGAAAGCTGTGGAATGACGAAAATACTGGTAATGTTTACAAGTCCGGGTACTTCCGGTGGCGTTTTCACGGGACTGTCCTTTCAATTATTAAGAGTTCATGTTTACAGAGCTCAGAATGGGTGTATAAAGCCTTGGAATCACGAGAATAGTGTTTATGTTTACAATTAAGGAGGATTGGGTTCGGCATTTTTGTGTGTGAAACAGTTAAAATGGTGACGGTTCTAGTAAATGCTTCTAAGGAAACTGCCTAATTTTGGTAAAACTGTTAAAATACACAATGAGAGTTCCCAGAAATGATTAAGAACGTGTAATAAACACCTCAAGTACACGTAAATAGATTCTTGATACATTAACTGTCGAATTCAATCACGGAGGTTTCCAGTGGAAAGCCGTGAAATGACGCAAATACAGGTAATATTTACAACTCCGGGTACTTCGGGTGGCGTTTTCACGGGACTGTGCATCCAATTATTAAGAGTTCATGTTTACAGAGCTGAGAATTGGTGTGTAAAGCCTTGGAATGACGAGAATATTGTTTATGTTTACAATTAAGGAGGATAGGGTTCGGCGTTTTTGTGTGTGAATCAGTTAAAATGGTGACGGTTCTAGTAAATACTTCTAAGCAAACTGCCTACTTTTGGTAAAACTGTTAAAATACACAATGAGAGTTCCCAGAAATGATTAAGAACGTGTAATAAACACCTCAAGTACACGTAAACAGATTCTTACTACATTTAATGTCGTATTCAATCACGAAGGTTTCCAGGGAAAAGCTGTGGAATGACGAAAATACTGGTAATGTTTACAAGTCCGGGAACTTCCGGTGGCGCTTTCACGGGACTGTGCTTTCAATTATTAAGAGTTCATGTTTATAGAGCTCAGAATTGGTGTATAAAGCCTTGGAATCACGAGAATAGTTTTTATGTTTACAATTTAGGAGGATTGGGTTCGGCATTTTTGTGTGTGAATCAGTTAAAATGGTGACGGTTCTAGTAAATGCTTCTAAGGAAACTGCCTAATTTTGGTAAAACTGTTAAAATACACAATGATAGTTCCAAGAAATGATTAAGAACGTGTAATAAACACCTCAAGTACACGTAAATAGATTCTTAATACATTAACTGTCGAATTAAATCACGGAGGTTTCCCATGGAAAGCTGTGAAATGACGAAAATACTGGTAATGTTTCCAAATCCGGGTACTTCGGGTGGCATTTTCACAGGACTGTGCTTTCAATTATTAAGAGTTCATGTTTACAGAGCTCAGAATTGGTGTGTAAAGCCTTGGAATGACGAGAGTAGTGTTTATGTTTACAATTAAGGAGGATTGGGTTCGGCATTTTTGTGTGTGAATCAGTTAAAATGGTGACGGTTCTAGTAAATACTTCTAAGCAAACTGCCTAATTTTGGTAAAACTGTTAAAATACACAACGATAGTTCCCAGAAATGATTAAAAACGTGGAAAAAACACTTCAAGCACACGTAAACAGATTCTTACTACATTTAATGTCGTATTCAATCACGGAGGTTTCCAGGGGAAAGCTGTGGAATGACGAAAATACTGGTAATGTTTACAAGTCCGGGTACTTCCGGTGGCGTTTTCACGGGACTGTCCTTTCAATTATTAAGAGTTCATGTTTACAGAGCTCAGAATTGGTGTGTAAAGCCTTGGAATGACGAGAATAGTGTTTATGTTTACAATTAAGGAGGATTGGGTTCGGCATTTTTGTGTGTGAATCAGTTAAAATGGTGACGGTTCTAGTAAATGCTTCTAAGGAAACAGCCTAATTTTGGTAAAACTGTTAAAATACACAATGAGAGTTCCCAGAAATGATTAAGAACGTGTAATAAACACCTCAAGTACACGTAAATAGATTCTTAATACATTAACTGTCGAATTAAATCACGGAGGTTTCCCTTGGAAAGCTGTGAAATGACGAAAATACTGGTAATGTTTACAAATCCGGGTACTTCGGGTGGCATTTTCACAGGACTGTGCTTTCAATTATTAAGAGTTCATGTTTACAGAGCTCAGAATTGGTGTGTAAAGCCTTGGAATGACGAGAATAGTGTTTATGTTTACAATTAAGGAGGATTGGGTTCGGCATTTTTGTGTGTGAATCAGTTAAAATGGTGACGGTTCTAGTAAATACTTCTAAGCAAACTGCCTAATTTTGGTAAAACTGTTAAAATACACAATGATAGTTCCCAGAAATGATTAAAAACGTGGACAAAACATTTCAAGTACACGTAAACAGATTCTTACTACATTTAATGTCGTATTCAATCACGGAGGTTTCCAGGGGAAAGCTGTGGAATGACGAAAATACTGGTAATGTTTACAAGTCCGGGTACTTCCGGTGGCGTTTTCACGGGACTGTCCTTTCAATTATTAAGAGTTCATGTTTACAGAGCTCAGAATTGGTGTATAAAGCCTTGGAATCACGAGAATAGTGTTTATGTTTACAATTAAGGAGGATTGGGTTCGGCATTTTTGTGTGTGAAACAGTTAAAATGGTGACGGTTCTAGTAAATGCTTCTAAGGAAACTGCCTAATTTTGGTAAAACTGTTAAAATACACAATGAGAGTTCCCAGAAATGATTAAGAACGTGTAATAAACACCTCAAGTACACGTAAATAGATTCTTAATACATTAACTGTCGAATTCAATCACGGAGGTTTCCAGTGGAAAGCCGTGAAATGACGCAAATACAGGTAATATTTATAACTCCGGGTACTTCGGGTGGCGTTTTCACGGGACTGTGCATCCAATTATTAAGAGTTCATGTTTACAGAGCTCAGAATTGGTGTGTAAAGCCTTGGAATGACGAGAATATTGTTTATGTTTACAATTAAGGAGGATAGGGTTCGGCGTTTTTGTGTGTGAATCAGTTAAAATGGTGACGGTTCTAGTAAATACTTCTAAGCAAACTGCCTACTTTTGGTAAAACTGTTAAAATACACAATGAGAGTTCCCAGAAATGATTAAGAACGTGTAATAAACACCTCAAGTACACGTAAACAGATTCTTACTACATTTAATGTCGTATTCAATCACGAAGGTTTCCAGGGAAAAGCTGTGGAATGACGAAAATACTGGTAATGTTTACAAGTCCGGGAACTTACGGTGGCGCTTTCACGGGACTGTGCTTTCAATTATTAAGAGTTCATGTTTTTAGAGCTCAGAATTGGTGTATAAAGCCTTGGAATCACGAGAATAGTTTTTATGTTTACAATTTAGGAGGATTGGGTTCGGCATTTTTGTGTGTGAATCAGTTAAAATGGTGACGGTTATAGTAAATGCTTCTAAGGAAACTGCCTAATTTTGGTAAAACTGTTAAAATACACAATGATAGTTCCAAGAAATGATTAAGAACGTGTAATAAACACCTCAAGTTCACGTAAATAGATTCTTAATACATTAACTGTCGAATTCAATCATGGAGGTTTCCCGTGGAAAGCCATGAAATGACGAAAATACTGGTAATATTTACAACTCCGGATACTTGGGGGGGCGTTTTCACGGGACTGTGCTTCCAATTATTAAGAGTTCATGTTTACAGAGCTCAGAATTGGTGTGTAAAGCCTTGGAATGACGAGAATAGTGTTTATGTTTACAATTAAGGAGGATTGGGTTCGGCGTTTTTGTGTGTGAATCAGTTAAAATGGTGACGGTTCTAGTAAATACTTCTAAGCAAACTGCCTAATTTTGGTAAAACTGTTAAAATACACAATGAGAGTTCCCAGAAATGATTAAGAACGTGTAATAAACACCTCAAGTACACGTAAACAGATTCTTACTACATTTAATGTCGTAGTCAATCACGGAGGTTTCCAGGGGAAAGCTGTGGAATGACGAAAATACTGGTAATGTTTACAAGTCCGGGTACTTCCGGTGGCGCTTTCACGGGACTGTGCTTTCAATTATTAAGAGTTCATGTTTACAGAGCTCAGAATTGGTGTGTAAAGCCTTGGAATCACGAGAATAGTTTTTATGTTTACAATTAAGGAGGATTGGGTTCGGCATTTTTGTGTGTGAATCAGTTAAAATGGTGACGGTTCTAGTAAATACTTCTAAGCAAACTGCCTAATTTTGGTAAAACTGTTAAAATAAACAATGAGAGTTCCCAGAAATGATTAAGAACGTGTAATAAACACCTCAAGTACACGTAAATAGATTCTTAATACATTAACTGTCGAATTAAATCACGGAGGTTTCCCATGGAAAGCTGTGAAATGACGAAAATACTGGTAATGTTTCCAAATCCGGGTACTTCGGGTGGCATTTTCACAGGACTGTGCTTTCAATTATTAAGAGTTCATGTTTACAGAGCTCAGAATTGGTGTGTAAAGCCTTGGAATGACGAGAGTAGTGTTTATGTTTACAATTAAGGAGGATTGGGTTCGGCATTTTTGTGTGTGAATCAGTTAAAATGGTGACGGTTCTAGTAAATACTTCTAAGCAAACTGCTTAATTTTGGTAAAACTGTTAAAATACACAATGATAGTTCCCAGAAATGATTAAAAACGTGGACAAAACATTTCAAGCACACGTAAACAGATTCTTACTACATTTAATGTCGTATTCAATCACGGAGGTTTCCAGGGGAAAGCTGTGGAATGACGAAAATACTGGTAATGTTTACAAGTCCGGGTACTTCCGGTGGCGTTTTCACGGGACTGTCCTTTCAATTATTAAGAGTTCATGTTTACAGAGCTCAGAATGGGTGTATAAAGCCTTGGAATCACGAGAATAGTGTTTATGTTTACAATTAAGGAGGATTGGGTTCGGCATTTTTGTGTGTGAAACAGTTAAAATGGTGACGGTTCTAGTAAATGCTTCTAAGGAAACTGCCTAATTTTGGTAAAACTGTTAAAATACACAATGAGAGTTCCCAGAAATGATTAAGAACGTGTAATAAACACCTCAAGTACACGTAAATAGATTCTTGATACATTAACTGTCGAATTCAATCACGGAGGTTTCCAGTGGAAAGCCGTGAAATGACGCAAATACAGGTAATATTTACAACTCCGGGTACTTCGGGTGGCGTTTTCACGGGACTGTGCATCCAATTATTAAGAGTTCATGTTTACAGAGCTGAGAATTGGTGTGTAAAGCCTTGGAATGACGAGAATATTGTTTATGTTTACAATTAAGGAGGATAGGGTTCGGCGTTTTTGTGTGTGAATCAGTTAAAATGGTGACGGTTCTAGTAAATACTTCTAAGCAAACTGCCTACTTTTGGTAAAACTGTTAAAATACACAATGAGAGTTCCCAGAAATGATTAAGAACGTGTAATAAACACCTCAAGTACACGTAAACAGATTCTTACTACATTTAATGTCGTATTCAATCACGAAGGTTTCCAGGGAAAAGCTGTGGAATGACGAAAATACTGGTAATGTTTACAAGTCCGGGAACTTCCGGTGGCGCTTTCACGGGACTGTGCTTTCAATTATTAAGAGTTCATGTTTATAGAGCTCAGAATTGGTGTATAAAGCCTTGGAATCACGAGAATAGTTTTTATGTTTACAATTTAGGAGGATTGGGTTCGGCATTTTTGTGTGTGAATCAGTTAAAATGGTGACGGTTCTAGTAAATGCTTCTAAGGAAACTGCCTAATTTTGGTAAAACTGTTAAAATACACAATGATAGTTCCAAGAAATGATTAAGAACGTGTAATAAACACCTCAAGTACACGTAAATAGATTCTTAATACATTAACTGTCGAATTAAATCACGGAGGTTTCCCATGGAAAGCTGTGAAATGACGAAAATACTGGTAATGTTTCCAAATCCGGGTACTTCGGGTGGCATTTTCACAGGACTGTGCTTTCAATTATTAAGAGTTCATGTTTACAGAGCTCAGAATTGGTGTGTAAAGCCTTGGAATGACGAGAGTAGTGTTTATGTTTACAATTAAGGAGGATTGGGTTCGGCATTTTTGTGTGTGAATCAGTTAAAATGGTGACGGTTCTAGTAAATACTTCTAAGCAAACTGCCTAATTTTGGTAAAACTGTTAAAATACACAACGATAGTTCCCAGAAATGATTAAAAACGTGGAAAAAACACTTCAAGCACACGTAAACAGATTCTTACTACATTTAATGTCGTATTCAATCACGGAGGTTTCCAGGGGAAAGCTGTGGAATGACGAAAATACTGGTAATGTTTACAAGTCCGGGTACTTCCGGTGGCGTTTTCACGGGACTGTCCTTTCAATTATTAAGAGTTCATGTTTACAGAGCTCAGAATGGGTGTATAAAGCCTTGGAATCACGAGAATAGTGTTTATGTTTACAATTAAGGAGGATTGGGTTCGGCATTTTTGTGTGTGAAACAGTTAAAATGGTGACGGTTCTAGTAAATGCTTCTAAGGAAACTGCCTAATTTTGGTAAAACTGTTAAAATACACAATGAGAGTTCCCAGAAATGATTAAGAACGTGTAATAAACACCTCAAGTACACGTAAATAGATTCTTGATACATTAACTGTCGAATTCAATCACGGAGGTTTCCAGTGGAAAGCCATGAAATGACGAAAATACAGGTAATATTTACAACTCCGGGTACTTCGGGTGGCGTTTTCACGGGACTGTGCTTCCAATTATTAAGAGTTCATGTTTACAGAGCTCAGAATTGGTGTGTAAAGCCTTGGAATGACGAGAATAGTGTTTATGTTTACAATTAAGGAGGATAGGGTTCGGCGTTTTTGTGTGTGAATCAGTTAAAATGGTGACGGTTCTAGTAAATACTTCTAAGCAAACTGCCTACTTTTGGTAAAACTGTTAAAATACACAATGAGAGTTCCCAGAAATGATTAAGAACGTGTAATAAACACCTCAAGTACACGTAAACAGATTCTTACTACATTTAATGTCGTATTCAATCACGAAGGTTTCCAGGGAAAAGCTGTGGAATGAAGAAAATACTGGTAATGTTTACAAGTCCGGGAACTTCCGGTGGCGCTTTCACGGGACTGTGCTTTCAATTATTAAGAGTTCATGTTTATAGAGCTCAGAATTGGTGTATAAAGCCTTGGAATCACGAGAATAGTTTTTATGTTTACAATTTAGGAGGATTGGGTTCGGCATTTTTGTGTGTGAATCAGTTAAAATGGTGACGGTTCTAGTAAATACTTCTAAGCAAACTGCCTAATTTTGGTAAAACTGTTAAAATATACAATGAGAGTTCCCAGAAATGATTAAGAACATGTAATAAACACCTCAAGTACACGTAAATAGATTCTTAATACATTAACTGTCGAATTCAATCATGGAGGTTTCCCGTGGAAATCCATGAAATGACGAAAATACTGGTAATATTTACAACTCCGGGTACTTCAGGTGGCGTTTTCACGGGACTGTGCTTCCAATTATTACGATTTCATGTTTACAGAGCTCAGAATTGGTGTGTAAAGCCTTGGAATGACGAGAATAGTGTTTATGTTTACAATTAAGGAGAATTGGGTTCGGCGTTTTTGTGTGTGAATCAGTTAAAATGGTGACGGTTCTAGTAAATACTTCTAAGCAAACTGCCTAATTTTGGTAAAACTGTTAAAATACACAATGGTAGTTCCCAGAAATGATTAAAAACGTGGAAAAAGCACTTCAAGTACACGTAAACAGATTCTTACTACATTTAATGTCGTAGTCAATCACGGAGGTTTCCAGGGGAAAGCTGTGAAATGACGAAAATACTGGTAATGTTTACAAGTCTGGGTACTTCCAGTGGCGTTTTCACGGGACAGTGCTTCCAATTATTAAGAGTTCATGTTTACAGAGCTCAGAATTGGTGTGTAAAGCCTTGGAATGACGAGAATAGTGTTTATGTTTACAATTAAGGAGGATTGGGTTCGGCATTTTTGTGTGTGAATCAGTTAAAATGGTGACGGTTCTAGTAAATGCTTCTAAGGAAACAGCCTAATTTTGGTAAAACTGTTAAAATACACAATGAGAGTTCCCAGAAATGATTAAGAACGTGTAATAAACACCTCAAGTACACGTAAATAGATTCTTAATACATTAACTGTCGAATTAAATCACGGAGGTTTCCCTTGGAAAGCTGTGAAATGACGAAAATACTGGTAATGTTTACAAATCCGGGTACTTCGGGTGGCATTTTCACAGGACTGTGCTTTCAATTATTAAGAGTTCATGTTTACAGAGCTCAGAATTGGTGTGTAAAGCCTTGGAATGACGAGAATAGTGTTTATGTTTACAATTAAGGAGGATTGGGTTCGGCATTTTTGTGTGTGAATCAGTTAAAATGGTGACGGTTCTAGTAAATACTTCTAAGCAAACTGCCTAATTTTGGTAAAACTGTTAAAATACACAATGATAGTTCCCAGAAATGATTAAAAACGTGGACAAAACATTTCAAGTACACGTAAACAGATTCTTACTACATTTAATGTCGTATTCAATCACGGAGGTTTCCAGGGGAAAGCTGTGGAATGACGAAAATACTGGTAATGTTTACAAGTCCGGGTACTTCCGGTGGCGTTTTCACGGGACTGTCCTTTCAATTATTAAGAGTTCATGTTTACAGAGCTCAGAATTGGTGTATAAAGCCTTGGAATCACGAGAATAGTGTTTATGTTTACAATTAAGGAGGATTGGGTTCGGCATTTTTGTGTGTGAAACAGTTAAAATGGTGACGGTTCTAGTAAATGCTTCTAAGGAAACTGCCTAATTTTGGTAAAACTGTTAAAATACACAATGAGAGTTCCCAGAAATGATTAAGAACGTGTAATAAACACCTCAAGTACACGTAAATAGATTCTTAATACATTAACTGTCGAATTCAATCACGGAGGTTTCCAGTGGAAAGCCGTGAAATGACGCAAATACAGGTAATATTTATAACTCCGGGTACTTCGGGTGGCGTTTTCACGGGACTGTGCATCCAATTATTAAGAGTTCATGTTTACAGAGCTCAGAATTGGTGTGTAAAGCCTTGGAATGACGAGAATATTGTTTATGTTTACAATTAAGGAGGATAGGGTTCGGCGTTTTTGTGTGTGAATCAGTTAAAATGGTGACGGTTCTAGTAAATACTTCTAAGCAAACTGCCTACTTTTGGTAAAACTGTTAAAATACACAATGAGAGTTCCCAGAAATGATTAAGAACGTGTAATAAACACCTCAAGTACACGTAAACAGATTCTTACTACATTTAATGTCGTATTCAATCACGAAGGTTTCCAGGGAAAAGCTGTGGAATGACGAAAATACTGGTAATGTTTACAAGTCCGGGAACTTACGGTGGCGCTTTCACGGGACTGTGCTTTCAATTATTAAGAGTTCATGTTTATAGAGCTCAGAATTGGTGTATAAAGCCTTGGAATCACGAGAATAGTTTTTATGTTTACAATTTAGGAGGATTGGGTTCGGCATTTTTGTGTGTGAATCAGTTAAAATGGTGACGGTTCTAGTAAATGCTTCTAAGGAAACTGCCTAATTTTGGTAAAACTGTTAAAATACACAATGATAGTTCCAAGAAATGATTAAGAACGTGTAATAAACACCTCAAGTTCACGTAAATAGATTCTTAATACATTAACTGTCGAATTCAATCATGGAGGTTTCCCGTGGAAAGCCATGAAATGACGAAAATACTGGTAATATTTACAACTCCGGATACTTGGGGGGGCGTTTTCACGGGACTGTGCTTCCAATTATTAAGAGTTCATGTTTACAGAGCTCAGAATTGGTGTGTAAAGCCTTGGAATGACGAGAATAGTGTTTATGTTTACAATTAAGGAGGATTGGGTTCGGCGTTTTTGTGTGTGAATCAGTTAAAATGGTGACGGTTCTAGTAAATACTTCTAAGCAAACTGCCTAATTTTGGTAAAACTGTTAAAATACACAATGAGAGTTCCCAGAAATGATTAAGAACGTGTAATAAACACCTCAAGTACACGTAAACAGATTCTTACTACATTTAATGTCGTATTCAATCACGAAGGTTTCCAGGGAAAAGCTGTGGAATGACGAAAATACTGGTAATGTTTACAAGTCCGGGTACTTCCGGTGGCGCTTTCACGGGACTGTGCTTTCAATTATTAAGAGTTCATGTTTACAGAGCTCAGAATTGGTGTGTAAAGCCTTGGAATCACGAGAATAGTTTTTATGTTTACAATTAAGGAGGATTGGGTTCGGCATTTTTGTGTGTGAATCAGTTAAAATGGTGACGGTTCTAGTAAATACTTCTAAGCAAACTGCCTAATTTTGGTAAAACTGTTAAAATAAACAATGAGAGTTCCCAGAAATGATTAAGAACGTGTAATAAACACCTCAAGTACACGTAAATAGATTCTTAATACATTAACTGTCGAATTAAATCACGGAGGTTTCCCATGGAAAGCTGTGAAATGACGAAAATACTGGTAATGTTTCCAAATCCGGGTACTTCGGGTGGCATTTTCACAGGACTGTGCTTTCAATTATTAAGAGTTCATGTTTACAGAGCTCAGAATTGGTGTGTAAAGCCTTGGAATGACGAGAGTAGTGTTTATGTTTACAATTAAGGAGGATTGGGTTCGGCATTTTTGTGTGTGAATCAGTTAAAATGGTGACGGTTCTAGTAAATACTTCTAAGCAAACTGCTTAATTTTGGTAAAACTGTTAAAATACACAATGATAGTTCCCAGAAATGATTAAAAACGTGGACAAAACATTTCAAGCACACGTAAACAGATTCTTACTACATTTAATGTCGTATTCAATCACGGAGGTTTCCAGGGGAAAGCTGTGGAATGAGGAAAATACTGGTAATGTTTACAAGTCCGGGTACTTCCGGTGGCGTTTTCACGGGACTGTCCTTTCAATTATTAAGAGTTCATGTTTACAGAGCTCAGAATGGGTGTATAAAGCCTTGGAATCACGAGAATAGTGTTTATGTTTACAATTAAGGAGGATTGGGTTCGGCATTTTTGTGTGTGAAACAGTTAAAATGGTGACGGTTCTAGTAAATGCTTCTAAGGAAACTGCCTAATTTTGGTAAAACTGTTAAAATACACAATGAGAGTTCCCAGAAATGATTAAGAACGTGTAATAAACACCTCAAGTACACGTAAATAGATTCTTGATACATTAACTGTCGAATTCAATCACGGAGGTTTCCAGTGGAAAGCCGTGAAATGACGCAAATACAGGTAATATTTACAACTCCGGGTACTTCGGGTGGCGTTTTCACGGGACTGTGCATCCAATTATTAAGAGTTCATGTTTACAGAGCTGAGAATTGGTGTGTAAAGCCTTGGAATGACGAGAATATTGTTTATGTTTACAATTAAGGAGGATAGGGTTCGGCGTTTTTGTGTGTGAATCAGTTAAAATGGTGACGGTTCTAGTAAATACTTCTAAGCAAACTGCCTACTTTTGGTAAAACTGTTAAAATACACAATGAGAGTTCCCAGAAATGATTAAGAACGTGTAATAAACACCTCAAGTACACGTAAACAGATTCTTACTACATTTAATGTCGTATTCAATCACGAAGGTTTCCAGGGAAAAGCTGTGGAATGACGAAAATACTGGTAATGTTTACAAGTCCGGGAACTTCCGGTGGCGCTTTCACGGGACTGTGCTTTCAATTATTAAGAGTTCATGTTTATAGAGCTCAGAATTGGTGTATAAAGCCTTGGAATCACGAGAATAGTTTTTATGTTTACAATTTAGGAGGATTGGGTTCGGCATTTTTGTGTGTGAATCAGTTAAAATGGTGACGGTTCTAGTAAATGCTTCTAAGGAAACTGCCTAATTTTGGTAAAACTGTTAAAATACACAATGATAGTTCCAAGAAATGATTAAGAACGTGTAATAAACACCTCAAGTACACGTAAATAGATTCTTAATACATTAACTGTCGAATTAAATCACGGAGGTTTCCCATGGAAAGCTGTGAAATGACGAAAATACTGGTAATGTTTCCAAATCCGGGTACTTCGGGTGGCATTTTCACAGGACTGTGCTTTCAATTATTAAGAGTTCATGTTTACAGAGCTCAGAATTGGTGTGTAAAGCCTTGGAATGACGAGAGTAGTGTTTATGTTTACAATTAAGGAGGATTGGGTTCGGCATTTTTGTGTGTGAATCAGTTAAAATGGTGACGGTTCTAGTAAATACTTCTAAGCAAACTGCCTAATTTTGGTAAAACTGTTAAAATACACAATGATAGTTCCCAGAAATGATTAAAAACGTGGAAAAAACACTTCAAGCACACGTAAACAGATTCTTACTACATTTAATGTCGTATTCAATCACGGAGGTTTCCAGGGGAAAGCTGTGGAATGACGAAAATACTGGTAATGTTTACAAGTCCGGGTACTTCCGGTGGCGTTTTCACGGGACTGTCCTTTCAATTATTAAGAGTTCATGTTTATAGAGCTCAGAATTGGTGTATAAAGCCTTGGAATCACGAGAATAGTTTTTATGTTTACAATTTAGGAGGATTGGGTTCGGCATTTTTGTGTGTGAATCAGTTAAAATGATGACGGTTCTAGTAAATGCTTCTAAGGAAACTGCCTAATTTTGGTAAAACTGTTAAAATACACAATGATAGTTCCAAGAAATGATTAAGAACGTGTAATAAACACCTCAAGTTCACGTAAATAGATTCTTAATACATTAACTGTCGAATTCAATCATGGAGGTTTCCCGTGGAAAGCCATGAAATGACGAAAATACTGGTAATATTTACAACTCCTGGTACTTGGGGGGGCGTTTTCACGGGACTGTGCTTCCAATTATTAAGAGTTCATGTTTACAGAGCTCAGAATTGGTGTGTAAAGCCTTGGAATGACGAGAATAGTGTTTATGTTTACAATTAAGGAGGATTGGGTTCGGCGTTTTTGTGTGTGAATCAGTTAAAATGGTGACGGTTCTAGTAAATACTTCTAAGAAAACTGCCTAATTTTGGTAAAACTGTTAAAATACACAATGAGAGTTCCCAGAAATGATTAAGAACGTGTAATAAACACCTCAAGTACACGTAAACAGATTCTTACTACATTTAATGTCGTATTCAATCACGAAGGTTTCCAGGGAAAAGCTGTGGAATGACGAAAATACTGGTAATGTTTCCAAATCCGGGTACATCGGGTGGCATTTTCACAGGACTGTGCTTTCAATTATTAAGAGTTCATGTTTACAGAGCTCAGAATTGGTGTGTAAAGCCTTGGAATGACGAGAGTAGTGTTTATGTTTACAATTAAGGAGGATTGGGTTCGGCATTTTTGTGTGTGAATCAGTTAAAATGGTGACGGTTCTAGTAAATACTTCTAAGCAAACTGCCTAATTTTGGTAAAACTGTTAAAATACACAATGATAGTTCCCAGAAATGATTAAAAACGTGGACAAAACATTTCAAGCACACGTAAACAGATTCTTACTACATTTAATGTCGTATTCAATCACGGAGGTTTCCAGGGGAAAGCTGTGGAATGACGAAAATACTGGTAATGTTTACAAGTCCGGGTACTTCCGGTGGCGTTTTCACGGGACTGTCCTTTCAAATATTAAGAGTTCATGTTTACAGAGCTCAGAATGGGTGTATAAAGCCTTGGAATCACGAGAATAGTGTTTATGTTTACAATTAAGGAGGATTGGGTTCGGCATTTTTGTGTGTGAAACAGTTAAAATGGTGACGGTTCTAGTAAATGCTTCTAAGGAAACTGCCTAATTTTGGTAAAACTGTTAAAATATACACAATGAGAGTTCCCAGAAATGATTAAGAACGTGTAATAAACACCTCAAGTACACGTAAATAGATTCTTGATACATTAACTGTCGAATTCAATCACGGAGGTTTCCAGTGGAAAGCCATGAAATGACGAAAATACTGGTAATATTTACAACTCCGGGTACTTCGGGTGGCGTTTTCACGGGACTGTGCATCCAATTATTAAGAGTTCATGTTTACAGAGCTCAGAATTGGTGTGTAAAGCCTTGGAATGACGAGAATATTGTTTATGTTTACAATTAAGGAGGATAGGGTTCGGCGTTTTTGTGTGTGAATCAGTTAAAATGGTGACGGTTCTAGTAAATACTTCTAAGCAAACTGCCTACTTTTGGTAAAACTGTTAAAATACACAATGAGAGTTCCCAGAAATGATTAAGAACGTGTAATAAACACCTCAAGTACACGAAAACAGATTCTTACTACATTTAATGTCGTATTCAATCACGAAGTTTTCCAGGGAAAAGCTGTGGAATGACGAAAATACTGGTAATGTTTACAAGTCCGGGAACTTCCGGTGGCGCTTTCAAGGGACTGTGCTTTCAATTATTAAGAGTTCATGTTTATAGAGCTCAGAATTGGTGTATAAAGCCTTGGAATCACGAGAATAGTTTTTATGTTTACAATTTAGGAGGATTGGGTTCGGCATTTTTGTGTGTGAATCAGTTAAAATGGTGACAGTTCTAGTAAATGCTTCTAAGGAAACTGCCTAATTTTGGTAAAACTGTTAAAATACACAATGATAGTTCCAAGAAATGATTAAGAACGTGTAATAAACACCTCAAGTTCACGTAAATAGATTCTTAATACATTAACTGTCGAATTCAATCATGGAGGTTTCCCGTGGAAAGCCATGAAATGACGAAAATACTGGTAATGTTTACAACTCCGGATACTTGGGGGGGCGTTTTCACGGGACTGTGCTTCCAATTATTAAGAGTTCATGTTTACAGAGCTCAGAATTGGTGTGTAAAGCCTTGGAATGACGAGAATAGTGTTTATGTTTACAATTAAGGAGGATTGGGTTGGGCGTTTTTGTGTGTGAATCAGTTAAAATGGTGACGGTTCTAGTAAATACTTCTAAGCAAACTGCCTAATTTTGGTAAAACTGTTAAAATACACAATGAGAGTTCCCAGAAATGATTAAGAACGTGTAATAAACACCTCAAGTACACGTAAACAGATTCTTAATACATTTAATGTCGTATTCAATCACGAAGGTTTCCAGGGAAAAGCTGTGGAATGACGAAAATACTGGTAATGTTTACAAGTCCGGGTACTTCCGGTGGCGCTTTCACGGGACTGTGCTTTCAATTATTAAGAGTTCATGTTTACAGAGCTCAGAATTGGTGTGTAAAGCCTTGGAATCACGAGAATAGTTTTTATGTTTACAATTAAGGAGGATTGGGTTCGGCATTTTTGTGTGTGAATCAGTTAAAATGGTGACGGTTCTAGTAAATACTTCTAAGCAAACTGCCTAATTTTGGTAAAACTGTTAAAATAAACAATGAGAGTTCCCAGAAATGATTAAGAACGTGTAATAAACACCTCAAGTACACGTAAATAGATTCTTAATACATTAACTGTCGAATTAAATCACGGAGGTTTCCCATGGAAAGCTGTGAAATGACGAAAATACTGGTAATGTTTCCAAATCCGGGTACTTCGGGTGGCATTTTCACAGGACTGTGCTTTCAATTATTAAGAGTTCATGTTTACAGAGCTCAGAATTGGTGTGTAAAGCCTTGGAATGACGAGAGTAGTGTTTATGTTTACAATTAAGGAGGATTGGGTTCGGCATTTTTGTGTGTGAATCAGTTAAAATGGTGACGGTTCTAGTAAATACTTCTAAGCAAACTGCCTAATTTTGGTAAAACTGTTAAAATACACAATGATAGTTCCCAGAAATGATTAAAAACGTGGACAAAACATTTCAAGCACACGTAAACAGATTCTTACTACATTTAATGTCGTATTCAATCACGGAGGTTTCCAGGGGAAAGCTGTGGAATGACGAAAATACTGGTAATGTTTACAAGTCCGGGTACTTCCGGTGGCGTTTTCACGGGACTGTCCTTTCAATTATTAAGAGTTCATGTTTACAGAGCTCAGAATGGGTGTATAAAGCCTTGGAATCACGAGAATAGTGTTTATGTTTACAATTAAGGAGGATTGGGTTCGGCATTTTTGTGTGTGAAACAGTTAAAATGGTGACGGTTCTAGTAAATGCTTCTAAGGAAACTGCCTAATTTTGGTAAAACTGTTAAAATACACAATGAGAGTTCCCAGAAATGATTAAGAACGTGTAATAAACACCTCAAGTACACGTAAATAGATTCTTGATACATTAACTGTCGAATTCAATCACGGAGGTTTCCAGTGGAAAGCCGTGAAATGACGCAAATACAGGTAATATTTACAACTCCGGGTACTTCGGGTGGCGTTTTCACGGGACTGTGCATCCAATTATTAAGAGTTCATGTTTACAGAGCTCAGAATTGGTGTGTAAAGCCTTGGAATGACGAGAATATTGTTTATGTTTACAATTAAGGAGGATAGGGTTCGGCGTTTTTGTGTGTGAATCAGTTAAAATGGTGACGGTTCTAGTAAATACTTCTAAGCAAACTGCCTACTTTTGGTAAAACTGTTAAAATACACAATGAGAGTTCCCAGAAATGATTAAGAACGTGTAATAAACACCTCAAGTACACGTAAACAGATTCTTACTACATTTAATGTCGTATTCAATCACGAAGTTTTCCAGGGAAAAGCTGTGGAATGACGAAAATACTGGTAATGTTTACAAGTCCGGGAACTTCCGGTGGCGCTTTCACGGGACTGTGCTTTCAATTATTAAGAGTTCATGTTTATAGAGCTCAGAATTGGTGTATAAAGCCTTGGAATCACGAGAATAGTTTTTATGTTTACAATTTAGGAGGATTGGGTTCGGCATTTTTGTGTGTGAATCAGTTAAAATGGTGACGGTTCTAGTAAATGCTTCTAAGGAAACTGCCTAATTTTGGTAAAACTGTTAAAATACACAATGAGAGTTCCCAGAAATGATTAAGAACGTGTAATAAACACCTCAAGTTCACGTAAATAGATTCTTAATACATTAACTGTCGAATTCAATCATGGAGGTTTCCCGTGGAAAGCCATGAAATGACGAAAATACTGGTAATATTTACAACTCCGGGTACTTGGGGGGGCGTTTTCACGGGACTGTGCTTCCAATTATTAAGAGTTCATGTTTACAGAGCTCAGAATTGGTGTGTAAAGCCTTGGAATGACGAGAATAGTGTTTATGTTTACAATTAAGGAGGATTGGGTTCGGCGTTTTTGTGTGTGAATCAGTTAAAATGGTGACGGTTCTAGTAAATACTTCTAAGCAAACTGCCTAATTTTGGTAAAACTGTTAAAATACACAATGAGAGTTCCCAGAAATGATTAAGAACGTGTAATAAACACCTCAAGTACACGTAAACAGATTCTTACTACATTTAATGTCGTATTCAATCACGAAGGTTTCCAGGGAAAAGCTGTGGAATGACGAAAATACTGGTAATGTTTCCAAATCCGGGTACTTCGGGTGGCATTTTCACAGGACTGTGCTTTCAATTATTAAGAGTTCATGTTTACAGAGCTCAGAATTGGTGTGTAAAGCCTTGGAATGACGAGAGTAGTGTTTATGTTTACAATTAAGGAGGATTGGGTTCGGCATTTTTGTGTGTGAATCAGTTAAAATGGTGACGGTTCTAGTAAATACTTCTAAGCAAACTGCCTAATTTTGGTAAAACTGTTAAAATACACAATGATAGTTCCCAGAAATGATTATAAACGTGGACAAAACATTTCAAGCACACATAAACAGATTCTTACTACATTTAATGTCGTATTCAATCACGAAGGTTTCCAGGGAAAAGCTGTGGAATGAAGAAAATACTGGTAATGTTTACAAGTCCGGGAACTTCCGGTGGCGCTTTCACGGGACTGTGCTTTCAATTATTAAGAGTTCATGTTTATAGAGCTCAGAATTGGTGTATAAAGCCTTGGAATCACGAGAATAGTTTTTATGTTTACAATTTAGGAGGATTGGGTTCGGCATTTTTGTGTGTGAATCAGTTAAAATGGTGACTGTTCTAGTAAATACTTCTAAGCAGACTGCCTAATTTTGGTAAAACTGTTAAAATATACAATGAGAGTTCCCAGAAATGATTAAGAACATGTAATAAACACCTCAAGTACACGTAAATAGATTCTTAATACATTAACTGTCGAATTCAATCATGGAGGTTTCCCGTGGAAATCCATGAAATGACGAAAATACTGGTAATGTTTACAACTCCGGGTACTTCGGGTGGCGTTTTCACGGGACTGTGCTTCCAATTATTAAGAGTTCATGTTTACAGAGCTCAGAATTGGTGTGTAAAGCCTTGGAATGACGAGAATAGTGTTTATGTTTACAATTAAGGAGGATAGGGTTCGGCGTTTTTGTGTGTGAATCAGTTAAAATGGTGACGGTTCTAGTAAATACTTCTAAGCAAACTGCCTAATTTTGGTAAAACTGTTAAAATACACAATGATAGTTCCCAGAAATGATTAAAAACGTGGAAAAAGCACTTCAAGTACACGTAAACAGATTCTTACTACATTTAATGTCGTAGTCAATCACGGAGGTTTCCAGGGGAAAGCTGTGGAATGACGAAAATACTGGTAATGTTTACAAGTCTGGGTACTTCCAGTGGCGTTTTCACGGGACTGTGCTTCCAATTATTAAGAGTTCATGTTTACAGAGCTCAGAATTGGTGTGTAAAGCCTTGGAATGACGAGAATAGTGTTTATGTTTACAATTAAGGAGGATTGGGTTCGGCATTTTTGTGTGTGAATCAGTTAAAATGGTGACGGTTCTAGTAAATGCTTCTAAGGAAACTGCCTAATTTTGGTAAAACTGTTAAAATACACAATGAGAGTTCCCAGAAATGATTAAGAACGTGTAATAAACACCTCAAGTACACGTAAATAGATTCTTAATACATTAACTGTCGAATTAAATCACGGAGGTTTCCCATGGAAAGCTGTGAAATGACGAAAATACTGGTAATGTTTACAAATCCGGGTACTTCGGGTGGCATTTTCACAGGACTGTGCTTTCAATTATTAAGAGTTCATGTTTACAAAGCTCAGAATTGGTGTGTAAAGCCTTGGAATGACGAGAATAGTGTTTATGTTTACAATTAAGGAGTATAGGGTTCGGCATTTTTGTGTGTGAATCAGTTAAAATGGTGACGGTTCTAGGAAATACTTCTAAGCAAACTGCCTAATTTTGGTAAAACTGTTAAAATACACAATGATAGTTCCCAGAAATGATTAAAAACGTGGACAAAACATTTCAAGTACACGTAAACAGATTCTTACTACATTTAATGTCGTAGTCAATCACGGAGGTTTCCAGGGGAAAGCTGTGGAATGACGAAAATACTGGTAATGTTTACAAGTCCGGGTACTTCCGGTGGCGTTTTCACGGGACTGTCCTTTCAATTATTAAGAGTTCATGTTTACAGAGCTCAGAATTGGTGTATAAAGCCTTGGAATCACGAGAATAGTGTTTATGTTTACAATTAAGGAGGATTGGGTTCGGCATTTTTGTGTGTGAAACAGTTAAAATGGTGACGGTTCTAGTAAATGCTTCTAAGGAAACTGCCTAATTTTGGTAAAACTGTTAAAATACACAATGAGAGTTCCCAGAAATGATTAAGAACGTGTAATAAACACCTCAAGTACACGTAAATAGATTCTTAATACATTAACTGTCGAATTCAATCACGGAGGTTTCCAGTGGAAAGCCGTGAAATGACGCAAATACAGGTAATATTTACAACTCCGGGTACTTCGGGTGGCGTTTTCACGGGACTGTGCATCCAATTATTAAGAGTTCATGTTTACAGAGCTCAGAATTGGTGTGTAAAGCCTTGGAATGACGAGAATAGTGTTTATGTTTACAATTAAGGAGGATAGGGTTCGGCGTTTTTGTGTGTGAATCAGTTAAAATGGTGACGGTTCTAGTAAATACTTCTAAGCAAACTGCCTACTTTTGGTAAAACTGTTAAAATACACAATGAGAGTTCCCAGAAATGATTAAGAACGTGTAATAAACACCTCAAGTACACGTAAACAGATTCTTACTACATTTAATGTCGTATTCAATCACGAAGGTTTCCAGGGAAAAGCTGTGGAATGAAGAAAATACTGGTAATGTTTACAAGTCCGGGAACTTCCGGTGGCGCTTTCACGGGACTGTGCTTTCAATTATTAAGAGTTCATGTTTATAGAGCTCAGAATTGGTGTATAAAGCCTTGGAATGACGAGAATAGTTTTTATGTTTACAATTTAGGAGGATTGGGTTCGGCATTTTTGTGTGTGAATCAGTTAAAATGGTGACGGTTCTAGTAAATGCTTCTAAGGAAACTGCCTAATTTTGGTAAAACTGTTAAAATACACAATGATAGTTCCAAGAAATGATTAAGAACGTGTAATAAACACCTCAAGTTCACGTAAATAGATTCTTAATACATTAACTGTCGAATTCAATCATGGAGGTTTCCCGTGGAAAGCCATGAAATGACGAAAATACTGGTAATATTTACAACTCCGGGTACTTGGGGGGGCGTTTTCACGGGACTGTGCTTCCAATTATTAAGAGTTCATGTTTACAGAGCTCAGAATTGGTGTGTAAAGCCTTGGAATGACGAGAATAGTGTTTATGTTTACAATTAAGGAGGATTGGGTTCGGCGTTTTTGTGTGTGAATCAGTTAAAATGGTGACGGTTCTAGTAAATACTTCTAAGCAAACTGCCTAATTTTGGTAAAACTGTTAAAATACACAATGAGAGTTCCCAGAAATGATTAAGAACGTGTAATAAACACCTCAAGTACACGTAAACAGATTCTTACTACATTTAATGTCGTATTCAATCACGAAGGTTTCCAGGGAAAAGCTGTGGAATGACGAAAATACTGGTAATGTTTACAAGTCCGGGTACTTCCGGTGGCGCTTTCACGGGACTGTGTTTTCAATTATTAAGAGTTCATGTTTACAGAGCTCAGAATTGGTGTGTAAAGCCTTGGAATCACGAGAATAGTTTTTATGTTTACAATTAAGGAGGATTGGGTTCGGCATTTTTGTGTGTGAATCAGTTAAAATGGTGACGGTTCTAGTAAATGCTTCTAAGGAAACTGCCTAATTTTTGTAAAACTGTTAAAATACACAATGAGAGTTCCCAGAAATGATTAAGAACGTGTAATAAACACCTCAAGTACACGTAAATAGATTCTTGATACATTAACTGTCGAATTCAATCACGGAGGTTTCCAGTGGAAAGCCATGAAATGACGAAAATACAGGTAATATTTACTACTCCGGGTACTTCGGGTGGCGTTTTCACGGGACTGTGCATCCAATTATTAAGAGTTCATGTTTACAGAGCTCAGAATTGGTGTGTAAAGCCTTGGAATGACGAGAATATTGTTTATGTTTACAATTAAGGAGGATAGGGTTCGGCGTTTTTGTGTGTGAATCAGTTAAAATGGTGACGGTTCTAGTAAATACTTCTAAGCAAACTGCCTACTTTTGGTAAAACTGTTAAAATACACAATGAGAGTTCCCAGAAATGATTAAGAACGTGTAATAAACACCTCAAGTACACGTAAACAGATTCTTACTACATTTAATGTCGTATTCAATCACGAAGTTTTCCAGGGAAAAGCTGTGGAATGACGAAAATACTGGTAATGTTTACAAGTCCGGGAACTTCCGGTGGCGCTTTCACGGGACTGTCCTTTCAATTATTAAGAGTTCATGTTTACAGAGCTCAGAATGGGTGTATAAAGCCTTGGAATCACGAGAATAGTGTTTATGTTTACAATTAAGGAGGATTGGGTTCGGCATTTTTGTGTGTGAAACAGTTAAAATGGTGACGGTTCTAGTAAATGCTTCTAAGGAAACTGCCTAATTTTGGTAAAACTGTTAAAATACACAATGAGAGTTCCCAGAAATGATTAAGAACGTGTAATAAACACCTCAAGTACACGTAAATAGATTCTTGATACATTAACTGTCGAATTCAATCACGGAGGTTTCCAGTGGAAAGCCATGAAATGACGAAAATACAGGTAATATTTACAACTCCGGGTACTTCGGGTGGCGTTTTCACGGGACTGTGCATCCAATTATTAAGAGTTCATATTTACAGAGCTCAGAATTGGTGTGTAAAGCCTTGGAATGACGAGAATAGTGTTTATGTTTACAATTAAGGAGAATTGGGTTCGGCATTTTTGTGTGTGAATCAGTTAAAATGGTGACTGTTCTAGTAAATACTTCTAAGCAAACTGCCTAATTTTGGTAAAACTGTTAAAATATACAATGAGAGTTCCCAGAAATGATTAAGAACATGTAATAAACACCTCAAGTACACGTAAATAGATTCTTAATACATTAACTGTCGAATTCAATCATGGAGGTTTCCCGTGGAAATCCATGAAATGACGAAAATACTGGTAATATTTACAACTCCGGGTACTTCGGGTGGCGTTTTCACGGGACTGTGCTTCCAATTATTACGATTTCATGTTTACAGAGCTCAGAATTGGTGTGTAAAGCCTTGGAATGACGAGAATAGTGTTTATGTTTACAATTAAGGAGAATTGGGTTCGGCGTTTTTGTGTGTGAATCAGTTAAAATGGTGACGGTTCTAGTAAATACTTCTAAGCAAACTGCCTAATTTTGGTAAAACTGTTAAAATACACAATGATAGTTCCCAGAAATGATTAAAAACGTGGAAAAAGCACTTCAAGTACACGTAAACAGATTCTTACTACATTTAATGTCGTAGTCAATCACGGAGGTTTCCAGGGGAAAGCTGTGGAATGACGAAAATACTGGTAATGTTTACAAGTCTGGGTACTTCCAGTGGCGTTTTCACGGGACTGTGCTTCCAATTATTAAGAGTTCATGTTTACAGAGCTCAGAATTGGTGTGTAAAGCCTTGGAATGACGAGAATAGTGTTTATGTTTACAATTAAGGAGGATTGGGTTCGGCATTTTTGTGTGTGAATCAGTTAAAATGGTGACGGTTCTAGTAAATACTTCTAAGCAAACTGCCTAATTTTGGTAAAACTGTTAAAATACACAATGATAGTTCCCAGAAATGATTAAAAACGTGGACAAAACATTTCAAGCACACGTAAACAGATTCTTACTACATTTAATGTCGTATTCAATCACGAAGGTTTCCAGGGAAAAGCTGTGGAATGAAGAAAATACTGGTAATGTTTACAAGTCCGGGAACTTCCGGTGGCGCTTTCACGGGACTGTGCTTTCAATTATTAAGAGTTCATGTTTATAGAGCTCAGAATTGGTGTATAAAGCCTTGGAATCACGAGAATAGTTTTTATGTTTACAATTTAGGAGGATTGGGTTCGGCATTTTTGTGTGTGAATCAGTTAAAATGGTGACTGTTCTAGTAAATACTTCTAAGCAAACTGCCTAATTTTGGTAAAACTGTTAAAATATACAATGAGAGTTCCCAGAAATGATTAAGAACATGTAATAAACACCTCAAGTACACGTAAATAGATTCTTAATACATTAACTGTCGAATTCAATCATGGAGGTTTCCCGTGGAAATCCATGAAATGACGAAAATACTGGTAATGTTTACAACTCCGGGTACTTCGGGTGGCGTTTTCACGGGACTGTGCATCCAATTATTAAGAGTTCATGTTTACAGAGCTCAGAATTGGTGTGTAAAGCCTTGGAATGACGAGAATATTGTTTATGTTTACAATTAAGGAGGATAGGGTTCGGCGTTTTTGTGTGTGAATCAGTTAAAATGGTGACGGTTCTAGTAAATACTTCTAAGCAAACTGCCTACTTTTGGTAAAACTGTTAAAATACACAATGAGAGTTCCCAGAAATGATTAAGAACGTGTAATAAACACCTCAAGTACACGTAAACAGATTCTTACTACATTTAATGTCGTATTCAATCACGAAGGTTTCCAGGGAAAAGCTGTGGAATGACGAAAATACTGGTAATGTTTACAAGTCCGGGAACTTCCGGTGGCGCTTTCACGGGACTGTGCTTTCAATTATTAAGAGTTCATGTTTATAGAGCTCAGAATTGGTGTATAAAGCCTTGGAATCACGAGAATAGTGTTTATGTTTACAATTTAGGAGGATTGGGTTCGGCATTTTTGTGTGTGAATCAGTTAAAATGGTGACGGTTCTAGTAAATGCTTCTAAGGAAACTGCCTAATTTTGGTAAAACTGTTAAAATACACAATGATAGTTCCAAGAAATGATTAAGAACGTGTAATAAACACCTCAAGTTCACGTAAATAGATTCTTAATACATTAACTGTCGAATTCAATCATGGAGGTTTCCCGTGGAAAGCCATGAAATGACGAAAATACTGGTAATATTTACAACTCCGGATACTTGGGGGGGGCGTTTTCACGGGACTGTGCTTCCAATTATTAAGAGTTCATGTTTACAGAGCTCAGAATTGGTGTGTAAAGCCTTGGAATGACGAGAATAGTGTTTATGTTTAAAATTAAGGAGGATTGGGTTCGGCGTTTTTGTGTGTGAATCAGTTAAAATGGTGACGGTTCTAGTAAATACTTCTAAGCAAACTGCCTAATTTTGGTAAAACTGTTAAAATACACAATGATAGTTCCCAGAAATGATTAAAAACGTGGACAAAACATTTCAAGCACACGTAAACAGATTCTTACTACATTTAATGTCGTATTCAATCACGAAGGTTTCCAGGGAAAAGCTGTGGAATGAAGAAAATACTGGTAATGTTTACAAGTCCGGGAACTTCCGGTGGCGCTTTCACGGGACTGTGCTTTCAATTTTTAAGAGTTCATGTTTATAGAGCTCAGAATTGGTGTATAAAGCCTTGGAATCACGAGAATAGTTTTTATGTTTACAATTTAGGAGGATTGGGTTCGGCATTTTTGTGTGTGAATCAGTTAAAATGGTGACTGTTCTAGTAAATACTTCTAAGCAAACTGCCTAATTTTGGTAAAACTGTTAAAATATACAATGAGAGTTCCCAGAAATGATTAAGAACATGTAATAAACACCTCAAGTACACGTAAATAGATTCTTAATACATTAACTGTCGAATTCAATCATGGAGGTTTCCCGTGGAAATCCATGAAATGACGAAAATACTGGTAATGTTTACAACTCCGGGTACTTCGGGTGGCGTTTTCACGGGACTGTGCTTCCAATTATTACGATTTCATGTTTACAGAGCTCAGAATTGCTGTGTAAAGCCTTGGAATGACGAGAATAGTGTTTATGTTTACAATTAAGGAGAATTGGGTTCGGCGTTTTTGTGTGTGAATCAGTTAAAATGGTGACGGTTCTAGTAAATACTTCTAAGCAAACTGCCTAATTTTGGTAAAACTGTTAAAATACACAATGATAGTTCCCAGAAATGATTAAAAACGTGGAAAAAGCACTTCAAGTACACGTAAACAGATTCTTACTACATTTAATGTCGTAGTCAATCACGGAGGTTTCCAGGGGAAAGCTGTGGAATGACGAAAATACTGGTAATGTTTACAAGTCTGGGTACTTCCAGTGGCGTTTTCACGGGACTGTGCTTTCAATTATTAAGAGTTCATGTTTACAGAGCTCAGAATTGGTGTGTAAAGCCTTGGAATCACGAGAATAGTTTTTATGTTTACAATTAAGGAGGATTGGGTTCGGCGTTTTTGTGTGTGAATCAGTTAAAATGGTGACGGTTCTAGTAAATACTTCTAAGCAAACTGCCTAATTTTGGTAAAACTGTTAAAATACTCAATGAGAGTTCCCAGAAATGATTAAGAACGTGTAATAAACACCTCAAGTACACATAAACAGATTCTTACTACATTTAATGTCGTATTCAATCACGAAGGTTTCCAGGGAAAAGCTGTGGAATGACGAAAATACTGGTAATGTTTACAAGTCCGGGTACTTCCGGTGGCGTTTTCACGGGACTGTGCTTTCAATTATTAAGAGTTCATGTTTACAGAGCTCAGAATACGTGTATAAAGCCTTGGAATCACGAGAATAGTGTTCATGTTTACAATTAAGGAGGATGGGTTCGGCATTTTTGTGTGTGAATCAGTTAAAATGGTGACGGTTCTAGTAAATGCTTCTAAGGAAACTGCCTAATTTTGGTAAAACTGTTAAAATACACAATGAGAGTTCCCAGAAATGATTGAGAACGTGAAATAAACACCTCAAGTACACGTAAATAGATTCTTAATACATTAACTGTCGAATTCAATCACGGAGGTTTCCCGTGGAAAGCCATGAAATGACGAAAATACAGGTAATATTTACAACTCCGGGTACTTCGGGTGGCGTTTTCACGGGACTGTGCTTCCAATTATTAAGAGTTCATGTTTACAGAGCTCAGAATTGGTGTGTAAAGCCTTGGAATCATGAGAATAGTGTTTATGTTTACAATTAAGGAGGATTGGGTTCGGCGTTTTTGTGTGTGAATCAGTTAAAATGGTGACGGTTCTAGTAAATACTTCTAAGCAATATGCCTAATTTTGGTAAAACTGTTAAAATACACAATGAGAGTTCCCAGGAATGATTAAGAACGTGTAATAAACACCTCAAGTACACATAAACAGATTCTTACTACATTTAATGTCGTATTCAATCACGAAGGTTTCCAGGGAAAAGCTGTGGAATGACGAAAATACTGGTAATGTTTACAAGTCCGGGTACTTCCGGTGGCGTTTTCACGGGACTGTGCTTTCAATTATTAAGAGTTCATGTTTACAGAGCTCAGAATTGGTGTATAAAGCCTTGGAATCACGAGAATAGTGTTTATGTTTACAATTAAGGAGGATGGGGTTCGGCATTTTTGTGTGTGAATCAGTTAAAATGGTGACGGTTCTAGTAAATGCTTCTAAGGAAACTGCCTAATTTTGGTAAAACTGTTAAAATACACAATGAGAGTTCCCAGAAATGATTAAGAACGTGTAATAAACACCTCAAGTACACGTAAACAGATTCTTAATACATTAACTGTCGAATTCAATCACGGAGGTTTCCCGTGGAAAGCCGTGAAATGACGAAAATACTGGTAATATTTACAACTCCGAGTACTTCGGGTGGCGTTTTCACGGGACTGTGCTTCCAATTATTAAGACTTCATGTTTACAGAGCTCAGAATTGGTGTGTAAAGCCTTGGAATCACGAGAATAGTGTTTATGTTTACAATTAAGGAGGATTGGGTTCGGCGTTTTTGTGTGTGAATCAGTTAAAATGGTGACGGTTCTAGTAAATACTTCTAAGCAAACTGCCTAATTTTGGTAAAACTGTTAAAATACACAATGAGAGTTCCCAGAAATGATTAAGAACGTGTAATAAACACCTCAAGTACACATAAACAGATTCTTACTACATTTAATGTAGTATTCAATCACGAAGGTTTCCAGGGAAAAGCTGTGGAATGACGAAAATACTGGTAATGTTTACAAGTCCGGGTACTTCCGGTGGCGTTTTCACGGGACTGTGCTTTCAATTATTAAGAGTTCCTGTTTACAGAGCTCAGAATTGGTGTATAAAGCCTTGGAATCACGAGAATAGTGTTTATGTTTACAATTAAGGAGGATTGGGTTCGGCCTTTTTTTGTGTGTGAATCAGTTAAAATGGTGACGGTTCTAGTAAATACTTCTAAGCAAACTGCCTAATTTTGGTAAAACTGTTAAAATACACAATGAGAGTTCCCAGAAATGATTAAGAACGTGTAATAAACACCTCAAGTACACGTAAACAGATTCTTAATACATTTAATGTCTTATTCAATCACGAAGGTTTCCAGGGAAAGCTGTGGAATGACGAAAATACTGGTAATGTTTACAAGTCCGGGTACTTCCGGTGGCACTTCAAGGGACTGTGCTTTCAATTATTAAGAGTTCATGTTTACAGAGCTCAGAATTGGTGTGTAAAGCCTTGGAATCACGAGAATAGTGTTTATGTTTACAATTAAGGAGGATTGGGTTCGGCGTTTTTGTGTGTGAATCAGTTAAAATGGTGACGGTTCTAGTAAATACTTCTAAGCAAACTGCCTAATTTTGGTAAAACTGTTAAAATACACAATGAGAGTTCCCAGAAATGATTAAGAACGTGTAATAAACACCTCAAGTACACGTAAATAGATTCTTAATACATTAACTGTCGAATTCAATCACGGAGGTTTCCCGTGGAAAGCCATGAAATGACGAAAATACTGGTAATATTTACAACTCAGGGTAGTTCGGGTGGCGTTTTCACGGGACTGTGCTTCCAATTATTAAGAGTTCATGTTTACAGAGCTCAGAATTGGTGTGTAAAGCCCTGGAATGACGAGAATAGTGTTTATGTTTACAATTAAGGAGGATTGGGTTCGGCATTTTTGTGTGTGAATCAGTTAAAATGGTGAGGGTTCTAGTAAATACTTCTAATCAAACTGCCTAATTTTGGTAAAACTGTTAAAATACACAATGATAGTTCCCAGAAATGATTAAAAACGTGGAAAAAACACTTCAAGTACACGTAAACAGATTCTTACTACATTTAATGTCGTATTCAATCACGGAGGTTTCCAGGGGAAAGCTGTGGAATGACGAAAATACTGGTAATGTTTACAAGTCCGGGTACTTCCGGTGGCGCTTTCACGGGACTGTGCTTTCAATTATTAAGAGTTCATGTTTACAGAGCTCAGAATTGTTGTGTAAAGCCTTGGAATCACGAGAATAGTTTTTATGTTTACAATTAAGGAGGATTGGGTTCGGCATTTTTGTGTGTGAATCAGTTAAAATGGTGACGGTTCTAGTAAATGCTTCTAAGGAAACTGCCTAATTTTGGTAAAACTGTTAAAATACACAATGAGAGTTCCCAGAAATGATTAAGAACGTGTAATAAACACCTCAAGTACACGTAAACAGATTCTTAATACATTAACTGTCGAATTCAATCACGGAGGTTTCCCGTGGAAAGCCGTGAAATGACGAAAATACTGGTAATATTTACAACTCCGAGTACTTCGGGTGGCGTTTTCACGGGACTGTGCTTCCAATTATTAAGAGTTCATGTTTACAGAGCTCAGAATTGGTGTGTAAAGCCTTGGAATCACGAGAATAGTGTTTATGTTTACAATTAAGGAGGATTGGGTTCGGCGTTTTTGTGTGTGAATCAGTTAAAATGGTGACGGTTCTAGTAAATACTTCTAAGCAAACTGCCTAATTTTGGTAAAACTGTTAAAATACACAATGAGAGTTCCCAGAAATGATTAAGAACGTGTAATAAACACCTCAAGTACACATAAACAGATTCTTACTACATTTAATGTCGTATTCAATCACGAAGGTTTCCAGGGAAAAGCTGTGGAATGACGAAAATACTGGTAATGTTTACAAGTCCGGGTACTTCCGGTGGCGTTTTCACGGGACTGTGCTTTCATTTATTAAGAGTTCCTGTTTACAGAGCTCAGAATTGGTGTATAAAGCCTTGGAATCACGAGAATAGTGTTTATGTTTACAATTAAGGAGGATTGGGTTCGGCCTTTTTTTGTGTGTGAATCAGTTAAAATGGTGACGGTTCTAGTAAATACTTCTAAGCAAACTGCCTAATTTTGGTAAAACTGTTAAAATACACAATGAGAGTTCCCAGAAATGATTAAGAACGTGTAATAAACACCTCAAGTACACGTAAACAGATTCTTAATACATTTAATGTCTTATTCAATCACGAAGGTTTCCAGGGAAAGCTGTGGAATGACGAAAATACTGGTAATGTTTACAAGTCCGGGTACTTCCGGTGGCACTTCAAGGGACTGTGCTTTCAACTATTAAGAGTTCATGTTTACAGAGCTCAGAATTGGTGTGTAAAGCCTTGGAATCACGAGAATAGTGTTTATGTTTACAATTAAGGAGGATTGGGTTCGGCGTTTTTGTGTGTGAATCAGTTAAAATGGTGACGGTTCTAGTAAATACTTCTAAGCAAACTGCCTAATTTTGGTAAAACTGTTAAAATACACAATGAGAGTTCCCAGAAATGATTAAGAACGTGTAATAAACACCTCAAGTACACGTAAATAGATTCTTAATACATTAACTGTCGAATTCAATCACGGAGGTTTCCCGTGGAAAGCCATGAAATGACGAAAATACTGGTAATATTTACAACTCAGGGTAGTTCGGGTGGCGTTTTCACGGGACTGTGCTTCCAATTATTAAGAGTTCATGTTTACAGAGCTCAGAATTGGTGTGTAAAGCCTTGGAATGACGAGAATAGTGTTTATGTTTACAATTAAGGAGGATTGGGTTCGGCATTTTTGTGTGTGAATCAGTTAAAATGGTGAGGGTTCTAGTAAATACTTCTAATCAAACTGCCTAATTTTGGTAAAACTGTTAAAATACACAATGATAGTTCCCAGAAATGATTAAAAACGTGGAAAAAACACTTCAAGTACACGTAAACAGATTCTTACTACATTTAATGTCGTATTCAATCACGGAGGTTTCCAGGGGAAAGCTGTGGAATGACGAAAATACTGGTAATGTTTACAAGTCCGGGTACTTCCGGTGGCGCTTTCACGGGACTGTGCTTTCAATTATTAAGAGTTCATGTTTACAGAGCTCAGAATTGTTGTGTAAAGCCTTGGAATCACGAGAATAGTTTTTATGTTTACAATTAAGGAGGATTGGTTCGGCATTTTTGTGTGTGAATCAGTGAAAATGGTGACGGTTCTAGTAAATACTTCTAAGCAAACTGCCTAATTTTGGTAAAACTGTTAAAATAAACAATGAGAGTTCCCAGAAATGATTAAGAACGTGTAATTAACATCTCAAGTACACGTAAATAGATTCTTACTACATTAACTGTCCAATTAAATCACGGAGGTTTCCCGTTGAAAGCTGTGAAATGACGAAAATACTGGTAATGTTTACAAATCCGGGTACTTCGGGTGGCGTTTTCATAGGACTGTGCTTTCAATTATTAAGAGTCCATTTTACAGAGCTCAGAATTGGTGTGTAAAGCCTTGGAATCACGAGAATAGTGTTTATGTTTACAATTAAGGAGGATTGGGTTCGGCGTTTTTGTGTGTGAATCAGTTAAAATGGTGACGGTTCTAGTAAATACTTCTAAGCAAACTGCCTAATTTTGGTAAAACTGTTAAAATACACAATGAGAGTTCCCAGAAATGATTAAGAACGTGTAATAAACAGCTCAACTACACGTAAACAGATTCTTACTACATTTAATGTCGTATTCAATCACGAAGGTTTCCAGGGAAAAGCTGTGGAATGACGACAATACTGGTAATGTTTACAAGTCCGGGTACTTCCGGTGGCGTTTTCACGGGACTGTGCTTTCAATTATTAAGAGTTCATGTTTACAGAGCTCAGAATTGGTGTATAAAGCCTTGGAATCACGAGAATAGTGTTTATGTTTACAATTAAGGAGGATTGGGTTCGGCATTTTTGTGTGTGAATCAGTTAAAATGGTGACGGTTCTAGTAAATGCTTCTAAGGAAACTGCCTAATTTTGGTAAAACTGTTAAAATACACAATGAGAGTTCCCAGAAATGATTAAGAACGTGTAATAAACACCTCAAGTACACGTAAATAGATTCTTAATACATTAACTGTCGAATTCAATCACGGAGGTTTCCCGTGGAAAGCCATGAAATGACGAAAATACTGGTAATATTTACAACTCCGGGTACTTCGGGTGGCGTTTTCACGGGACTGTGCTTCCAATTATTAAGAGTTCATGTTTACAGAGCTCAGAATTGGTGTGTAAAGCCTTGGAATGACGAGAATAGTGTTTATGTTTACAATTAAGGAGGATTGGGTTCGGCGTTTTTGTGTGTGAATCAGTTAAAATGGTGACGGTTGTAGTAAATACTTCTAAGCAAACTGCCTAATTTTGGTAAAACTGTTAAAATACACAATGAGAGTTCCCAGAAATGATTAAGAACGTGTAATAAACACCTCAAGTACACATAAACAGATTCTTACTACATTTAATGTCGTATTCAATCACGAAGGTTTCCAGGGAAAAGCTGTGGAATGACGAAAATACTGGTAATGTTTACAAGTCCGGGTACTTCCGGTGGCGTTTTCACGGGACTGTGCTTTCAATTATTAAGAGTTCATGTTTACAGAGCTCAGAATTGGTGTATAAAGCCTTGGAATCACGAGAATAGTGTTTATGTTTACAATTAAGGAGGATTGGGTTCGGCATTTTTGTGTGTGAATCAGTTAAAATGGTGATGGTTCTAGTAAATGCTTCTAAGGAAACTGCCTAATTTTGGTAAAACTGTTAAAATACACAATGAGAGTTCCCAGAAATGATTAAGAACGTGTAATAAACACCTCAAGTTCACGTAAATAGATTCTTAATACATTAACTGTCGAATTCAATCACGGAGGTTTCCCGTGGAAAGCCATGAAATGACGAAAATACTGATAATATTTACAACTCCGGGTACTTCGGGTGGCGTTTTCACGGGACTGTGCTTCCAATTATTAAGAGTTCATGTTTACAGAGCTCAGAATTGGTGTGTAAAGCCTTGGAATGACGAGAATAGTGTTTATGTTTAGAATTAAGGAGGATTGGGTTCGGCGTTTTTGTGTGTGAATCAGTTAAAATGGTGACGGTTCTAGTAAATACTTCTAAGCAAACTGCCTAATTTTGGTAACACTGTTAAAATACACAATGAAAGTTCCCAGAAATGATTAAGAACGTGTAATAAACACCTCAAGTACACGTAAATAGATTCTTAATACATTAACTGTTGAATTCAATCACGAAGGTTTCCAGGGAAAAGCTGTGGAATGACGAAAATACTGGTAATGTTTACAATCCGGGTACTTCCAGTGGCGTTTTCACGGGACTGTCCTTTCAATTATTAAGAGTTCATGTTTACAGAGCTCAGAATTGGTGTGTAAAGCCTTGGAATGACGAGAATAGTGTTTATGTTTACAATTAAGGAGGATTGGGTTCGGCGTTTTTGTGTGTGAATCAGTTAAAATGGTGACAGTTCTAGTAAATACTTCTAAGCAAACTGCCTAATTTTGGTAAAACTGTTAAAATACACAATGAGAGTTCCCAGAAATGATTAATAACGTGTAATAAACACCTCAAGTACACGTAAACAGATTCTTACTACATTTAATGACGTATTCAATCACGAAGGTTTCCAGGGAAAAGCTGTGGAATGACGAAAATACTGGTAATGTTTACAAGTCCGGGAACTTCCGGTGGCGTTTTCACGGGACTGTGCTTTCAAATATTAAGAGTTCATGCTTACAGAGCTCAGAATTGGTGTATAAAGCCTTGGAATCACGAGAATAGTGTTTATGTTTACAATTAAGGAGGATTGGGTTCGGCATTTTTGTGTGTGAATCAGTTAAAATGGTGACGGTTCTAGTAAATGCTTCTAAGGAAACTGCCTAATTTTGGTAAAACTGTTAAAATACACAATGAGAGTTCCCAGAAATGATTAAGAACGTGTAATAAACACCTCAAGTACACGTAAATAGATTCTTAATACATTAACTGTCGAATTCAATCACGGAGTTTTCCCGTGGAAAGCCATGAAATGATGAAAATACTGGTAATATTTACAACACAGGGTACTTCGGGTGGCGTTTTCACGGGACTGTGATTCCAATTATTAAGAGTTCATGTTTACAGAGCTCAGAATTGGTGTGTAAAGCCTTGGAATGACGAGAATAGTGTTTATGTTTACAATTAAGGAGGATTGGGTTCGGCGTTTTTGTGTGTGAATCAGTTAAAATGGTGTCGGTTCTAGTAAATGCTTCTAAGGAAACTGCCTAATTTTGGTAAAACTGTTAAAATACACAATGAGAGTTCCCAGAAATGATTAAGAACGTGTAATAAACACCTCAAGTACACGTAAATAGATTCTTAATACATGAACTGTCGAATTAAATCACGGAGGTTTCCAATGGAAAGCTGTGAAATGAAAATACTGGTAATGTTTACAAATCCGGGTACTTCGGGTGGCGTTTTCACGGGACTGTGCTTTCAATTATTAAGAGTTCATGTTTACAGTGCTCAGAATTGGTGTGTAAAGCCTTGGAATGACGAGAATAGTGTTTATGTTTACAATTAAGGAGGATTGGGTTCGGCATTTTTGTGTGTGAAACAGTTAAAATGGTGACGGTTCTAGTAAATGCTTCTAAGGAAACTGCCTAATTTTGGTAAAACTGTTAAAATACACAATGAGAGTTCCCAGAAATGATTAAGAACGTGTAATAAACACCTCAAGTACACGTAAATAGATTCTTAATACATTAACTGTCGAATTCAATCACGGAGTTTTCCCGTGGAAAGCCATGAAATGACGTAAATACTGGTAATATTTACAACTCCGGGTACTTCGGGTGGCGTTTTCACGGGACTGTGATTCCAATTATTAAGAGTTCATGTTTACAGAGCTCAGAATTGGTGTGTAAAGCCTTGGAATGACGAGAATAGTGTTTATGTTTACAATTAAGGAGGATTGGGTTCGGCGTTTTTGTGTGTGAATCAGTTAAAATGGTGACGGTTCTAGTAAATGCTTCTAAGGAAACTTCCTAATTTTGGTAAAACTGTTAAAATACACAATGAGAGTTCCCAGGAATGATTAAGAACGTGTAATAAACACCTCAAGTACACGTAAATAGATTCTTAATACATTAACTGTCGAATTCCATCACGGAGGTTTCCCGTGGAAAGCCATGAAATGACGAAAATACTGGTAATATTTACAACTCCGGGTACTTCGGGTGGCGTTTTCACGGGACAGTGCTTCCAATTATTAAGAGTTCATGTTTACAGAGCTCAGAATTGGTGTGTAAAGCCTTGGAATGACGAGAATAGTGTTTATGTTTACAATTAAGGAGGATTGGGTTCGGCGTTTTTGTGTGTGAATCAGTTAAAATGGTGACGGTTCTAGTAAATGCTTCTAAGGAAACTGCCTAATTTTGGTAAAACTGCTAAAATACACAATGAGAGTTCCCAGAAATGATTAAGAACGTGTAATAAACACCTCAAGTACACGTAAATAGATTCTTAATACATGAACTGTCGAATTAAATCACGGAGGTTTCCCATGGAAAGCTGTGAAATGAAAATACTGGTAATGTTTACAAATCCGGGTACTTCGGGTGGCGTTTTCACGGGACTGTGCTTTCAATTATTAAGAGTTCATGTTTACAGTGCTCAGAATTGGTGTGTAAAGCCTAGGAATGACGAGAATAGTGTTTATGTTTACAATTAAGGAGGATTGGGTTCGGCATTTTTGTGTGTGAAACAGTTAAAATGGTGACGGTTCTAGTAAATGCTTCTAAGGAAACTGCCTAATTTTGGTAAAACTGTTAAAATACAAGATGAGAGTTCCCAGTAATGATTAAGAACGTGTAATAAACACCTCAAGTACACGTAAATAGATTCTTAATACATTAACTGTCGAATTCAATCACGGAGGTTTCCCGTGGAAAGCCATGAAATGACGAAAATACTGGTAATATTTACAACTCCAGGTACTTCGGGTGGCGTTTTCACGGGACTGTGCTTCCAATTATTAAGAGTTCATGTTTACAGAGCTCAGAATTGGTTTGTAAAGCCTTGGAATGACGAGAATAGTGTTTATGTTTACAATTAAGGAGGATTGGGTTCGGCGTTTTTGTGTGTGAATCAGTTAAAATGGTGACGGTTCTAGTAAATACTTCTAAGGAAACTGCCTAATTTTGGTAAAACTGTTAAAATACACAATGAGAGTTCCCAGTAATGATTAAGAACGTGGAAAAAACACTTCAAGTACACGTAAACAGATTCTTACTACATTTAATGTCGTATTCAATCACGGAGGTTTCCAGGGGAAAGCTGTAGAATGACGAAAATACTGGTAATGTTTACAAGTCCGGGTACTTCGGGTGGCGTTTTCACGGGACTGTGCTTCCAATTATTAAGAGTTCATGTTTACAGAGCTCAGAATTGGTGTGTAAAGCCTTGGAATGACGAGAATAGTGTTTATGTTTACAATTAAGGAGGATTGGGTTCGGCGTTTTTGTGTATGAATCAGTTAAAATGGTGACGGTTCTAGTAAATGCTTCTAAGGAAACTGCCTAATTTTGGTAAAACTGTTAAAATACACAATGAGAGTTCCCAGAAATGATTAAGAACGTGTAATAAACACCTCAAGTACACGTAAATAGATTCTTAATACATGAACTGTCGAATTAAATCACGGAGGTTTCCCATGGAAAGCTGTGAAATGAAAATACTGGTAATGTTTACAAATCCGGGTACTTCGGGTGGCGTTTTCACGGGACTGTGCTTTCAATTATTAAGAGTTCATGTTTACAGTGCTCAGAATTGGTGTGTAAAGCCTTGGAATGACGAGAATAGTGTTTATGTTTACAATTAAGGAGGATTGGGTTCGGCATTTTTGTGTGTGAAACAGTTAAAATGGTGACGGTTCTAGTAAATGCTTCTAAGGAAACTGCCTAATTTTGGTAAAACTGTTAAAATACAAGATGAGAGTTCCCAGTAATGATTAAGAACGTGTAATAAACACCTCAAGTACACGTAAATAGATTCTTAATACATTAACTGTCGAATTCAATCACGGAGGTTTCCCGTGGAAAGCCATGAAATGACGAAAATACTGGTAATATTTACAACTCCAGGTACTTCGGGTGGCGTTTTCACGGGACTGTGCTTTCAATTATTAAGAGTTCATGTTTACAGAGCTCAGAATTGGTGTGTGAAACCTTGGAATGACGAGAATAGTGTTCATGTTTACAATTAAGGAGGATTGGGTTCGGCGTTTTTGTGTGTGAATCAGTTAAAATGGTGACGGTTCTAGTAAATACTTCTAAGCAAACTGCCTAATTTTGGTAAAACTGTTAAAATACATAATGATAGTTCCCAGAAATGATTAAAAACGTGGAAAAAACACTTCAAGTACACGTAAACAGATTCTTACTACATTTAATGTCGTATTCAATCACGGAGGTTTCCAGGGGAAAGCTGTGGAATGACGAAAATACTGGTAATGTTTACAATCCGGGTACTTCCAGTGGCGTTTTCACGGGACTGTCCTTTCAATTATTAAGAGTTCATGTTTACAGAGCTCAGAATTGGTGTGTAAAGCCTTGGAATGACGAGAATAGTGTTTATGTTTACAATTAAGGAGGATTGGGTTCGGCGTTTTTGTGTGTGAATCAGTTAAAATGGTGACAGTTCTAGTAAATACTTCTAAGCAAACTGCCTAATTTTGGTAAAACTGTTAAAATACACAATGAGAGTTCCCAGAAATGATTAATAACGTGTAATAAACACCTCAAGTACACGTAAACAGATTCTTACTACATTTAATGTCGTATTCAATCACGAAGGTTTCCAGGGAAAAGCTGTGGAATGACGAAAATACTGGTAATGTTTACAAGTCCGGGTACTTCCGGTGGCGTTTTCACGGGACTGTGCTTTCAAATATTAAGAGTTCATGCTTACAGAGCTCAGAATTGGTGTATAAAGCCTTGGAATCACGAGAATAGTGTTTATGTTTACAATTAAGGAGGATTGGGTTCGGCATTTTTGTGTGTGAATCAGTTAAAATGGTGACGGTTCTAGTAAATGCTTCTAAGGAAACTGCCTAATTTTGGTAAAACTGTTAAAATACACAATGAGAGTTCCCAGAAATGATTAAGAACGTGTAATAAACACCTCAAGTACACGTAAATAGATTCTTAATACATTAACTGTCGAATTCAATCACGGAGTTTTCCCGTGGAAAGCCATGAAATGACGAAAATACTGGTAATATTTACAACACAGGGTACTTCGGGTGGCGTTTTCACGGGACTGTGATTCCAATTATTAAGAGTTCATGTTTACAGAGCTCAGAATTGGTGTGTAAAGCCTTGGAATGACGAGAATAGTGTTTATGTTTACAATTAAGGAGGATTGGGTTCGGCGTTTTTGTGTGTGAATCAGTTAAAATAGTGTCGGTTCTAGTAAATGCTTCTAAGGAAACTGCCTAATTTTGGTAAAACTGTTAAAATACACAATGAGAGTTCCCAGAAATGATTAAGAACGTGTAATAAACACCTCAAGTACACGTAAATAGATTCTTAATACATGAACTGTCGAATTAAATCACGGAGGTTTCCAATGGAAAGCTGTGAAATGAAAATACTGGTAATGTTTACAAATCCGGGTACTTCGGGTGGCGTTTTCACGGGACTGTGCTTTCAATTATTAAGAGTTCATGTTTACAGTGCTCAGAATTGGTGTGTAAAGCCTTGGAATGACGAGAATAGTGTTTATGTTTACAATTAAGGAGGATTGGGTTCGGCATTTTTGTGTGTGAAACAGTTAAAATGGTGACGGTTCTAGTAAATGCTTCTAAGGAAACTGCCTAATTTTGGTAAAACTGTTAAAATACACAATGAGAGTTCCCAGTAATGATTAAGAACGTGTAATAAACACCTCAAGTACACGTAAATAGATTCTTAATACATTAACTGTCGAATTCAATCACGGAGGTTTCCCGTGGAAAGCCATGAAATGACGAAAATACTGGTAATATTTACAACTCCAGGTACTTCGGGTGGCGTTTTCACGGGACTGTGCTTCCAATTATTAAGAGTTCATGTTTACAGAGCTCAGAATTGGTTTGTAAAGCCTTGGAATGACGAGAATAGTGTTTATGTTTACAATTAAGGAGGATTGGGTTCGGCGTTTTTGTGTGTGAATCAGTTAAAATGGTGACGGTTCTAGTAAATACTTCTAAGCAAACTGCCTAATTTTGGTAACACTGTTAAAATACACAATTAAAGTTCCCAGAAATGATTAAGAACGTGTAATAAACACCTCAAGTACACGTAAATAGATTCTTAATACATTAACTGTTGAATTCAATCACGAAGGTTTCCAGGGAAAAGCTGTGGAATGACGAAAATACTGGTAATGTTTACAAGTCCGGGTACTTCCGGTGGCGCTTTCACGGGACTGTGCTTTCAATTATTAAGAGTTCATGTTTACAGAGCTCAGAATTGGTGTGTGAAACCTTGGAATGACGAGAATAGTGTTCATGTTTACAATTAAGGAGGATTGGGTTCGCCGTTTTTGTGTGTGAATCAGTTAAAATGGTGACGGTTCTAGTAAATACTTCTAAGCAAACTGCCTAATTTTGGTAAAACTGTTAAAATACATAATGATAGTTCCCAGAAATGATTAAAAACGTGGAAAAAACACTTCAAGTACACGTAAACAGATTCTAACTACATTTAATGTCGTATTCAATCACGGAGGTTTCCAGGGGAAAGCTGTGGAATGACGAAAATACTGGTAATGTTTACAATCCGGGTACTTCCAGTGGCGTTTTCACGGGACTGTCCTTTCAATTATTAAGAGTTCATGTTTACAGAGCTCAGAATTGGTGTGTAAAGCCTTGGAATGACGAGAATAGTGTTTATGTTTACAATTAAGGAGGATTTGGTTCGGCGTTTTTGTGTGTGAATCAGTTAAAATGGTGACAGTTCTAGTAAATACTTCTAAGCAAACTGCCTAATTTTGGTAAAACTGTTAAAATACACAATGAGAGTTCCCAGAAATGATTAATAACGTGTAATAAACACCTCAAGTACACGTAAACAGATTCTTACTACATTTAATGTCGTATTCAATCACGAAGGTTTCCAGGGAAAAGCTGTGGAATGACGAAAATACTGGTAATGTTTACAAGTCCGGGTACTTCCGGTGGCGTTTTCACGGGACTGTGCTTTCAAATATTAAGAGTTCATGCTTACAGAGCTCAGAATTGGTGTATAAAGCCTTGGAATCACGAGAATAGTGTTTATGTTTACAATTAAGGAGGATTGGGTTCGGCATTTTTGTGTGTGAATCAGTTAAAATGGTGACGGTTCTAGTAAATGCTTCTAAGGAAACTGCCTAATTTTGATAAAACTGTTAAAATACACAATGAGAGTTCCCAGAAATGATTAAGAACGTGTAATAAACACCTCAAGTACACGTAAATAGATTCTTAATACATTAACTGTCGAATTCAATCACGGAGGTTTCCCGTGGAAAGCCATGAAATGACGAAAATACTGGTAATATTTACAACTCAGGGTACTTCGGGTGGCGTTTTCACGGGACTGTGATTCCAATTATTAAGAGTTCATGTTTACAGAGCTCAGAATTGGTGTGTAAAGCCTTGGAATGACGAGAATAGTGTTTATGTTTACAATTAAGGAGGATTGGGTTCGGCGTTTTTGTGTGTGAATCAGTTAAAATGGTGACGGTTCTAGTAAATGCTTCTAAGGAAACTGCCTAATTTTGGTAAAACTGTTAAAATACACAATGAGAGTTCCCAGAAATGATTAAGAACGTGTAATAAACACCTCAAGTACACGTAAATAGATTCTTAATACATGAACTGTCGAATTAAATCACGGAGGTTTCCAATGGAAAGCTGTGAAATGAAAATACTGGTAATGTTTACAAATCCGGGTACTTCGGGTGGCGTTTTCACGGGACTGTGCTTTCAATTATTAAGAGTTCATGTTTACAGTGCTCAGAATTGGTGTGTAAAGCCTTGGAATGACGAGAATAGTGTTTATGTTTACAATTAATGAGGATTGGGTTCGGCATTTTTGTGTGTGAAACAGTTAAAATGGTGACGGTTCTAGTAAATGCTTCTAAGGAAACTGCCTAATTTTGGTAAAACTGTTAAAATACACAATGAGAGTTCCCAGTAATGATTAAGAACGTGTAATAAACACCTCAAGTACACGTAAATAGATTCTTAATACATTAACTGTTGAATTCAATCACGAAGGTTTCCAGGGAAAAGCTGTGGAATGACGAAAATACTGGTAATGTTTACAAGTCCGGGTACTTCGGGTGGCGTTTTCACGGGACTGTGCTTCCAATTATTAAGAGTTCATGTTTACAGAGCTCAGAATTGGTTTGTAAAGCCTTGGAATGACGAGAATAGTGTTTATGTTTACAATTAAGGAGGATTGGGTTCGGCGTTTTTGTGTGTGAATCAGTTAAAATGGTGACGGTTCTAGTAAATACTTCAAAGCAAACTGCCTAATTTTGGTAACACTGTTAAAATACACAATTAAAGTTCCCAGAAATGATTAAGAACGTGTAATAAACACCTCAAGTACACGTAAATAGATTCTTAATACATTAACTGTTGAATTCAATCACGAAGGTTTCCAGGGAAAAGCTGTGGAATGACGAAAATACTGGTAATGTTTACAAGTCCGGGTACTTCCGGTGGCGCTTTCACGGGACTGTGCTTTCAATTATTAAGAGTTCATGTTTACAGAGCTCAGAATTGGTGTGTGAAACCTTGGAATGACGAGAATAGTGTTCATGTTTACAATTAAGGAGGATTGGGTTCGCCGTTTTTGTGTGTGAATCAGTTAAAATGGTGACGGTTCTAGTAAATACTTCTAAGCAAACTGCCTAATTTTGGTAAAACTGTTAAAATACATAATGATAGTTCCCAGAAATGATTAAAAACGTGGAAAAAACACTTCAAGTACACGTAAACAGATTCTTACTACATTTAGTGTCGTATTCAATCACGGAGGTTTCCAGGGGAAAGCTGTGGAATGACGAAAATACTGGTAATGTTTACAATCCGGGTACTTCCAGTGGCGTTTTCACGGGACTGTGATTCCAATTATTAAGAGTTCATGTTTACAGAGCTCAGAATTGGTGTGTAAAGCCTTGGAATCATGAGAATAGTGTTTATGTTTACAATTAAGGAGGATTGGGTTCGGCGTTTTTGTGTGTGAATCAGTTAAAATGGTGACGGTTCTAGTAAGTACTTCTAAGCAAACTGCCTAGTTTTGGTAAAACTGTTAAAATACACAATGAGAGTTCCCAGAAATGATTAAGAACGTGTAATAAACACCTCAAGTACACGTAAACAGATTCTTACTACATTTAATGTCGTATTCAATCACGAAGGTTTCCAGGGAAAAGCTGTGGAATGACGAAAATACTGGTAATGTTTACAAGTCCGGGTACTTCGCGTGGCGTTTTCACGGGACTGTGCTTCCAATTATTAAGAGTTCATGTTTACAGAGCTCAGAATTGGTGTGTAAAGCCTTGGAATGACGAGAATAGTGTTTATGATTACAATTAAGGAGGATTGGGTTCGGCGTTTTTGTGTGTGAATCAGTTAAAATGGTGACGGTTCTAGTAAATGCTTCTAAGGAAACTGCCTAATTTTGGTAAAACTGTTAAAATACACAATGAGAGTTCCCAGAAATGATTAAGAACGTGTAATAAACACCTCAAGTACACGTAAATAGATTCTTAATACATGAACTGTCGAATTAAATCACGGAGGTTTCCCATGGAAAGCTGTGAAATGAAAATACTGGTAATGTTTACAAATCCGGGTACTTCGGGTGGCCTTTTCACGGGACTGTGCTTTCAATTATTAAGAGTTCATGTTTACAGTGCTCAGAATTGGTGTGTAAAGCCTTGGAATGACGAGAATAGTGTTTATGTTTACAATTAATGAGGATTGGGTTCGGCATTTTTGTGTGTGAATCAGTTAAAATGGTGACGGTTCTAGTAAATACTTCTAAGCAAACTGCCTAATTTTGGTAAAACTGTTAAAATACACAATGATAGTTCCCAGAAATGATTAAAAACGTGGAAAAAACATATCAAGTACACGTAAACAGATTCTTACTACATTTAATGTCGTATTCAATCACGGAGGTTTCCAGGGGAAAACTGTGGAATGACGAAAATACTGGTAATGTTTACAAGTCCGGGTACTTCCGGTGGCGTTTTCACGGGACTGTCCTTTCAATTACTAAGAGTTCATGTTTACAGAGCTCAGAATTGGTGTATAAAGCCTTGGAATCACGAGAATAGTGTTTATGTTTACAATTAAGGAGGATTGGGTTCGGCATTTTTGTGTGTGAAACAGTTATAATGGTGACGGTTCTAGTAAATGCTTCTAAGGAAACTGCCTAATTTTGGTAAAACTGTTAAAATACACAATGAGAGTTCCCAGTAATGATTAAGAACGTGTAATAAACACCTCAAGTACACGTAAATAGATTCTTAATACATTAACTGTCGAATTCAATCACGGAGGTGTCCCGTGGAAAGCCATGAAATGACGAAAATACTGGTAATATTTACAACTCCAGGTACTTCGGGTGGCGTTTTCACGGGACTGTGCTTCCAATTATTAAGAGTTCATGTTTACAGAGCTCAGAATTGGTGTGTAAAGCCTTGGAATGACGAGAATAGTGTTTATGTTTACAATTAAGGAGGATTGGGTTCGGCGTTTTTGTGTGTGAATCAGTTAAAATGGTGACGGTTCTAGTAAATACTTCTAAGCAAACTGCCTAATTTTGGTAACACTGTTAAAATACACAATGAAAGTTCCCAGAAATGATTAAGAACGTGTAATAAACACCTCAAGTACACGTAAACAGATTCTTACTACATTTAATGTCGTATTCAATGACGAAGGTTTCCAGGGAAAAGCTGTGGAATGACGAAAATACTGGTAATGTTTACAAGTCCGGGTACTTCGGGTGGCGTTTTCACGGGACTGTGCTTTCAATTATTAAGAGTTCATGTTTACAGAGCTCAGAATTGGTGTATAAAGCCTTGGAATCACGAGAATAGTGTTTATGTTTACAATTAAGGAGGATTGGGTTCGGCATTTTTGTGTGTGAATCAGTTAAAATGGTGACGGTTCTAGTAAATGCTTCTAAGGAAACTGCCTAATTTTGGTAAAACTGTTAAAATACACAATGAGAGTTCCCAGAAATGATTAAGAACGTGTAATAAACACCTCAAGTACACATAAATAGATTCTTAATACATTAACTGTCGAATTCAATCACGGAGGTTTCCAGTGGAAAGCCATGAAATGACGAAAATACTGGTAATATTTACAACTCCGGGTACTTCGGGTGGCGTTTTCACGGGACTGTGCATCCAATTATTAAGAGTTCATGTTTACAGAGCTCAGAATTGGTGTGTAAAGCCTTGGAATGACGAGAATAGTGTTTATGTTTACAATTAAGGAGGATAGGGTTCGGCGTTTTTGTGTGTGAATCAGTTAAAATGGTGACGGTTCTAGTAAATACTTCTAAGCAAACTGCCTAGTTTTGGTAAAACTGTTAAAATACACAATGATAGTTCCCAGAAATGATTAAGAACGTGTAATAAACACCTCAAGTACACGTAAACAGATTCTTAATACATTTAATGTCGTATTCAATCACGAAGGTTTCCAGGGAAAAGCTGTGGGATGACGAAAATACTGGTAATGTTTACAAGACCGGGAACTTCTGGTGGCGCTTTCACGGGACTGTGCTTTCAATTATTAAGAGTTCATGTTTATAGAGCTCAGAATTGGTGTATAAAGCCTTGGAATCACGAGAATAGTTTTTATGTTTACAATTTAGGAGGATTGGGTTCGGCATTTTTGTGTGTGAATCAGTTAAAATGGTGACGGTTCTAGTAAATGCTTCTAAGGAAACTGCCTAATTTTGGTAAAACTGTTAAAATACACAATGAGAGTTCCCAGAAATGATTAAGAACGTGTAATAAACACCTCAAGTACACGTAAATAGATTCTTAATACATTAACTGTCGAATTCAATCACGGAGTTTTCCCGTGGAAAGCCATGAAATGACGAAAATACTGGTAATATTTACAACTCCGGGTACTTCGGGTGGCGTTTTCACGGGACTGTGATTCCAATTATTAAGAGTTCATGTTTACAGAGCTCAGAATTGGTGTGTAAAGCCTTGGAATGACGAGAATAGTGTTTATGTTTACAATTAAGGAGGATTGGGTTCGGCGTTTTTGTGTGTGAATCAGTTAAAATGGTGACGGTTCTAGTAAATACTTCTAAGCAAACTGCCTAGTTTTGGTAATACTGTTAAAATACACAATGAGAGTTCCCAGAAATGATTAAGAACGTGTAATAAACACCTCAAGTACACGTAAACAGATTCTTACTACATTTAATGTCGTATTCAATCACGAAGGTTTCCAGGGAAAAGCTGTGGAATGACGAAAATACTGGTAATGTTTACAAGTCCGGGTACTTCCGGTGGCGTTTTCACGGGACTGTGCTTCCAATTATTAAGAGTTCATGTTTACAGAGCTCAGAATTGGTGTGTAAAGCCTTGGAATGACGAGAATAGTGTTTATGTTTGTAATTAAGGAGGATTGGGTTCGGCGTTTTTGTGTGTGAGTCAGTTAAAATGGTGACGGTTCTAGTAAATACTTCTAAGCAAACTGCCTAATTTTGGTAAAACTGTTAAAATACACAATGAGAGTTCCCAGAAATGATTAATAACGTGTAATAAACACCTCAAGTACACGTAAAGAGATTCTTACTACATTTAATGTCGTATTCAAACACGAAGGTTTCCAGGGAAAAGCTGTGGAATGACGAAAAGACTGGTAATGTTTACAAGTCCGGGTACTTCCGGTGGCGTTTTCACGGGACTGTGCTTTCAGTTATTAAGAGTTCATGTTTACAGAGCTCAGAATTGGTGTATAAAGCCTTGGAATCACGAGAATAGTGTTTATGTTTACAATTAAGGAGGATTGGGTTCGGCATTTTTGTGTGTGAATCAGTTAAAATGGTGACGGTTCTAGTAAATGCTTCTAAAGAAACTGCCTAATTTTGGTAAAACTGTTAAAATACACAATGAGAGTTCCCAGAAATGATTAAGAACTTGTAATAAACACCTCAAGTACACGTAAATAGATTCTTAATACATTAACTGTCGAATTCAATCACGAAGGTTTCCCGTGGAAAGCCATGAAATGACGAAAATACTGGTAATATTTACAACTCCGGGTACTTCCGGTGGCGTTTTCACGGGACTGTGCTTCCAATTATTAAGAGTTCATGTTTACAGAGCTCAGAATTGGTGTGTAAAGCCTTGGAATCACGAGAATAGTGTTTATGTTTACAATTAAGGAGGATTGGGTTCGGCATTTTTTTGTGTGAATCAGTTAAAATGGTGACGGTTCTAGTAAATGCTTCTAAGGAAACTTCCTAATTTTGGTAAAACTGTTAAAATACACAATGAGAGTTCCCAGGAATGATTAAGAACGTGTAATAAACACCTCAAGTACACGTAAATAGATTCTTAATACATTAACTGTCGAATTCAATCACGGAGGTTTCCCGTGGAAAGCCATGAAATGACGAAAATACTGGTAATATTTACAACTCCGGGTACTTCGGGTGGCGTTTTCACGGGACTGTGCTTCCAATTATTAAGAGTTCATGTTTACAGAGCTCAGAATTGGTGTATAAAGCCTTGGAATCACGAGAATAGTGTTTATGTTTACAATTAAGGAGGATTGGGTTCGGCATTTTTGTGTGTGAAACAGTTAAAATGGTGACGGTTCTAGTAAATACTTCTAAGGAAACTGCCTAATTTTGGTAAAACTGTTAAAATACACAATGAGAGTTCCCAGTAATGATTAAGAACGTGGAAAAAACACTTCAAGTACACGTAAACAGATTCTTACTACATTTAATGTCGTATTCAATCACGGAGGTTTCCAGGGGAAAGCTGTGGAATGACGAAAATACTGGTAATGTTTACAAGTCCGGGTACTTCGGGTGGCGTTTTCACGGGACTGTGCTTCCAATTATTAAGAGTTCATGTTTACAGAGCTCAGAATTGGTGTGTAAAGCCTTGGAATGACGAGAATAGTGTTTATGTTTACAATTAAGGAGGATTGGGTTCGGCGTTTTTGTGTGTGAATCAGTTAAAATGGTGACGGTTCTAGTAAATGCTTCTAAGGAAACTGCCTAATTTTGGTAAAACTGTTAAAATACACAATGAGAGTTCCCAGAAATGATTAAGAACGTGTAATAAACACCTCAAGTACACGTAAATAGATTCTTAATACATGAACTGTCGAATTAAATCACGGAGGTTTCCCATGGAAAGCTGTGAAATGAAAATACTGGTAATGTTTACAAATCCGGGTACTTCGGGTGGCCTTTTCACGGGACTGTGCTTTCAATTATTAAGAGTTCATGTTTACAGTGCTCAGAATTGGTGTGTAAAGCCTTGGAATGACGAGAATAGTGTTTATGTTTACAATTAATGAGGATTGGGTTCGGCATTTTTGTGTGTGAATCAGTTAAAATGGTGACGGTTCTAGTAAATGCTTCTAAGGAAACTGCCTAATTTTGGTAAAACTGTTAAAATACACAATGAGAGTTCCCAGAAATGATTAAGAACGTGTAATAAACACCTCAAGTACACGTAAATAGATTCTTAATACATTAACTGTCGAATTCAATCACGGAGTTTTCCCGTGGAAAGCCATGAAATGACGAAAATACTGGTAATATTTACAACTCCGGGTACTTCGGGTGGCGTTTTCACGGGACTGTGATTCCAATTATTAAGAGTTCATGTTTACAGAGCTCAGAATTGGTGTGTAAAGCCTTGGAATGACGAGAATAGTGTTTATGTTTACAATTAAGGAGGATTGGGTTCGGCGTTTTTGTGTGTGAATCAGTTAAAATGGTGACGGTTCTAGTAAATACTTCTAAGCAAACTGCCTAGTTTTGGTAATACTGTTAAAATACACAATGAGAGTTCCCAGAAATGATTAAGAACGTGTAATAAACACCTCAAGTACACGTAAACAGATTCTTACTACATTTAATGTCGTATTCAATCACGAAGGTTTCCAGGGAAAAGCTGTGGAATGACGAAAATACTGGTAATGTTTACAAGTCCGGGTACTTCCGGTGGCGTTTTCACGGGACTGTGCTTCCAATTATTAAGAGTTCATGTTTACAGAGCTCAGAATTGGTGTGTAAAGCCTTGGAATGACGAGAATAGTGTTTATGTTTGTAATTAAGGAGGATTGGGTTCGGCGTTTTTGTGTGTGAGTCAGTTAAAATGGTGACGGTTCTAGTAAATACTTCTAAGCAAACTGCCTAATTTTGGTAAAACTGTTAAAATACACAATGAGAGTTCCCAGAAATGATTAAGAACGTGTAATAAACACCTCAAGTACACGTAAAGAGATTCTTACTACATTTAATGTCGTATTCAAACACGAAGGTTTCCAGGGAAAAGCTGTGGAATGACGAAAAGACTGGTAATGTTTACAAGTCCGGGTACTTCCGGTGGCGTTTTCACGGGACTGTGCTTTCAGTTATTAAGAGTTCATGTTTACAGAGCTCAGAATTGGTGTATAAAGCCTTGGAATCACGAGAATAGTGTTTATGTTTACAATTAAGGAGGATTGGGTTCGGCATTTTTGTGTGTGAATCAGTTAAAATGGTGACGGTTCTAGTAAATGCTTCTAAAGAAACTGCCTAATTTTGGTAAAACTGTTAAAATACACAATGAGAGTTCCCAGAAATGATTAAGAACTTGTAATAAACACCTCAAGTACACGTAAATAGATTCTTAATACATTAACTGTCGAATTCAATCACGAAGGTTTCCCGTGGAAAGCCATGAAATGACGAAAATACTGGTAATATTTACAACTCCGGGTACTTCCGGTGGCGTTTTCACGGGACTGTGCTTCCAATTATTAAGAGTTCATGTTTACAGAGCTCAGAATTGGTGTGTAAAGCCTTGGAATCACGAGAATAGTGTTTATGTTTACAATTAAGGAGGATTGGGTTCGGCATTTTTTTGTGTGAATCAGTTAAAATGGTGACGGTTCTAGTAAATGCTTCTAAGGAAACTTCCTAATTTTGGTAAAACTGTTAAAATACACAATGAGAGTTCCCAGGAATGATTAAGAACGTGTAATAAACACCTCAAGTACACGTAAATAGATTCTTAATACATTAACTGTCGAATTCAATCACGGAGGTTTCCCGTGGAAAGCCATGAAATGACGAAAATACTGGTAATATTTACAACTCCGGGTACTTCGGGTGGCGTTTTCACGGGACTGTGCTTCCAATTATTAAGAGTTCATGTTTACAGAGCTCAGAATTGGTGTATAAAGCCTTGGAATCACGAGAATAGTGTTTATGTTTACAATTAAGGAGGATTGGGTTCGGCATTTTTGTGTGTGAAACAGTTAAAATGGTGACGGTTCTAGTAAATACTTCTAAGGAAACTGCCTAATTTTGGTAAAACTGTTAAAATACACAATGAGAGTTCCCAGTAAAGATTAAGAACGTGGAAAAAACACTTCAAGTACACGTAAACAGATTCTTACTACATTTAATGTCGTATTCAATCACGGAGGTTTCCAGGGGAAAGCTGTGGAATGACGAAAATACTGGTAATGTTTACAAGTCCGGGTACTTCGCGTGGCGTTTTCACGGGACTGTGCTTCCAATTATTAAGAGTTCATGTTTACAGAGCTCAGAATTGGTGTGTAAAGCCTTGGAATGACGAGAATAGTGTTTATGTTTACAATTAAGGAGGATTGGGTTCGGCGTTTTTGTGTGTGAATCAGTTAAAATGGTGACGGTTCTAGTAAATGCTTCTAAGGAAACTGCCTAATTTTGGTAAAACTGTTAAAATACACAATGAGAGTTCCCAGAAATGATTAAGAACGTGTAATAAACACCTCAAGTACACGTAAATAGATTCTTAATACATGAACTGTCGAATTAAATCACGGAGGTTTCCCATGGAAAGCTGTGAAATGAAAATACTGGTAATGTTTACAAATCCGGGTACTTCGGGTGGCCTTTTCACGGGACTGTGCTTTCAATTATTAAGAGTTCATGTTTACAGTGCTCAGAATTGGTGTGTAAAGCCTTGGAATGACGAGAATAGTGTTTATGTTTACAATTAATGAGGATTGGGTTCGGCATTTTTGTGTGTGAATCAGTTAAAATGGTGACGGTTCTAGTAAATACTTCTAAGCAAACTGCCTAATTTTGGTAAAACTGTTAAAATACACAATGATAGTTCCCAGAAATGATTAAAAACGTGGAAAAAACATATCAAGTACACGTAAACAGATTCTTACTACATTTAATGTCGTATTCAATCACGGAGGTTTCCAGGGGAAAACTGTGGAATGACGAAAATACTGGTAATGTTTACAAGTCCGGGTACTTCCGGTGGCGTTTTCACGGGACTGTCCTTTCAATTATTAAGAGTTCATGTTTACAGAGCTCAGAATTGGTGTATAAAGCCTTGGAATCACGAGAATAGTGTTTATGTTTACAATTAAGGAGGATTGGGTTCGGCGTTTTTGTGTGTGAATCAGTTAAAATGGTGACGGTTCTAGTAAATACTTCTAAGCAAACTGCCTAATTTTGGTAACACTGTTAAAATACACAATGAAAGTTCCCAGAAATGATTAAGAACGTGTAATAAACACCTCAAGTACACGTAAACAGATTCTTACTACATTTAATGTCGTATTCAATGACGAAGGTTTCCAGGGAAAAGCTGTGGAATGACGAAAATACTGGTAATGATTACAAGTCCGGGTACTTCCGGTGGCGTTTTCACGGGACTGTGCTTTCAATTATTAAGAGTTCATGTTTACAGAGCTCAGAATTGGTGTATAAAGCCTTGGAATCACGAGAATAGTGTTTATGTTTACAATTAAGGAGGATTGGGTTCGGCATTTTTGTGTGTGAATCAGTTAAAATGGTGACGGTTCTAGTAAATGCTTCTAAGGAAACTGCCTAATTTTGGTAAAACTGTTAAAATACACAATGAGAGTTCCCAGAAATGATTAAGAACGTGTAATAAACACCTCAAGTACACGTAAATAGATTCTTAATACATTAACTGTCGAATTCAATCACGGAGGTTTCCAGTGGAAAGCCATGAAATGACGAAAATACTGGTAATATTTACAACTCCGGGTACTTCGGGTGGCGTTTTCACGGGACTGTGCATCCAATTATTAAGAGTTCATGTTTACAGAGCTCAGAATTGGTGTGTAAAGCCTTGGAATGACGAGAATAGTGTTTATGTTTACAATTAAGGAGGATAGGGTTCGGCGTTTTTGTGTGTGAATCAGTTAAAATGGTGACGGTTCTAGTAAATACTTCTAAGCAAACTGCCTAGTTTTGGTAAAACTGTTAAAATACACAATGATAGTTCCCAGAAATGATTAAGAACGTGTAATAAACACCTCAAGTACACGTAAACAGATTCTTACTACATTTAATGTCGTATTCAATCACGAAGGTTTCCAGGGAAAAGCTGTGGGATGACGAAAATACTGGTAATGTTTACAAGTCCGGGAACTTCCGGTGGCGCTTTCACGGGACTGTGCTTTCAATTATTAAGAGTTCATGTTTATAGAGCTCAGAATTGGTGTATAAAGCCTTGGAATCACGAGAATAGTTTTTATGTTTACAATTTAGGAGGATTGGGTTCGGCATTTTTGTGTGTGAATCAGTTAAAATGGTGACGGTTCTAGTAAATGCTTCTAAGGAAACTGCCTAATTTTGGTAAAACTGTTAAAATACACAATGAGAGTTCCCAGAAATGATTAAGAACGTGTAATAAACACCTCAAGTACACGTAAATAGATTCTTAATACATTAACTGTCGAATTCAATCACGGAGTTTTCCCGTGGAAAGCCATGAAATGACGAAAATACTGGTAATATTTACAACTCCGGGTACTTCGGGTGGTGTTTTCACGGGACTGTGATTCCAATTATTAAGAGTTCATGTTTACAGAGCTCAGAATTGGTGTGTAAAGCCTTGGAATGACGAGAATAGTGTTTATGTTTACAATTAAGGAGGATTGGGTTCGGCGTTTTTGTGTGTGAATCAGTTAAAATGGTGACGGTTCTAGTAAATACTTCTAAGCAAACTGCCTAGTTTTGGTAATACTGTTAAAATACACAATGAGAGTTCCCAGAAATGATTAAGAACGTGTAATAAACACCTCAAGTACACGTAAACAGATTCTTACTACATTTAATGTCGTATTCAATCACGAAGGTTTCCAGGGAAAAGCTGTGGAATGACGAAAATACTGGTAATGTTTACAAGTCCGGGTACTTCCGGTGGCGTTTTCACGGGACTGTGCTTCCAATTATTAAGAGTTCATGTTTACAGAGCTCAGAATTGGTGTGTAAAGCCTTGGAATGACGAGAATAGTGTTTATGTTTGTAATTAAGGAGGATTGGGTTCGGCGTTTTTGTGTGTGAGTCAGTTAAAATGGTGACGGTTCTAGTAAATACTTCTAAGCAAACTGCCTAATTTTGGTAAAACTGTTAAAATACACAATGAGAGTTCCCAGAAATGATTAAGAACGTGTAATAAACACCTCAAGTACACGTAAAGAGATTCTTACTACATTTAATGTCGTATTCAAACACGAAGGTTTCCAGGGAAAAGCTGTGGAATGACGAAAAGACTGGTAATGTTTACAAGTCCGGGTACTTCCGGTGGCGTTTTCACGGGACTGTGCTTTCAGTTATTAAGAGTTCATGTTTACAGAGCTCAGAATTGGTGTATAAAGCCTTGGAATCACGAGAATAATGTTTATGTTTACAATTAAGGAGGATTGGGTTCGGCATTTTTGTGTGTGAATCAGTTAAAATGGTGACGGTTCTACTAAATGCTTCTAAAGAAACTGCCTAATTTTGGTAAAACTGTTAAAATACACAATGAGTGTTCCCAGAAATGATTAAGAACTTGTAATAAACACCTCAAGTACACGTAAATAGATTCTTAATACATTAACTGTCGAATTCAATCACGAAGGTTTCCCGTGGAAAGCCATGAAATGACGAAAATACTGGTAATATTTACAACTCCGGGTACTTCCGGTGGCATTTTCACGGGACTGTGCTTCCAATTATTAAGAGTTCATGTTTACAGAGCTCAGAATTGGTGTGTAAAGCCTTGGAATCACGAGAATAGTGTTTATGTTTACAATTAAGGAGGATTGGGTTCGGCATTTTTTTGTGTGAATCAGTTAAAATGGTGACGGTTCTAGTAAATGCTTCTAAGGAAACTTCCTAATTTTGGTAAAACTGTTAAAATACACAATGAGAGTTCCCAGGAATGATTAAGAACGTGTAATAAACACCTCAAGTACACGTAAATAGATTCTTAATACATTAACTGTCGAATTCAATCACGAAGGTTTCCCGTGGAAAGCCATGAAATGACGAAAATACTGGTAATATTTACAACTCCGGGTACTTCGGGTGGCGTTTTCACGGGACTGTGCTTCCAATTATTAAGAGTTCATGTTTACAGAGCTCAGAATTGGTGTATAAAGCCTTGGAATCACGAGAATATTGTTTATGTTTACAATTAAGGAGGATTGGGTTCGGCATTTTTGTGTGTGAAACAGTTAAAATGGTGACGGTTCTAGTAAATACTTCTAAGGAAACTGCCTAATTTTGGTAAAACTGTTAAAATACACAATGAGAGTTCCCAGTAATGATTAAGAACGTGGAAAAAACACTTCAAGTACACGTAAACAGATTCTTACTACATTTAATGTCGTATTCAATCACGGAGGTTTCCAGGGGAAAGCTGTGGAATGACGAAAATACTGGTAATGTTTACAAGTCCGGGTACTTCGGGTGGCGTTTTCACGGGACTGTGCTTCCAATTATTAAGAGTTCATGTTTACAGAGCTCAGAATTGGTGTGTAAAGCCTTGGAATGACGAGAATAGTGTTTATGTTTACAATTAAGGAGGATTGGGTTCGGCGTTTTTGTGTGTGAATCAGTTAAAATGGTGACGGTTCTAGTAAATGCTTCTAAGGAAACTGCCTAATTTTGGTAAAACTGTTAAAATACACAATGAGAGTTCCCAGAAATGATTAAGAACGTGTAATAAACACCTCAAGTACACGTAAATAGATTCTTAATACATGAACTGTCGAATTAAATCACGGAGGTTTCCCATGGAAAGCTGTGAAATGAAAATACTGGTAATGTTTACAAATCCGGGTACTTCGGGTGGCCTTTTCACGGGACTGTGCTTTCAATTATTAAGAGTTCATGTTTACAGTGCTCAGAATTGGTGTGTAAAGCCTTGGAATGACGAGAATAGTGTTTATGTTTACAATTAATGAGGATTGGGTTCGGCATTTTTGTGTGTGAATCAGTTAAAATGGTGACGGTTCTAGTAAATGCTTCTAAGGAAACTGCCTAATTTTGGTAAAACTGTTAAAATACACAATGAGAGTTCCCAGAAATGATTAAGAACGTGTAATAAACACCTCAAGTACACGTAAATAGATTCTTAATACATTAACTGTCGAATTCAATCACGGAGTTTTCCCGTGGAAAGCCATGAAATGACGAAAATACTGGTAATATTTACAACTCCGGGTACTTCGGGTGGCGTTTTCACGGGACTGTGATTCCAATTATTAAGAGTTCATGTTTACAGAGCTCAGAATTGGTGTGTAAAGCCTTGGAATGACGAGAATAGTGTTTATGTTTACAATTAAGGAGGATTGGGTTCGGCGTTTTTGTGTGTGAATCAGTTAAAATGGTGACGGTTCTAGTAAATACTTCTAAGCAAACTGCCTAGTTTTGGTAATACTGTTAAAATACACAATGAGAGTTCCCAGAAATGATTAAGAACGTGTAATAAACACCTCAAGTACACGTAAACAGATTCTTACTACATTTAATGTCGTATTCAATCACGAAGGTTTCCAGGGAAAAGCTGTGGAATGACGAAAATACTGGTAATGTTTACAAGTCCGGGTACTTCCGGTGGCGTTTTCACGGGACTGTGCTTCCAATTATTAAGAGTTCATGTTTACAGAGCTCAGAATTGGTGTGTAAAGCCTTGGAATGACGAGAATAGTGTTTATGTTTGTAATTAAGGAGGATTGGGTTCGGCGTTTTTGTGTGTGAGTCAGTTAAAATGGTGACGGTTCTAGTAAATACTTCTAAGCAAACTGCCTAATTTTGGTAAAACTGTTAAAATACACAATGAGAGTTCCCAGAAATGATTAAGAACGTGTAATAAACACCTCAAGTACACGTAAAGAGATTCTTACTACATTTAATGTCGTATTCAAACACGAAGGTTTCCAGGGAAAAGCTGTGGAATGACGAAAAGACTGGTAATGTTTACAAGTCCGGGAACTTCCGGTGGCGTTTTCACGGGACTGTGCTTTCAGTTATTAAGAGTTCATGTTTACAGAGCTCAGAATTGGTGTATAAAGCCTTGGAATCACGAGAATAGTGTTTATGTTTACAATTAAGGAGGATTGGGTTCGGCATTTTTGTGTGTGAATCAGTTAAAATGGTGACGGTTCTAGTAAATGCTTCTAAAGAAACTGCCTAATTTTGGTAAAACTGTTAAAATACACAATGAGAGTTCCCAGAAATGATTAAGAACTTGTAATAAACACCTCAAGTACACGTAAATAGATTCTTAATACATTAACTGTCGAATTCAATCACGAAGGTTTCCCGTGGAAAGCCATGAAATGACGAAAATACTGGTAATATTTACAACTCCGGGTACTTCCGGTGGCGTTTTCACGGGACTGTGCTTCCAATTATTAAGAGTTCATGTTTACAGAGCTCAGAATTGGTGTGTAAAGCCTTGGAATCACGAGAATAGTGTTTATGTTTACAATTAAGGAGGATTGGGTTCGGCATTTTTTTGTGTGAATCAGTTAAAATGGTGACGGTTCTAGTAAATGCTTCTAAGGAAACTTCCTAATTTTGGTAAAACTGTTAAAATACACAATGAGAGTTCCCAGGAATGATTAAGAACGTGTAATAAACACCTCAAGTACACGTAAATAGATTCTTAATACATTAACTGTCGAATTCAATCACGGAGGTTTCCCGTGGAAAGCCATGAAATGACGAAAATACTGGTAATATTTACAACTCCGGGTACTTCGGGTGGCGTTTTCACGGGACTGTGCTTCCAATTATTAAGAGTTCATGTTTACAGAGCTCAGAATTGGTGTATAAAGCCTTGGAATCACGAGAATAGTGTTTATGTTTACAATTAAGGAGGATTGGGTTCGGCATTTTTGTGTGTGAAACAGTTAAAATGGTGACGGTTCTAGTAAATACTTCTAAGGAAACTGCCTAATTTTGGTAAAACTGTTAAAATACACAATGAGAGTTCCCAGTAAAGATTAAGAACGTGGAAAAAACACTTCAAGTACACGTAAACAGATTCTTACTACATTTAATGTCGTATTCAATCACGGAGGTTTCCAGGGGAAAGCTGTGGAATGACGAAAATACTGGTAATGTTTACAAGTCCGGGTACTTCGCGTGGCGTTTTCACGGGACTGTGCTTCCAATTATTAAGAGTTCATGTTTACAGAGCTCAGAATTGGTGTGTAAAGCCTTGGAATGACGAGAATAGTGTTTATGTTTACAATTAAGGAGGATTGGGTTCGGCGTTTTTGTGTGTGAATCAGTTAAAATGGTGACGGTTCTAGTAAATGCTTCTAAGGAAACTGCCTAATTTTGGTAAAACTGTTAAAATACACAATGAGAGTTCCCAGAAATGATTAAGAACGTGTAATAAACACCTCAAGTACACGTAAATAGATTCTTAATACATGAACTGTCGAATTAAATCACGGAGGTTTCCCATGGAAAGCTGTGAAATGAAAATACTGGTAATGTTTACAAATCCGGGTACTTCCGGTGGCCTTTTCACGGGACTGTGCTTTCAATTATTAAGAGTTCATGTTTACAGTGCTCAGAATTGGTGTGTAAAGCCTTGGAATGACGAGAATAGTGTTTATGTTTACAATTAATGAGGATTGGGTTCGGCATTTTTGTGTGTGAATCAGTTAAAATGGTGACGGTTCTAGTAAATACTTCTAAGCAAACTGCCTAATTTTGGTAAAACTGTTAAAATACACAATGATAGTTCCCAGAAATGATTAAAAACGTGTAATAAACACCTCAAGTACACGTAAATAGATTCTTAATACATTAACTGTCGAATTCAATCACGGAGGTTTCCAGTGGAAAGCCATGAAATGACGAAAATACTGGTAATATTTACAACTCCGGGTACTTCGGGTGGCGTTTTCACGGGACTGTGCATCCAATTATTAAGAGTTCATGTTTACAGAGCTCAGAATTGGTGTGTAAAGCCTTGGAATGACGAGAATAGTGTTTATGTTTACAATTAAGGAGGATAGGGTTCGGCGTTTTTGTGTGTGAATCAGTTAAAATGGTGACGGTTCTAGTAAATACTTCTAAGCAAACTGCCTAGTTTTGGTAAAACTGTTAAAATACACAATGATAGTTCCCAGAAATGATTAAGAACGTGTAATAAACACCTCAAGTACACGTAAACAGATTCTTACTACATTTAATGTCGTATTCAATCACGAAGGTTTCCAGGGAAAAGCTGTGGGATGACGAAAATACTGGTAATGTTTACAAGTCCGGGAACTTCCGGTGGCGCTTTCACGGGACTGTGCTTTCAATTATTAAGAGTTCATGTTTATAGAGCTCAGAATTGGTGTATAAAGCCTTGGAATCACGAGAATAGTTTTTATGTTTACAATTTAGGAGGATTGGGTTCGGCATTTTTGTGTGTGAATCAGTTAAAATGGTGACGGTTCTAGTAAATGCTTCTAAGGAAACTGCCTAATTTTGGTAAAACTGTTAAAATACACAATGAGAGTTCCCAGAAATGATTAAGAACGTGTAATAAACACCTCAAGTACACGTAAATAGATTCTTAATACATTAACTGTCGAATTCAATCACGGAGTTTTCCCGTGGAAAGCCATGAAATGACGAAAATACTGGTAATATTTACAACTCCGGGTACTTCGGGTGGTGTTTTCACGGGACTGTGATTCCAATTATTAAGAGTTCATGTTTACAGAGCTCAGAATTGGTGTGTAAAGCCTTGGAATCACGAGAATAGTGTTTATGTTTACAATTAAGGAGGATTGGGTTCGGCGTTTTTGTGTGTGAATCAGTTAAAATGGTGACGGTTCTAGTAAATACTTCTAAGCAAACTGCCTAGTTTTGGTAATACTGTTAAAATACACAATGAGAGTTCCCAGAAATGATTAAGAACGTGTAATAAACACCTCAAGTACACGTAAACAGATTCTTACTACATTTAATGTCGTATTCAATCACGAAGGTTTCCAGGGAAAAGCTGTGGAATGACGAAAATACTGGTAATGTTTACAAGTCCGGGTACTTCCGGTGGCGTTTTCACGGGACTGTGCTTCCAATTATTAAGAGTTCATGTTTACAGAGCTCAGAATTGGTGTGTAAAGCCTTGGAATGACGAGAATAGTGTTTATGTTTGTAATTAAGGAGGATTGGGTTCGGCGTTTTTGTGTGTGAGTCAGTTAAAATGGTGACGGTTCTAGTAAATACTTCTAAGCAAACTGCCTAATTTTGGTAAAACTGTTAAAATACACAATGAGAGTTCTCAGAAATGATTAAGAACGTGTAATAAACACCTCAAGTACACGTAAAGAGATTCTTACTACATTTAATGTCGTATTCAAACACGAAGGTTTCCAGGGAAAAGCTGTGGAATGACGAAAAGACTGGTAATGTTTACAAGTCCGGGTACTTCCGGTGGCGTTTTCACGGGACTGTGCTTTCAGTTATTAAGAGTTCATGTTTACAGAGCTCAGAATTGGTGTATAAAGCCTTGGAATCACGAGAATAATGTTTATGTTTACAATTAAGGAGGATTGGGTTCGGCATTTTTGTGTGTGAATCAGTTAAAATGGTGACGGTTCTACTAAATGCTTCTAAAGAAACTGCCTAATTTTGGTAAAACTGTTAAAATACACAATGAGTGTTCCCAGAAATGATTAAGAACTTGTAATAAACACCTCAAGTACACGTAAATAGATTCTTAATACATTAACTGTCGAATTCAATCACGAAGGTTTCCCGTGGAAAGCCATGAAATGACGAAAATACTGGTAATATTTACAACTCCGGGTACTTCCGGTGGCATTTTCACGGGACTGTGCTTCCAATTATTAAGAGTTCATGTTTACAGAGCTCAGAATTGGTGTGTAAAGCCTTGGAATCACGAGAATAGTGTTTATGTTTACAATTAAGGAGGATTGGGTTCGGCTTTTTTTTGTGTGAATCAGTTAAAATGGTGACGGTTCTAGTAAATGCTTCTAAGGAAACTTCCTAATTTTGGTAAAACTGTTAAAATACACAATGAGAGTTCCCAGGAATGATTAAGAACGTGTAATAAACACCTCAAGTACACGTAAATAGATTCTTAATACATTAACTGTCGAATTCAATCACGGAGGTTTCCCGTGGAAAGCCATGAAATGACGAAAATACTGGTAATATTTACAACTCCGGGTACTTCGGGTGGCGTTTTCACGGGACTGTGCTTCCAATTATTAAGAGTTCATGTTTACAGAGCTCAGAATTGGTGTATAAAGCCTTGGAATCACGAGAATAGTGTTTATGTTTACAATTAAGGAGGATTGGGTTCGGCATTTTTGTGTGTGAAACAGTTAAAATGGTGACGGTTCTAGTAAATACTTCTAAGGAAACTGCCTAATTTTGGTAAAACTGTTAAAATACACAATGAGAGTTCCCAGTAATGATTAAGAACGTGGAAAAAACACTTCAAGTACACGTAAACAGATTCTTACTACATTTAATGTCGTATTCAATCACGGAGGTTTCCAGGGGAAAGCTGTGGAATGACGAAAATACTGGTAATGTTTACAAGTCCGGGTACTTCGGGTGGCGTTTTCACGGGACTGTGCTTCCAATTATTAAGAGTTCATGTTTACAGAGCTCAGAATTGGTGTGTAAAGCCTTGGAATGACGAGAATAGTGTTTATGTTTACAATTAAGGAGGATTGGGTTCGGCGTTTTTGTGTGTGAATCAGTTAAAATGGTGACGGTTCTAGTAAATGCTTCTAAGGAAACTGCCTAATTTTGGTAAAACTGTTAAAATACACAATGAGAGTTCCCAGAAATGATTAAGAACGTGTAATAAACACCTCAAGTACACGTAAATAGATTCTTAATACATGAACTGTCGAATTAAATCACGGAGGTTTCCCATGGAAAGCTGTGAAATGAAAATACTGGTAATGTTTACAAATCCGGGTACTTCGGGTGGCGTTTTCACGGGACTGTGCTTTCAATTATTAAGAGTTCATGTTTACAGTGCTCAGAATTGGTGTGTAAAGCCTTGGAATGACGAGAATAGTGTTTATGTTTACAATTAAGGAGGATTGGGTTCGGCATTTTTGTGTGTGAATCAGTTAAAATGGTGACGGTTCTAGTAAATACTTCTAAGCAAACTGCCTAATTTTGGTAAAACTGTTAAAATACACAATGATAGTTCCCAGAAATGATTAAAAACGTGGAAAAAACACTTCAAGTACACGTAAACAGATTCTTACTACATTTAATGTCGTATTCAATCACGGAGGTTTCCAGGGGAAAGCTGTGGAATGACGAAAATACTGGTAATGTTTACAAGTCCGGGTACTTCCGGTGGCGTTTTCACGGGACTGTCCTTTCAATTATTAAGAGTTCATGTTTACAGAGCTCAGAATTGGTGTATAAAGCCTTGGAATCACGAGAATAGTGTTTATGTTTACAATTAAGGAGGATTGGGTTCGGCATTTTTGTGTGTGAAACAGTTAAAATGGTGACGGTTCTAGTAAATGCTTCTAAGGAAACTGCCTAATTTTGGTAAAACTGTTAAAATACACAATGAGAGTTCCCAGTAATGATTAAGAACGTGTAATAAACACCTCAAGTACACGTAAATAGATTCTTAATACATTAACTGTCGAATTCAATCACGGAGGTTTCCCGTGGAAAGCCATGAAATGACGAAAATACTGGTAATATTTACAACTCCAGGTACTTCGGGTGGCGTTTTCACGGGACTGTGCTTCCAATTATTAAGAGTTCATGTTTACAGAGCTCAGAATTGGTGTGTAAAGCCTTGGAATGACGAGAATAGTGTTTATGTTTACAATTAAGGAGGATTGGGTTCGGCATTTTTGTGTGTGAATCAGTTAAAATGGTGACGGTTCTAGTAAATACTTCTAAGCAAACTGCCTAATTTTGGTAAAACTGTTAAAATACACAATGATAGTTCCCAGAAATGATTAAAAACGTGGAAAAAACACTTCAAGTACACGTAAACAGATTCTTACTACATTTAATGTCGTATTCAATCACGGAGGTTTCCAGGGGAAAGCTGTGGAATGACGAAAATACTGGTAATGTTTACAATCCGGGTACTTCCAGTGGCGTTTTCACGGGACTGTCCTTTCAATTATTAAGAGTTCATGTTTACAGAGCTCAGAATTGGTGTGTAAAGCCTTGGAATGACGAGAATAGTGTTTATGTTTACAATTAAGGAGGATTGGGTTCGGCGTTTTTGTGTGTGAATCAGTTAAAATGGTGACAGTTCTAGTAAATACTTCTAAGCAAACTGCCTAATTTTGGTAAAACTGTTAAAATACACAATGAGAGTTCCCAGAAATGATTAATAACGTGTAATAAACACCTCAAGTACACGTAAACAGATTCTTACTACATTTAATGTCGTATTCAATCACGAAGGTTTCCAGGGAAAAGCTGTGGAATGACGAAAATACTGGTAATGTTTACAAGTCCGGGTACTTCCGGTGGCGTTTTCACGGGACTGTGCTTTCAAATATTAAGAGTTCATGCTTACAGAGCTCAGAATTGGTGTATAAAGCCTTGGAATCACGAGAATAGTGTTTATGTTTACAATTAAGGAGGATTGGGTTCGGCATTTTTGTGTGTGAATCAGTTAAAATGGTGACGGTTCTAGTAAATGCTTCTAAGGAAACTGCCTAATTTTGGTAAAACTGTTAAAATACACAATGAGAGTTCCCAGAAATGATTAAGAACGTGTAATAAACACCTCAAGTACACGTAAATAGATTCTTAATACATTAACTGTCGAATTCAATCACGGAGTTTTCCCATGGAAAGCCATGAAATGACGAAAATACTGGTAATATTTACAACTCCGGGTACTTCGGGTGGCGTTTTCACGGGACTGTGATTCCAATTATTAAGAGTTCATGTTTACAGAGCTCAGAATTGGTGTGTAAAGCCTTGGAATCACGAGAATAGTGTTTATGTTTACAATTAAGGAGGATTGGGTTCGGCGTTTTTGTGTGTGAATCAGTTAAAATGGTGACGGTTCTAGTAAATACTTCTAAGCAAACTGCCTAGTTTTGGTAAAACTGTTAAAATACACAATGAGAGTTCCCAGAAATGATTAAGAACGTGTAATAAACACCTCAAGTACACGTAAACAGATTCTTACTACATTTAATGTCGTATTCAATCACGAAGGTTTCCAGGGAAAAGCTGTGGAATGACGAAAATACTGGTAATGTTTACAAGTCCGGGTACTTCCGGTGGCGTTTTCACGGGACTGTGCTTTCAATTATTAAGAGTTCATGTTTACAGAGCTCAGAATTGGTGTGTGAAACCTTGGAATGACGAGAATAGTGTTTATGTTTACTATTAAGGAGGATTGCGTTCGGCATTTTTTTGTGTGAATCAGTTAAAATGGTGACGGTTCTAGTAAATGCTTCTAAGGAAACTTCCTAATTTTGGTAAAACTGTTAAAATACACAATGAGAGTTCCCAGGAATGATTAAGAACGTGTAATAAACACCTCAAGTACACGTAAATAGATTCTTAATACATTAACTGTCGAATTCAATCACGGAGGTTTCCCGTGGAAAGCCATGAAATGACGAAAATACTGGTAATATTTACAACTCCGGGTACTTCGGGTGGCGTTTTCACGGGACAGTGCTTCCAATTATTAAGAGTTCATGTTTACAGAGCTCAGAATTGGTGTGTAAAGCCTTGGAATGACGAGAATAGTGTTTATGTTTATAATTAAGGTGGATTGGGTTCGGCGTTTTTGTGTGTGAGTCAGTTAAAATGGTGACGGTTCTAGTAAATACTTCTAAGCAAACTGCCTAATTTTGGTAAAACTGTTAAAATACACAATGAGAGTTCCCAGAAATGATTAAGAACGTGTAATAAACACCTCAAGTACACTTAAAGAGATTCTTACTACATTTAATGTCGTATTCAAACAGGAAGGTTTCCAGGGAAAAGCTGTGGAATGACGAAAATACTGGTAATGTTTACAAGTCCGGGTACTTCCGGTGGCGTTTTCACGGGACTGTGCTTTCAGTTATTAAGAGTTCATGTTTACAGAGCTCAGAATTGGTGTATAAAGCCTTGGAATCACGAGAATAGTGTTTATGTTTACAATTAAGGAGGATTGGGTTCGGCATTTTTGTGTGTGAATCAGTTAAAATGGTGACGGTTCTAGTAAATGCTTCTAAAGAAACTGCCTAATTTTGGTAAAACTGTTAAAATACACAATGAGAGTTCCCAGAAATGATTAAGAACGTGTAATAAACACCTCAAGTACACGTAAATAGATTCTTAATACATTAACTGTCGAATTCAATCACGAAGGTTTCCCGTGGAAAGCCATGAAATGACGAAAATACTGGTAATATTTACAACTCCGGGTACTTCGGGTGGCGTTTTCACGGGACTGTGCTTCCAATTATTAAGAGTTCATGTTTACAGAGCTCAGAATTGGTGTATAAAGCCTTGGAATCACGAGAATAGTGTTTATGTTTACAATTAAGGAGGATTGGGTTCGGCATTTTTGTGTGTGAAACAGTTAAAATGGTGACGGTTCTAGTAAATACTTCTAAGGAAACTGCCTAATTTTGGTAAAACTGTTAAAATACACAATGAGAGTTCCCAGTAATGATTAAGAACGTGGAAAAAACACTTCAAGTACACGTAAACAGATTCTTACTACATTTAATGTCGTATTCAATCACGGAGGTTTCCAGGGGACAGCTGTGGAATGACGAAAATACTGGTAATGTTTACAAGTCCGGGTACTTCGGGTGGCGTTTTCACGGGACTGTGCATCCAATTATTAAGAGTTCATGTTTACAGAGCTCAGAATTGGTGTGTAAAGCCTTGGAATGACGAGAATAGTGTTTATGTTTACAATTAAGGAGGATTGGGTTCGGCGTTTTTGTGTGTGAATCAGTTAAAATGGTGACGGTTCTAGTAAATGCTTCTAAGGAAACTGCCTAATTTTGGTAAAACTGTTAAAATACACAATGAGAGTTCCCAGAAATGATTAAGAACGTGTAATAAACACCTCAAGTACACGTAAATAGATTCTTAATACATTAACTGTCGAATTCAATCACGGAGTTTTCCCGTGGAAAGCCATGAAATGACGGAAATACTGGTAATATTTACAACTCCGGGTACTTCGGGTGGCGTTTTCACGGGACTGTGATTCCAATTATTAAGAGTTCATGGTTACAGAGCTCAGAATTGGTGTGTAAAGCCTTGGAATCACGAGAATAGTGTTTATGTTTACAATTAAGGAGGATTGGGTTCGGCGTTTTTGTGTGTGAATCAGTTAAAATGGTGACGGTTCTAGTAAATACTTCTAAGCAAACTGCCTAGTTTTGGTAAAACTGTTAAAATACACAATGAGAGTTCCCAGAAATGATTAAGAACGTGTAATAAACACCTCAAGTACACGTAAACAGATTCTTACTACATTTAATGTCGTATTCAATCATGAAGGTTTCCAGGGAAAAGCTGTGGAATGACGAAAATACTGGTAATGTTTACAAGTCCGGGTACTTCCGGTGGCGTTTTCACGGGACTGTGCTTTCAATTATTAAGAGTTCATGTTTACAGAGCTCAGAATTGGTGTGTGAAACCTTGGAATGACGAGAATAGTGTTTATGTTTACAATTAAGGAGGATTGGGTTCGGCATTTTTGTGTGTGAATCAGTTAAAATGGTGACGGTTCTAGTAAATGCTTCTAAAGAAACTGCCTAATTTTGGTAAAACTGTTAAAATACACAATGAGAGTTCCCAGAAATGATTAAGAACGTGTAATAAACACCTCAAGTACACGTAAATAGATTCTTAATACATTAACTGTCGAATTCAATCATTGAGTTTTCCCGTGGAAAGCCATGAAATGACGAAAATACTGGTAATATTTACAACTCCGGGTACTTCGGGTGGCGTTTTCACGGGACTGTGATTCCAATTATTAAGAGTTCATGTTTACAGAGCTCAGAATTGGTGTGTAAAGCCTTGGAATCACGAGAATAGTGTTTATGTTTACAATTAAGGAGGATTGGGTTCGGCGTTTTTGTGTGTGAATCAGTTAAAATGGTGACGGTTCTAGTAAATACTTCTAAGCAAACTGCCTAGTTTTGGTAAAACTGTTAAAATACACAATGAGAGTTCCCAGAAATGATTAAGAACGTGTAATAAACACCTCAAGTACACGTAAACAGATTCTTACTACATTTAATGTCGTATTCAATCACGAAGGTTTCCAGGGAAAAGCTGTGGAATGACGAAAATACTGGTAATGTTTACAAGTCCGGGTACTTCCGGTGGCGTTTTCACGGGACTGTGCTTTCAATTATTAAGAGTTCATGTTTACAGAGCTCAGAATTGGTGTGTGAAACCTTGGAATGACGAGAATAGTGTTTATGTTTACAATTAAGGAGGATTGGGTTCGGCATTTTTTTGTGTGAATCAGTTAAAATGGTGACGGTTCTAGTAAATGCTTCTAAGGAAACTTCCTAATTTTGGTAAAACTGTTAAAATACACAATGAGAGTTCCCAGGAATGATTAAGAACGTGTAATAAACACCTCAAGTACACGTAAATAGATTCTTAATACATTAACTGTCGAATTCAATCACGGAGGTTTCCCGTGGAAAGCCATGAAATGACGAAAATACTGGTAATATTTACAACTCCGGGTACTTCGGGTGGCGTTTTCACGGGACAGTGCTTCCAATTATTAAGAGTTCATGTTTACAGAGCTCAGAATTGGTGTGTAAAGCCTTGGAATGACGAGAATAGTGTTTATGTTTATAATTAAGGAGGATTGGGTTCGGCGTTTTTGTGTGTGAGTCAGTTAAAATGGTGACGGTTCTAGTAAATACTTCTAAGCAAACTGCCTAATTTTGGTAAAACTGTTAAAATACACAATGAGAGTTCCAAGAAATGATTAAGAACGTGTAATAAACACCTCAAGTACACGTAAAGAGATTCTTACTACATTTAATGTCGTATTCAAACACGAAGGTTTCCAGGGAAAAGCTGTGGAATGACGAAAATACTGGTAATGTTTACAAGTCCGGGTACTTCCGGTGGCGTTTTCACGGGACTGTGCTTTCAGTTATTAAGAGTTCATGTTTACAGAGCTCAGAATTGGTGTATAAAGCCTTGGAATCACGAGAATAGTGTTTATGTTTACAATTAAGGAGGATTGGGTTCGGCATTTTTGTGTGTGAATCAGTTAAAATGGTGACGGTTCTAGTAAATGCTTCTAAAGAAACTGCCTAATTTTGGTAAAACTGTTAAAATACACAATGAGAGTTCCCAGAAATGATTAAGAACGTGTAATAAACACCTCAAGTACACGTAAATAGATTTTTAATACATTAACTGTCGAATTCAATCACGAAGGTTTCCCGTGGAAAGCCATGAAATGACGAAAATACTGGTAATATTTACAACTCCGGGTACTTCCGGTGGCGTTTTCACGGGACTGTGCTTCCAATTATTAAGAGTTCATGTTTACAGAGCTCAGAATTGGTGTGTAAAGCCTTGGAATCACGAGAATAGTGTTTGTGTTTACAATTAAGGAGGATTGGGTTCGGCGTTTTTGTGTGTGAATCAGTTAAAATGGTGACGGTTCTAGTAAATGCTTCTAAGGAAACTGCCTAATTTTGGTAAAACTGTTAAAATACACAATGAGAGTTCCCAGAAATGATTAAGAACGTGTAATAAACACCTCAAGTACACGTAAATAGATTCTTAATACATTAACTGTCGAATTAAATCACGGAGGTTTCCCATGGAAAGCTGTGAAATGACGAAAATACTGGTAATGTTTACAAATCCGGGTACTTCGGGTGGCGTTTTCACGGGACTGTGCTTTCAATTATTAAGAGTTCATGTTTACAGTGCTCAGAATTGGTGTGTAAAGCCTTGGAATGACGAGAATAGTGTTTATGTTAACAATTAAGGAGGATTGGGTTCGGCATTTTTTTGTGTGAATCAGTTAAAATGGTGACGGTTCTAGTAAATACTTCTAAGCAAACTGCCTAATTTTGGTAAAACTGTTAAAATACACAATGATAGTTCCCAGAAATGATTAAAAACGTGGAAAAAACATATCAAGTACACGTAAACAGATTCTTACTACATTTAATGTCGTATTCAATCACGGAGGTTTCCAGGGGAAAGCTGTGGAATGACGAAAATACTGGTAATGTTTACATGTCCGGGAACTTCCGGTGGCGCTTTCACGGGACTGTGCTTTCAATTATTAAGAGTTCATGTTTATAGAGCTCAGAATTGGTGTATAAAGCCTTGGAATCACGAGAATAGTTTTTATGTTTACAATTTAGGAGGATTGGGTTCGGCATTTTTGTGTGTGAATCAGTTAAAATGATGACGGTTCTAGTAAATGCTTCTAAGGAAACTGCCTAATTTTGGTAAAACTGTTAAAATACACAATGAGAGTTCCCAGAAATGATTAAGAACGTGTAATAAACACCTCAAGTACACGTAAATAGATTCTTAATACATTAACTGTCGAATTCAATCACGGAGGTTTCCCGTGGAAAGCCATGAAATGACGAAAATACTGGTAATATTTACAACTCCGGGTACTTCGGGTGGCGTTTTCACGGGACTGTGATTCCAATTATTAAGAGTTCATGTTTACAGAGCTCAGAATTGGTGTGTAAAGCCTTGGAATCACGAGAATAGTGTTTATGTTTACAATTAAGGAGGATTGGGTTCGGCGTTTTTGTGTGTGAATCAGTTAAAATGGTGACGGTTCTAGTAAATACTTCTAAGCAAACTGCCTAGTTTTGGTAAAACTGTTAAAATACACAATGAGAGTTCCCAGAAATGATTAAGAACGTGTAATAAACACCTCAAGTACACGTAAACAGATTCTTACTACATTTAATGTCGTATTCAATCACGAAGGTTTCCAGGGAAAAGCTGTGGAATGACGAAAATACTGGTAATGTTTACAAGTCCGGGTACTTCCGGTGGCGTTTTCACGGGACTGTGCTTTCAATTATTAAGAGTTCATGTTTACAGAGCTCAGAATTGGTGTGTGAAACCTTGGAATGACGAGAATAGTGTTTATGTTTACAATTAAGGAGGATTGGGTTCGGCATTTTTTTGTGTGAATCAGTTAAAATGGTGACGGTTCTAGTAAATGCTTCTAAGGAAACTTCCTAATTTTGGTAAAACTGTTAAAATACACAATGAGAGTTCCCAGGAATGATTAAGAACGTGTAATAAACACCTCAAGTACACGTAAATAGATTCTTAATACATTAACTGTCGAATTCAATCACGGAGGTTTCCCGTGGAAAGCCATGAAATGACGAAAATACTGGTAATATTTACAACTCCGGGTACTTCGGGTGGCGTTTTCACGGGACAGTGCTTCCAATTATTAAGAGTTCATGTTTACAGAGCTCAGAATTGGTGTGTAAAGCCTTGGAATGACGAGAATAGTGTTTATGTTTGTAATTAAGGAGGATTGGGTTCGGCGTTTTTGTGTGTGAGTCAGTTAAAATGGTGACGGTTCTAGTAAATACTTCTAAGCAAACTGCCTAATTTTGGTAAAACTGTTAAAATACACAATGAGAATTCCCAGAAATGATTAAGAACGTGTAATAAACACCTCAAGTACACGTAAAGAGATTCTTACTACATTTAATGTCGTATTCAAACACGAAGGTTTCCAGGGAAAAGCTGTGGAATGACGAAAATACTGGTAATGTTTACAAGTCCGGGTACTTCCGGTGGCGTTTTCACGGGACTGTGCTTTCAGTTATTAAGAGTTCATGTTTACAGAGCTCAGAATTGGTGTATAAAGCCTTGGAATCACGAGAATAGTGTTTATGTTTACAATTAAGGAGGATTGGGTTCGGCATTTTTGTGTGTGAATCAGTTAAAATGGTGACGGTTCTAGTAAATGCTTCTAAAGAAACTGCCTAATTTTGGTAAAACTGTTAAAATACACAATGAGAGTTCCCAGAAATGATTAAGAACGTGTAATAAACACCTCAAGTACACGTAAATAGATTCTTAATACATTAACTGTCGAATTCAATCACGAAGGTTTCCCGTGGAAAGCCATGAAATGACGAAAATACTGGTAATATTTACAACTCCGGGTACTTCCGGTGGCGTTTTCACGGGACTGTGCTTCCAATTATTAAGAGTTCATGTTTACAGAGCTCAGAATTGGTGTGTAAAGCCTTGGAATCACGAGAATAGTGTTTATGTTTACAATTAAGGAGGATTGGGTTCGGCATTTTTTTGTGTGAATCAGTTAAAATGGTGACGGTTCTAGTAAATGCTTCTAAGGAAACTTCCTAATTTTGGTAAAACTGTTAAAATACACAATGAGAGTTCCCAGGAATGATTAAGAACGTGTAATAAACACCTCAAGTACACGTAAATAGATTCTTAATACATTAACTGTCGAATTCAATCACGGAGGTTTCCCGTGGAAAGCCATGAAATGACGAAAATACTGGTAATATTTACAACTCCGGGTACTTCGGGTGGCGTTTTCACGGGACAGTGCTTCCAATTATTAAGAGTTCATGTTTACAGAGCTCAGAATTGGTGTGTAAAGCCTTGGAATGACGAGAATAGTGTTTATGTTTATAATTAAGGAGGATTGGGTTCGGCGTTTTTGTGTGTGAGTCAGTTAAAATGGTGACGGTTCTAGTAAATACTTCTAAGCAAACTGCCTAATTTTGGTAAAACTGTTAAAATACACAATGAGAGTTCCCAGAAATGATTAAGACCGTGTAATAAACACCTCAAGTACACGTAAAGAGATTCTTACTACATTTAATGTCGTATTCAAACACGAAGGTTTCCAGGGAAAAGCTGTGGAATGACGAAAATACTGGTAATGTTTACAAGTCCGAGTACTTCCGGTGGCGTTTTCACGGGACTGTGCTTTCAGTTATTAAGAGTTCATGTTTACAGAGCTCAGAATTGGTGTATAAATCCTTGGAATCACGAGAATAGTGTTTATGTTTACAATTAAGGAGGATTGGGTTCGGCATTTTTGTGTGTGAATCAGTTAAAATGGTGACGGTTCTAGTAAATGCTTCTAAAGAAACTGCCTAATTTTGGTAAAACTGTTAAAATACACAATGAGAGTTCCCAGAAATGATTAAGAACGTGTAATAAACACCTCAAGTACACGTAAATAGATTCTTAATACATTAACTGTCGAATTCAATCACGGAGTTTTCCCGTGGAAAGCCATGAAATGACGAAAATACTGGTAATATTTACAAATCCGGGTACTTCGGGTGGCGTTTTCACGGGACTGTGATTCCAATTATTAAGAGTTCATGTTTACAGAGCTCAGAATTGGTGTGTAAAGCCTTGGAATCACGAGAATAGTGTTTATGTTTACAATTAAGGAGGATTGGGTTCGGCGTTTTTGTGTGTGAATCAGTTAAAATGGTGACGGTTCTAGTAAGTACTTCTAAGCAAACTGCCTAGTTTTGGTAAAACTGTTAAAATACACAATGAGAGTTCCCAGAAATGATTAAGAACGTGTAATAAACACCTCAAGTACACGTAAACAGATTCTTACTACATTTAATGTCGTATTCAATCACGAAGTTTTCCAGGGAAAAGCTGTGGAATGACGAAAATACTGGTAATGTTTACAAGTCCGGGTACTTCCGGTGGCGTTTTCACGGGACTGTGCTTTCAATTATTAAGAGTTCATGTTTACAGAGCTCAGAATTGGTGTGTGAAACCTTGGAATGATGAGAATAGTGTTTATGTTTACAATTAAGGAGGATTGGGTTCGGCATTTTTGTGTGTGAATCAGTTAAAATGGTGACGGTTCTAGTAAATGCTTCTAAGGAAACTTCCTAATTTTGGTAAAACTGTTAAAATACACAATGAGAGTTCCCAGAAATGATTAAGAACGTGTAATAAACACCTCAAGTACACGTAAATAGATTCTTAATACATTAACTGTCGAATTCAATCACGGAGGTTTCCCGTGGAAAGCCATGAAATGACGAAAATACTGGTAATATTTACAACTCCGGGTACTTCGGGTGGCGTTTTCACGGGACAGTGCTTCCAATTATTAAGAGTTCATGTTTACAGAGCTCAGAATTGGTGTGTAAAGCCTTGGAATCACGAGAATAGTGTTTATGTTTACAATTAAGGAGGATTGGGTTCGGCATTTTTTTGTGTGAATCAGTTAAAATGGTGACGGTTCTAGTAAATGCTTCTAAGGAAACTTCCTAATTTTGGTAAAACTGTTAAAATACACAATGAGAGTTCCCAGGAATGATTAAGAACGTGTAATAAACACCTCAAGTACACGTAAATAGATTCTTAATACATTAACTGTCGAATTCAATCACGGAGGTTTCCCGTGGAAAGCCATGAAATGACGAAAATACTGGTAATATTTACAACTCCGGGTACTTCGGGTGGCGTTTTCACGGGACAGTGCTTCCAATTATTAAGAGTTCATGTTTACAGAGCTCAGAATTGGTGTGTAAAGCCTTGGAATGACGAGAATAGTGTTTATGTTTATAATTAAGGAGGATTGGGTTCGGCGTTTTTGTGTGTGAGTCAGTTAAAATGGTGACGGTTCTAGTAAATACTTCTAAGCAAACTGCCTAATTTTGGTAAAACTGTTAAAATACACAATGAGAGTTCCCAGAAATGATTAAGACCGTGTAATAAACACCTCAAGTACACGTAAAGAGATTCTTACTACATTTAATGTCGTATTCAAACACGAAGGTTTCCAGGGAAAAGCTGTGGAATGACGAAAATACTGGTAATGTTTACAAGTCCGAGTACTTCCGGTGGCGTTTTCACGGGACTGTGCTTTCAGTTATTAAGAGTTCATGTTTACAGAGCTCAGAATTGGTGTATAAAGCCTTGGAATCACGAGAATAGTGTTTATGTTTACAATTAAGGAGGATTGGGTTCGGCATTTTTGTGTGTGAATCAGTTAAAATGGTGACGGTTCTAGTAAATGCTTCTAAAGAAACTGCCTAATTTTGGTAAAACTGTTAAAATACACAATGAGAGTTCCCAGAAATGATTAAGAACGTGTAATAAACACCTCAAGTACACGTAAATAGATTCTTAATACATTAACTGTCGAATTCAATCACGGAGTTTTCCCGTGGAAAGCCATGAAATGACGAAAATACTGGTAATATTTACAAATCCGGGTACTTCGGGTGGCGTTTTCACGGGACTGTGATTCCAATTATTAAGAGTTCATGTTTACAGAGCTCAGAATTGGTGTGTAAAGCCTTGGAATCACGAGAATAGTGTTTATGTTTACAATTAAGGAGGATTGGGTTCGGCGTTTTTGTGTGTGAATCAGTTAAAATGGTGACGGTTCTAGTAAGTACTTCTAAGCAAACTGCCTAGTTTTGGTAAAACTGTTAAAATACACAATGAGAGTTCCCAGAAATGATTAAGAACGTGTAATAAACACCTCAAGTACACGTAAACAGATTCTTACTACATTTAATGTCGTATTCAATCACGGAGGTTTCCAGGGAAAAGCTGTGGAATGACGAAAATACTGGTAATGTTTACAAGTCCGGGTACTTCCGGTGGCGTTTTCACGGGACTGTGCTTTCAATTATTAAGAGTTCATGTTTACAGAGCTCAGAATTGGTGTATAAAGCCTTGGAATCACGAGAATAGTGTTTATGTTTACAATTAAGGAGGATTGGGTTCGGCATTTTTGTGTGTGAATCAGTTAAAATGGTGACGGTTCTAGTAAATGCTTCTAAAGAAACTGCCTAATTTTGGTAAAACTGTTAAAATACACAATGTGAGTTCCCAGAAATGATTAAGAACGTGTAATAAACACCTCAAGTACACGTAAATAGATTCTTAATACATTAACTGTCGAATTCAATCACGAAGGTTTCCCGTGGAAAGCCATGAATGACGAAAATACTGGTAATATTTACAACTCCGGGTACTTCGGGTGGCGTTTTCACGGGACTGTGCTTCCAATTATTAAGAGTTCATGTTTACAGAGCTCAGAATTGGTGTGTAAAGCCTTGGAATCACGAGAATAGTGTTTATGTTTACAATTAAGGAGGATTGGGTTCGGCATTTTTTTGTGTGAATCAGTTAAAATGGTGACGGTTCTAGTAAATGCTTCTAAGGAAACTTCCTAATTTTGGTAAAACTGTTAAAATACACAATGAGAGTTCCCAGGAATGATTAAGAACGTGTAATAAACACCTCAAGTACACGTAAATAGATTCTTAATACATTAACTGTCGAATTCAATCACGGAGGTTTCCCGTGGAAAGCCATGAAATGACGAAAATACTGGTAATATTTACAACTCCGGGTACTTCGGGTGGCGTTTTCACGGGACAGTGCTTCCAATTATTAAGAGTTCATGTTTACAGAGCTCAGAATTGGTGTGTAAAGCCTTGGAATGATGAGAATAGTGTTTATGTTTATAATTAAGGAGGATTGGGTTCGGCGTTTTTGTGTGTGAGTCAGTTAAAATGGTGACGGTTCTAGTAAATACTTCTAAGCAAACTGCCTAATTTTGGTAAAACTGTTAAAATACACAATGAGAGTTCCCAGAAATGATTAAGAACGTGTAATAAACACCTCAAGTACACGTAAAGAGATTCTTACTACATTTAATGTCGTATTCAAACACGAAGGTTTCCAGGGAAAAGCTGTGGAATGACGAAAATACTGGTAATGTTTACAAGTCCGGGTACTTCCGGTGGCGTTTTCACGGGACTGTGCTTTCAGTTATTAAGAGTTCATGTTTACAGAGCTCAGAATTGGTGCATAAAGCCTTGGAATCACGAGAATAGTGTTTATGTTTACAATTAAGGAGGATTGGGTTCGGCATTTTTGTGTGTGAATCAGTTAAAATGGTGACGGTTCTAGTAAATGCTTCTAAAGAAACTGCCTAATTTTGGTAAAACTGTTAAAATACACAATGTGAGTTCCCAGAAATGATTAAGAACGTGTAATAAACACCTCAAGTACACGTAAATAGATTCTTAATACATTAACTGTCGAATTCAATCACGAAGGTTTCCCGTGGAAAGCCATGAAATGACGAAAATACTGGTAATATTTACAACTCCGGGTACTTCGGGTGGCGTTTTCACGGGACTGTGCTTCCAATTATTAAGAGTTCATGTTTACAGAGCTCAGAATTGGTGTGTAAAGCCTTGGAATCACGAGAATAGTGTTTATGTTTACAATTAAGGAGGATTGGGTTCGGCATTTTTTTGTGTGAATCAGTTAAAATGGTGACGGTTCTAGTAAATGCTTCTAAGGAAACTTCCTAATTTTGGTAAAACTGTTAAAATACACAATGAGAGTTCCCAGGAATGATTAAGAACGTGTAATAAACACCTCAAGTACACGTAAATAGATTCTTAATACATTAACTGTCGAATTCAATCACGGAGGTTTCCCGTGGAAAGCCATGAAATGACGAAAATACTGGTAATATTTACAACTCCGGGTACTTCGGGTGGCGTTTTCACGGGACAGTGCTTCCAATTATTAAGAGTTCATGTTTACAGAGCTCAGAATTGGTGTGTAAAGCCTTGGAATGATGAGAATAGTGTTTATGTTTATAATTAAGGAGGATTGGGTTCGGCGTTTTTGTGTGTGAGTCAGTTAAAATGGTGACGGTTCTAGTAAATACTTCTAAGCAAACTGCCTAATTTTGGTAAAACTGTTAAAATACACAATGAGAGTTCCCAGAAATGATTAAGAACGTGTAATAAACACCTCAAGTACACGTAAAGAGATTCTTACTACATTTAATGTCGTATTCAAACACGAAGGTTTCCAGGGAAAAGCTGTGGAATGACGAAAATACTGGTAATGTTTACAAGTCCGGGTACTTCCGGTGGCGTTTTCACGGGACTGTGCTTTCAGTTATTAAGAGTTCATGTTTACAGAGCTCAGAATTGGTGCATAAAGCCTTGGAATCACGAGAATAGTGTTTATGTTTACAATTAAGGAGGATTGGGTTCGGCATTTTTGTGTGTGAATCAGTTAAAATGGTGACGGTTCTAGTAAATGCTTCTAAAGAAACTGCCTAATTTTGGTAAAACTGTTAAAATACACAATGTGAGTTCCCAGAAATGATTAAGAACGTGTAATAAACACCTCAAGTACACGTAAATAGATTCTTAATACATTAACTGTCGAATTCAATCACGAAGGTTTCCCGTGGAAAGCCATGAAATGACGAAAATACTGGTAATATTTACAACTCCGGGTACTTCGGGTGGCGTTTTCACGGGACTGTGCTTCCAATTATTAAGAGTTCATGTTTACAGAGCTCAGAATTGGTGTGTAAAGCCTTGGAATCACGAGAATAGTGTTTATGTTTACAATTAAGGAGGATTGGGTTCGGCATTTTTTTGTGTGAATCAGTTAAAATGGTGACGGTTCTAGTAAATGCTTCTAAGGAAACTTCCTAATTTTGGTAAAACTGTTAAAATACACAATGAGAGTTCCCAGGAATGATTAAGAACGTGTAATAAACACCTCAAGTACACGTAAATAGATTCTTAATACATTAACTGTCGAATTCAATCACGGAGGTTTCCCGTGGAAAGCCATGAAATGACGAAAATACTGGTAATATTTACAACTCCGGGTACTTCGGGTGGCGTTTTCACGGGACAGTGCTTCCAATTATTAAGAGTTCATGTTTACAGAGCTCAGAATTGGTGTGTAAAGCCTTGGAATGACGAGAATAGTGTTTATGTTTATAATTAAGGAGGATTGGGTTCGGCGTTTTTGTGTGTGAGTCAGTTAAAATGGTGACGGTTCTAGTAAATACTTCTAAGCAAACTGCCTAATTTTGGTAAAACTGTTAAAATACACAATGAGAGTTCCCAGAAATGATTAAGAACGTGTAATAAACACCTCAAGTACACGTAAAGAGATTCTTACTACATTTAATGTCGTATTCAAACACGAAGGTTTCCAGGGAAAAGCTGTGGAATGACGAAAATACTGGTAATGTTTACAAGTCCGGGTACTTCCGGTGGCGTTTTCACGGGACTGTGCTTTCAGTTATTAAGAGTTCATGTTTACAGAGCTCAGAATTGGTGTATAAAGCCTTGGAATCACGAGAATAGTGTTTATGTTTACAATTAAGGAGGATTGGGTTCGGCATTTTTGTGTGTGAATCAGTTAAAATGGTGACGGTTCTAGTAAATGCTTCTAAAGAAACTGCCTAATTTTGGTAAAACTGTTAAAATACACAATGAGAGTTCCCAGAAATGATTAAGAACGTGTAATAAACACCTCAAGTACACGTAAATAGATTCTTAATACATTAACTGTCGAATTCAATCACGAAGGTTTCCCGTGGAAAGCCATGAAATGACGAAAATACTGGTAATATTTACAACTCCGGGTACTTCGGGTGGCGTTTTCACGGGACTGTGCTTCCAATTATTAAGAGTTCATGTTTACAGAGCTCAGAATTGGTGTATAAAGCCTTGGAATCACGAGAATAGTGTTTATGTTTACAATTAAGGAGGATTGGGTTCGGCATTTTTGTGTGTGAAACAGTTAAAATGGTGACGGTTCTAGTAAATACTTCTAAGGAAACTGCCTAATTTTGGTAAAACTGTTAAAATACACAATGAGAGTTCCCAGTAATGATTAAGAACGTGGAAAAAACACTTCAAGTACACGTAAACAGATTTTTACTACATTTAATGTCGTATTCAATCACGGAGGTTTCCAGGGGAAAGCTGTGGAATGACGAAAATACTGGTAATGTTTACAAGTCCGGGTACTTCGGGTGGCGTTTTCACGGGACTGTGCTTCCAATTATTAAGAGTTCATGTTTACAGAGCTCAGAATTGGTGTGTAAAGCCTTGGAATGACGAGAATAGTGTTTATGTTTACAATTAAGGAGGATTGGGTTCGGCGTTTTTGTGTGTGAATCAGTTAAAATGGTGACGGTTCTAGTAAATGCTTCTAAGGAAACTGCCTAATTTTGGTAAAACTGTTAAAATACACAATGAGAGTTCCCAGAAATGATTAAGAACGTGTAATAAACACCTCAAGTACACGTAAATAGATTCTTAATACATTAACTGTCGAATTAAATCACGGAGGTTTCCCATGGAAAGCTGTGAAATGACGAAAATACTGGTAATGTTTACAAATCCGGGTACTTCGGGTGGCGTTTTCACGGGACTGTGCTTTCAATTATTAAGAGTTCATGTTTACAGTGCTCAGAATTGGTGTGTAAAGCCTTGGAATGACGAGAATAGTGTTTATGTTTACAATTAAGGAGGATTGGGTTCGGCATTTTTGTGTGTGAATCAGTTAAAATGGTGACGGTTCTAGTAAATACTTCTAATCAAACTGCCTAATTTTGGTAAAACTGTTAAAATACACAATGATAGTTCCCAGAAATGATTAAAAACGTGGAAAAAACATATCAAGTACACGTAAACAGATTCTTACTACATTTAATGTCGTATTCAATCACGGAGGTTTCCAGGGGAAAGCTGTGGAATGACGAAAATACTGGTAATGTTTACAAGTCCGGGTACTTCCGGTGGGGTTTTCACGGGACTGTCCTTTCAATTATTAAGAGTTCATGTTTACAGAGCTCAGAATTGGTGTATAAAGCCTTGGAATCACGAGAATAGTGTTTATGTTTACAATTAAGGAGGATTGGGTTCGGCATTTTTGTGTGTGAAACAGTTAAAATGGTGACGGTTCTAGTAAATGCTTCTAAGGAAACTGCCTAATTTTGGTAAAACTGTTAAAATACACAATGAGAGTTCCCAGTAATGATTAAGAACGTGTAATAAACACCTCAAGTACACGTAAATAGATTCTTAATACATTAACTGTCGAATTCAATCACGGAGGTTTCCCGTGGAAAGCCATGAAATGACGAAAATACTGGTAATATTTACAACTCCGGGTACTTCGGGTGGCGTTTTCACGGGACTGTGATTCCAATTATTAAGAGTTCATGTTTACAGAGCTCAGAATTGGTGTGTAAAGCCTTGGAATCACGAGAATAGTGTTTATGTTTACAATTAAGGAGGATTGGGTTCGGCGTTTTTGTGTGTGAATCAGTTAAAATGGTGACGGTTCTAGTAAGTACTTCTAAGCAAACTGCCTAGTTTTGGTAAAACTGTTAAAATACACAATGAGAGTTCCCAGAAATGATTAAGAACGTGTAATAAACACCTCAAGTACACGTAAACAGATTCTTACTACATTTAATGTCGTATTCAATCACGAAGGTTTCCAGGGAAAAGCTGTGGAATGACGAAAATACTGGTAATGTTTACAAGTCCGGGTACTTCCGGTGGCGTTTTCACGGGACTGTGCTTTCAATTATTAAGAGTTCATGTTTACAGAGCTCAGAATTGGTGTGTGAAACCTTGGAATGACGAGAATAGTGTTTATGTTTACAATTAAGGAGGATTGGGTTCGGCATTTTTTTGTGTGAATCAGTTAAAATGGTGACGGTTCTAGTAAATGCTTCTAAGGAAACTTCCTAATTTTGGTAAAACTGTTAAAATACACAATGAGAGTTCCCAGGAATGATTAAGAACGTGTAATAAACACCTCATGTACACGTAAATAGATTCTTAATACATTAACTGTCGAATTCAATCACGGAGGTTTCCCGTGGAAAGCCATGAAATGACGAAAATACTGGTAATATTTACAACTCCGGGTACTTCGGGTGGCGTTTTCACGGGACAGTGCTTCCAATTATTAAGAGTTCATGTTTACAGAGCTCAGAATTGGTGTGTAAAGCCTTGGAATGACGAGAATAGTGTTTATGTTTGTAATTAAGGAGGATTGGGTTCGGCGTTTTTGTGTGTGAGTCAGTTAAAATGGTGACGGTTCTAGTAAATACTTCTAAGCAAACTGCCTAATTTTGGTAAAACTGTTAAAATACACAATGAGAATTCCCAGAAATGATTAAGAACGTGTAATAAACACCTCAAGTACACGTAAAGAGATTCTTACTACATTTAATGTCGTATTCAAACACGAAGGTTTCCAGGGAAAAGCTGTGGAATGACGAAAATACTGGTAATGTTTACAAGTCCGGGTACTTCCGGTGGCGTTTTCACGGGACTGTGCTTTCAGTTATTAAGAGTTCATGTTTACAGAGCTCAGAATTGGTGTATAAAGCCTTGGAATCACGAGAATAGTGTTTATGTTTACAATTAAGGAGGATTGGGTTCGGCATTTTTGTGTGTGAATCAGTTAAAATGGTGACGGTTCTAGTAAATGCTTCTAAAGAAACTGCCTAATTTTGGTAAAACTGTTAAAATACACAATGAGAGTTCCCAGAAATGATTAAGAACGTGTAATAAACACCTCAAGTACACGTAAATAGATTCTTAATACATTAACTGTTGAATTCAATCACGAAGGTTTCCCGTGGAAAGCCATGAAATGACGAAAATACTGGTAATATTTACAACTCCGGGTACTTCCGGTGGCGTTTTCACGGGACTGTGCTTCCAATTATTAAGAGTTCATGTTTACAGAGCTCAGAATTGGTGTGTAAAGCCTTGGAATGACGAGAATAGTGTTTATGTTTACAATTAAGGAGGATTGGGTTCGGCATTTTTGTGTGTGAATCAGTTAAAATGGTGACGGTTCTAGTAAATGCTTCTAAGGAAACTTCCTAATTTTGGTAAAACTGTTAAAATACACAATGAGAGTTCCCAGGAATGATTAAGAACGTGTAATAAACACCTCAAGTACACGTAAATAGATTCTTAATACATTAACTGTCGAATTCAATCACGGAGGTTTCCCGTGGAAAGCCATGAAATGACGAAAATACTGGTAATATTTACAAATCCGGGTACTTCGGGTGGCGTTTTCACGGGACTGTGATTCCAATTATTAAGAGTTCATGTTTACAGAGCTCAGAATTGGTGTGTAAAGCCTTGGAATCACGAGAATAGTGTTTATGTTTACAATTAAGGAGGATTGGGTTCGGCGTTTTTGTGTGTGAATCAGTTAAAATGGTGACGGTTCTAGTAAGTACTTCTAAGCAAACTGCCTAGTTTTGGTAAAACTGTTAAAATACACAATGAGAGTTCCCAGAAATGATTAAGAACGTGTAATAAACACCTCAAGTACACGTAAACAGATTCTTACTACATTTAATGTCGTATTCAATCACGAAGGTTTCCAGGGAAAAGCTGTGGAATGACGAAAATACTGGTAATGTTTACAAGTCCGGGTACTTCCGGTGGCGTTTTCACGGGACTGTGCTTTCAATTATTAAGAGTTCATGTTTACAGAGCTCAGAATTGGTGTGTGAAACCTTGGAATGACGAGAATAGTGTTTATGTTTACAATTAAGGAGGATTGGGTTCGGCATTTTTTTGTGTGAATCAGTTAAAATGGTGACGGTTCTAGTAAATGCTTCTAAGGAAACTTCCTAATTTTGGTAAAACTGTTAAAATACACAATGAGAGTTCCCAGGAATGATTAAGAACGTGTAATAAACACCTCAAGTACACGTAAATAGATTCTTAATACATTAACTGTCGAATTCAATCACGGAGGTTTCCCGTGGAAAGCCATGAAATGACGAAAATACTGGTAATATTTACAACTCCGGGTACTTCGGGTGGCGTTTTCACGGGACAGTGCTTCCAATTATTAAGAGTTCATGTTTACAGAGCTCAGAATTGGTGTGTAAAGCCTTGGAATGACGAGAATAGTGTTTATGTTTATAATTAAGGAGGATTGGGTTCGGCGTTTTTGTGTGTGAGTCAGTTAAAATGGTGACGGTTCTAGTAAATACTTCTAAGCAAACTGCCTAATTTTGGTAAAACTGTTAAAATACACAATGAGAGTTCCCAGAAATGATTAAGAACGTGTAATAAACACCTCAAGTACACGTAAAGAGATTCTTACTACATTTAATGTCGTATTCAAACACGAAGGTTTCCAGGGAAAAGTGTGGAATGACGAAAATACTGGTAATGTTTACAAGTCCGGGTACTTCCGGTGGCGTTTTCACGGGACTGTGCTTTCAGTTATTAAGAGTTCATGTTTACAGAGCTCAGAATTGGTGTATAAAGCCTTGGAATCACGAGAATAGTGTTTATGTTTACAATTAAGGAGGATTGGGTTCGGCATTTTTGTGTGTGAATCAGTTAAAATGGTGACGGTTCTAGTAAATGCTTCTAAAGAAACTGCCTAATTTTGGTAAAACTGTTAAAATACACAATGAGAGTTCCCAGAAATGATTAAGAACGTGTAATAAAAACCTCAAGTACACGTAAATAGATTCTTAATACATTAACTGTCGAATTCAATCACGAAGGTTTCCCGTGGAAAGCCATGAAATGACGAAAATACTGGTAATATTTACAACTCCGGGTACTTCCGGTGGCGTTTTCACGGGACTGTGCTTCCAATTATTAAGAGTTCATGTTTACAGAGCTCAGAATTGGTGTATAAAGCCTTGGAATCACGAGAATAGTGTTTATGTTTACAATTAAGGAGGATTGGGTTCGGCATTTTTTTGTGTGAATCAGTTAAAATGGTGACGGTTCTAGTAAATGCTTCTAAGGAAACTTCCTAATTTTGGTAAAACTGTTAAAATACACAATGAGAGTTCCCAGGAATGATTAAGAACGTGTAATAAACACCTCAAGTACACGTAAATAGATTCTTAATACATTAACTGTCGAATTCAATCACGGAGGTTTCCCGTGGAAAGCCATGAAATGACGAAAATACTGGTAATATTTACAACTCCGGGTACTTCGGGTGGCGTTTTCACGGGACAGTGCTTCCAATTATTAAGAGTTCATGTTTACAGAGCTCAGAATTGGTGTGTAAAGCCTTGGAATGACGAGAATAGTGTTTATGTTTATAATTAAGGAGGATTAGGTTCGGCGTTTTTGTGTGTGAGTCAGTTAAAATGGTGACGGTTCTAGTAAATACTTCTAAGCAAACTGCCTAATTTTGGTAAAACTGTTAAAATACACAATGAGAGTTCCCAGAAATGATTAAGAACGTGTAATAAACACCTCAAGTACACGTAAAGAGATTCTTACTACATTTAATGTCGTATTCAAACACGAAGGTTTCCAGGGAAAAGCTGTGGAATGACGAAAATACTGGTAATGTTTACAAGTCCGGGTACTTTCGGTGGCGTTTTCACGGGACTGTGCTTTCAGTTATTAAGAGTTCATGTTTACAGAGCTCAGAATTGGTGTATAAAGCCTTGGAATCACGAGAATAGTGTTTATGTTTACAATTAAGGAGGATTGGGTTCGGCATTTTTGTGTGTGAATCAGTTAAAATGGTGACGGTTCTAGTAAATGCTTCTAAAGAAACTGCCTAATTTTGGTAAAACTGTTAAAATACACAATGAGAGTTCCCAGAAATGATTAAGAACGTGTAATAAACACCTCAAGTACACGTAAATAGATTCTTAATACATTAACTGTCGAATTCAATCACGAAGGTTTCCCGTGGAAAGCCATGAAATGACGAAAATACTGGTAATATTTACAACTCCGGGTACTTCGGGTGGCGTTTTCACGGGACAGTGCGTCCAATTATTAAGAGTTCATGTTTACAGAGCTCAGAATTGGTGTGTAAAGCCTTGGAATGACGAGAATAGTGTTTATGTTTATAATTAAGGAGGATTGGGTTCGGCGTTTTTGTGTGTGAGTCAGTTAAAATGGTGACGGTTCTAGTAAATACTTCTAAGCAAACTGCCTAATTTTGGTAAAACTGTTAAAATACACAATGAGAGTTCCCAGAAATGATTAAGAACGTGTAATAAACACCTCAAGTACACGTAAAGAGATTCTTACTACATTTAATGTCGTATTCAAACACGAAGGTTTCCAGGGAAAAGCTGTGGAATGACGAAAATACTGGTAATGTTTACAAGTCCGGGTACTTCCGGTGGCGTTTTCACGGGACTGTGCTTTCAGTTATTAAGAGTTCATGTTTACAGAGCTCAGAATTGGTGTATAAAGCCTTGGAATCACGAGAATAGTGTTTATGTTTACAATTAAGGAGGATTGGGTTCGGCATTTTTGTGTGTGAATCAGTTAAAATGGTGACGGTTCTAGTAAATGCTTCTAAAGAAACTGCCTAATTTTGGTAAAACTGTTAAAATACACAATGTGAGTTCCCAGAAATGATTAAGAACGTGTAATAAACACCTCAAGTACACGTAAATAGATTCTTAATACATTAACTGTCGAATTCAATCACGAAGGTTTCCCGTGGAAAGCCATGAAATGACGAAAATACTGGTAATATTTACAACTCCGGGTACTTCGGGTGGCGTTTTCACGGGACTGTGCTTCCAATTATTAAGATTTCATGTTTACAGAGCTCAGAATTGGTGTGTAAAGCCTTGGAATCACGAGAATAGTGTTTATGTTTACAATTAAGGAGGATTGGGTTCGGCATTTTTTTGTGTGAATCAGTTAAAATGGTGACGGTTCTAGTAAATGCTTCTAAGGAAACTTCCTAATTTTGGTAAAACTGTTAAAATACACAATGAGAGTTCCCAGGAATGATTAAGAACGTGTAATAAACACCTCAAGTACACATAAATAGATTCTTAATACATTAACTGTCGAATTCAATCACGGAGGTTTCCCGTGGAAAGCCATGAAATGACGAAAATACTGGTAATATTTACAACTCCGGGTACTTCGGGTGGCGTTTTCACGGGACAGTGCTTCCAATTATTAAGAGTTCATGTTTACAGAGCTCAGAATTGGTGTGTAAAGCCTTGGAATGACGAGAATAGTGTTTATGTTTATAATTAAGGAGGATTGGGTTCGGCGTTTTTGTGTGTGAGTCAGTTAAAATGGTGACGGTTCTAGTAAATACTTCTAAGCAAACTGCCTAATTTTGGTAAAACTGTTAAAATACACAATGAGAGTTCCCAGAAATGATTAAGAACGTGTAATAAACACCTCAAGTACACGTAAAGAGATTCTTACTACATTTAATGTCGTATTCAAACACGAAGGTTTCCAGGGAAAAGCTGTGGAATGACGAAAATACTGGTAATGTTTACAAGTCTGGGTACTTCCGGTGGCGTTTTCACGGGACTGTGCTTTCAGTTATTAAGAGTTCATGTTTACAGAGCTCAGAATTGGTGTATAAAGCCTTGGAATCACGAGAATAGTGTTTATGTTTACAATTAAGGAGGATTGGGTTCGGCATTTTTGTGTGTGAATCAGTTAAAATGGTGACGGTTCTAGTAAATGCTTCTAAAGAAACTGCCTAATTTTGGTAAAACTGTTAAAATACACAATGAGAGTTCCCAGGAATGATTAAGAACGTGTAATAAACACCTCAAGTACACGTAAATAGATTCTTAATACATTAACTGTCGAATTCAATCACGAAGGTTTCCCGTGGAAAGCCATGAAATGACGAAAATACTGGTAATATTTACAACTCCGGGTACTTCGGGTGGCGTTTTCACGGGACAGTGCTTCCAATTATTAAGAGTTCATGTTTACAGAGCTCAGAATTGGTGTATAAAGCCTTCGAATCACGAGAATAGTGTTTATGTTTACAATTAAGGAGGATTGGGTTCGGCATTTTTGTGTGTGAAACAGTTAAAATGGTGACGGTTCTAGTAAATACTTCTAAGGAAACTGCCTAATTTTGGTAAAACTGTTAAAATACACAATGAGAGTTCCCAGTAATGATTAAGAACGTGGAAAAAACACTTCAAGTACACGTAAACAGATTTTTACTACATTTAATGTCGTATTCAATCACGGAGGTTTCCAGGGGAAAGCTGTGGAATGACGAAAATACTGGTAATGTTTACAAGTCCGGGTACTTCGTGTGGCGTTTTCACGGGACTGTGCTTCCAATTATTAAGAGTTCATGTTTACAGAGCTCAGAATTGTTGTGTAAAGCCTTGGAATGACGAGAATAGTGTTTATGTTTACAATTAAGGAGGATTGGGTTCGGCGTTTTTGTGTGTGAATCAGTTAAAATGGTGACGGTTCTAGTAAATGCTTCTAAGGAAACTGCCTAATTTTGGTAAAACTGTTAAAATACACAATGAGAGTTCCCAGAAATGATTAAGAACGTGTAATAAACACCTCAAGTACACGTAAATAGATTCTTAATACATTAACTGTCGAATTAAATCACGGAGGTTTCCCATGGAAAGCTGTGAAATGACGAAAATACTGGTAATGTTTACAAATCCGGGTACTTCGGGTGGCGTTTTCACGGGACTGTGCTTTCAATTATTAAGAGTTCATGTTTACAGTGCTCAGAATTGGTGTGTAAAGCCTTGGAATGACGAGAATAGTGTTTATGTTTACAATTAAGGAGGATTGGGTTCGGCATTTTTGTGTGTGAATCAGTTAAAATGGTGACGGTTCTAGTAAATACTTCTAATCAAACTGCCTAATTTTGGTAAAACTGTTAAAATACACAATGATAGTTCCCAGAAATGATTAAAAACGTGGAAAAAACATATCAAGTACACGTAAACAGATTCTTACTACATTTAATGTCGTATTCAATCACGGAGGTTTCCAGGGGAAAGCTGTGGAATGACGAAAATACTGGTAATGTTTACAAGTCCGGGTACTTCCGGTGGCGTTTTCACGGGACTGTCCTTTCAATTATTAAGAGTTCATGTTTACAGAGCTCAGAATTGGTGTATAAAGCCTTGGAATCACGAGAATAGTGTTTATGTTTACAATTAAGGAGGATTGGGTTCGGCATTTTTGTGTGTGAAACAGTTAAAATGGTGACGGTTCTAGTAAATGCTTCTAAGGAAACTGCCTAATTTTGGTAAAACTGTTAAAATACACAATGAGAGTTCCCAGTAATGATTAAGAACGTGTAATAAACACCTCAAGTACACGTAAATAGATTCTTAATACATTAACTGTCGAATTCAATCACGGAGGTTTCCCGTGGAAAGCCATGAAATGACGAAAATACTGGTAATATTTACAACTCCAGGTACTTCGGGTGGCGTTTTCACGGGACTGCGCTTCCAATTATTAAGAGTTCATGTTTACAGAGCTCAGAATTGGTGTGTAAAGCCTTGGAATGACGAGAACAGTGTTTATGTTTACAATTAAGGAGGATTGGGTTCGGCGTTTTTGTGTGTGAATCAGTTAAAATGGTGACGGTTCTAGTAAATACTTCTAAGCAAACTGCCTAATTTTGGTAACACTGTTAAAATACACAATGAGAGTTCCCAGAAATGATTAAAAACGTGTAATAAACACCTCAAGTACACGTAAACAGATTCTTACTACATTTAATGTCGTATTCAATCACGAAGGTTTCCAGGGAAAAGCTGTGGAATGACGAAAATACTGGTAATGTTTACAAGTCCGGGTACTTCCGGTGGCGTTTTCACGGGACTGTGCTTTCAATTATTAAGAGTTCATGTTTACAGAGCTCAGAATTGGTGTGTGAAACCTTGGAATGACGAGAATAGTGTTTATGTTTACAATTAAGGAGGATTGGGTTCGGCATTTTTTTGTGTGAATCAGTTAAAATGGTGACGGTTCTAGTAAATGCTTCTAAGGAAACTTCCTAATTTTGGTAAAACTGTTAAAATACACAATGAGAGTTCCCAGGAATGATTAAGAACGTGTAATAAACACCTCAAGTACACGTAAATAGATTCTTAATACATTAACTGTCGAATTCAATCACGGAGGTTTCCCGTGGAAAGCCATGAAATGACGAAAATACTGGTAATATTTACAACTCCGGGTACTTCGGGTGGCGTTTTCACGGGACAGTGCTTCCAATTATTAAGAGTTCATGTTTACAGAGCTCAGAATTGGTGTGTAAAGCCTTGGAATGACGAGAATAGTGTTTATGTTTATAATTAAGGAGGATTGGGTTCGGCGTTTTTGTGTGTGAGTCAGTTAAAATGGTGACGGTTCTAGTAAATACTTCTAAGCAAACTGCCTAATTTTGGTAAAACTGTTAAAATACACAATGAGAGTTCCCAGAAATGATTAAGAACGTGTAATAAACACCTCAAGTACACGTAAAGAGATTCTTACTACATTTAATGTCGTATTCAAACACGAAGGTTTCCAGGGAAAAGCTGTGGAATGACGAAAATACTGGTAATATTTACAGCTCCAGGTACTTCCGGTGGCGTTTTCACGGGACTGTCCTTTCAATTATTAAGAGTTCATGTTTACAGAGCTCAGAATTGGTGTGTAAAGCCTTGGAATGACGAGAATAGTGTTTATGTTTACAATTAAGGAGGATTGGGTTCGGCGTTTTTGTGTGTGAATCAGTTAAAATGGTGACGGTTCTAGTAAATGCTTCTAAGGAAACTGCCTAATTTTGGTAAAACTGTTAAAATACACAATGAGAGTTCCCAGAAATGATTAAGAACGTGTAATAAACACCTCAAGTACACGTAAATAGATTCTTAATACATTAACTGTCGAATTAAATCACGGAGGTTTCCCATGGAAAGCTGTGAAATGACGAAAATACTGGTAATGTTTACAAATCCGGGTACTTCGGGTGGCGTTTTCACGGGACTGTGCTTTCAATTATTAAGAGTTCATGTTTACAGTGCTCAGAATTGGTGTGTAAAGCCTTGGAATGACGAGAATAGTGTTTATGTTTACAATTAAGGAGGATTGGGTTCGGCATTTTTGTGTGTGAATCAGTTAAAATGGTGACGGTTCTAGTAAATACTTCTAAGCAAACTGCCTAATTTTGGTAAAACTGTTAAAATACACAATGATAGTTCCCAGAAATGATTAAAAACGTGGAAAAAACATATCAAGTACACGTAAACAGATTCTTACTACATTTAATGTCGTATTCAATCACGGAGGTTTCCAGGGGAAAGCTGTGGAATGACGAAAATACTGGTAATGTTTACAAGTCCGGGTACTTCCGGTGGCGTTTTCACGGGACTGTCCTTTCAATTATTAAGAGTTCATGTTTACAGAGCTCAGAATTGGTGTATAAAGCCTTGGAATCACGAGAATAGTGTTTATGTTTACAATTAAGGAGGATTGGGTTCGGCATTTTTGTGTGTGAAACAGTTAAAATGGTGACGGTTCTAGTAAATGCTTCTAAGGAAACTGCCTAATTTTGGTAAAACTGTTAAAATACACAATGAGAGTTCCCAGTAATGATTAAGAACGTGTAATAAACACCTCAAGTACACGTAAATAGATTCTTAATACATTAACTGTCGAATTCAATCACGGAGGTTTCCCGTGGAAAGCCATGAAATGACGAACATACTGGTAATATTTACAGCTCCAGGTACTTCGGGTGGCGTTTTCACGGGACTGCGCTTCCAATTATTAAGAGTTCATGTTTACAGAGCTCAGAATTGGTGTGTAAAGCCTTGGAATGACGAGAATAGTGTTTATGTTTACAATTAAGGAGGATTGGGTTCGGCGTTTTTGTGTGTGAATCAGTTAAAATGGTGACGGTTCTAGTAAATACTTCTAAGCAAACTGCCTAATTTTGGTAACACTGTTAAAATACACAATGAGAGTTCCCAGAAATGATTAAGAACGTGTAATAAACACCTCAAGTACACGTAAACAGATTCTTACTACATTTAATGTCGTATTCAATCACGAAGGTTTCCAGGGAAAAGCTGTGGAATGACGAAAATACTGGTAATGTTTACAAGTCCGGGTACTTCCGGTGGCGTTTTCACGGGACTGTGCTTTCAATTATTAAGAGTTCATGTTTACAGAGCTCAGAATTGGTGTGTGAAACCTTGGAATGACGAGAATAGTGTTTATGTTTACAATTAAGGAGGATTGGGTTCGGCATTTTTTTGTGTGAATCAGTTAAAATGGTGACGGTTCTAGTAAATGCTTCTAAGGAAACTTCCTAATTTTGGTAAAACTGTTAAAATACACAATGAGAGTTCCCAGGAATGATTAAGAACGTGTAATAAACACCTCAAGTACACGTAAATAGATTCTTAATACATTAACTGTCGAATTCAATCACGAAGGTTTCCCGTTGAAAGCCATGAAATTACGAAAATACTGGTAATATTTACAACTCCGGGTACTTCGGGTGGCGTTTTCACGGGACTGTGCTTCCAATTATTAAGAGTTCATGTTTACAGAGCTCAGAATTGGTGTGTAAAGCCTTGGAATCACGAGAATAGTGTTTATGTTTACAATTAAGGAGGATTGGGTTCGGCATTTTTTTTGTGTGAATCAGTTAAAATGGTGACGGTTCTAGTAAATGCTTCTAAGGAAACTTCCTAATTTTGGTAAAACTGTTAAAATACACAATGAGAGTTCCCAGGAATGATTAAGAACGTGTAATAAACACCTCAAGTACACGTAAATAGATTCTTAATACATTAACTGTCGAATTCAATCACGGAGGTTTCCCGTGGAAAGCCATGAAATGACGAAAATACTGGTAATATTTACAACTCCGGGTACTTCGGGTGGCGTTTTCACGGGACAGTGCTTCCAATTATTAAGAGTTCATGTTTACAGAGCTCAGAATTGGTGTGTAAAGCCTTGGAATGACGAGAATAGTGTTTATGTTTATAATTAAGGAGGATTGGGTTCGGCGTTTTTGTGTGTGAGTCAGTTAAAATGGTGACGGTTCTAGTAAATACTTCTAAGCAAACTGCCTAATTTTGGTAAAACTGTTAAAATACACAATGAGAGTTCCCAGAAATGATTAAGAACGTGTAATAAACACCTCAAGTACACGTAAAGAGATTCTTACTACATTTAATGTCGTATTCAAACACGAAGGTTTCCAGGGAAAAGCTGTGGAATGACGAAAATACTGGTAATGTTTACAAGTCCGGGTACTTCCGGTGGCGTTTTCACGGGACTGTGATTTCAGTTATTAAGAGTTCATGTTTACAGAGCTCAGAATTGGTGTATAAAGCCTTGGAATCACGAGAATAGTGTTTATGTTTACAATTAAGGAGGATTGGGTTCGGCATTTTTGTGTGTGAATCAGTTAAAATGGTGACGGTTCTAGTAAAAGCTTCTAAAGAAACTGCCTAATTTTGGTAAAACTGTTAAAATACACAATGAGAGTTCCCAGAAATGATTAAGAACGTGTAATAAACACCTCAAGTACACGTAAATAGATTCTTAATACATTAACTGTCGAATTCAATCACGAAGGTTTCCCGTGGAAAGCCATGAAATGACGAAAATACTGGTAATATTTACAACTCCGGGTACTTCGGGTGGCGTTTTCACGGGACTGTGCTTCCAATTATTAAGAGTTCATGTTTACAGAGCTCAGAATTGGTGTATAAAGCCTTGGAATCACGAGAATAGTGTTTATGTTTACAATTAAGGAGGATTGGGTTCGGCATTTTTGTGTGTGAAACAGTTAAAATGGTGACGGTTCTAGTAAATACTTCTAAGGAAACTGCCTAATTTTGGTAAAACTGTTAAAATACACAATGAGAGTTCCCAGTAATGATTAAGAACGTGGAAAAAACACTTCAAGTACACGTAAACAGATTCTTACTACATTTAATGTCGTATTCAATCACGGAGGTTTCCAGGGGAAAGCTGTGGAATGACAAAAATACTGGTAATGTTTACAAGTCCGGGTACTTCGGGTGGCGTTTTCACGGGACTGTGCTTTCAATTATTAAGAGTTCATGTTTACAGTGCTCAGAATTGGTGTGTAAAGCCTTGGAATGACGAGAATAGTGTTTATGTTTACAATTAAGGAGGATTGGGTTCGGCATTTTTGTGTGTGAATCAGTTAAAATGGTGACGGTTCTAGTAAATACTTCTAAGCAAACTGCCTAATTTTGGTAAAACTGTTAAAATACACAATGATAGTTCCCAGAAATGATTAAAAACGTGGAAAAAACATATCAAGTACACGTAAACAGATTCTTACTACATTTAATGTCGTATTCAATCACGGAGGTTTCCAGGGGAAAGCTGTGGAATGACGAAAATACTGGTAATGTTTACAAGTCCGGGTACTTCCGGTGGCGTTTTCACGGGACTGTCCTTTCAATTATTAAGAGTTCATGTTTACAGAGCTCAGAATTGGTGTGTAAAGCCTTGGAATGACGAGAATAGTGTTTATGTTTACAATTAAGGAGGATTGGGTTCGGCGTTTTTGTGCGTGAATCAGTTAAAATGGTGACGGTTCTAGTAAATACTTCTAAGCAAACTGCCTAATTTTGGTAACACTGTTAAAATACACAATGAGAGTTCCCAGAAATGATTAAGAACGTGTAATAAACACCTCAAGTACACGTAAACAGATTCTTACTACATTTAATGTCGTATTCAATCACGAAGGTTTCCAGGGAAAAGCTGTGGAATGACGAAAATACTGGTAATGTTTACAAGTCCGGGTACTTCCGGTGGCGTTTTCACGGGACTGTGCTTTCAATTATTAAGAGTTCATGTTTACAGAGCTCAGAATTGGTGTGTGAAACCTTGGAATGACGAGAATAGTGTTTATGTTTACAATTAAGGAGGATTGGGTTCGGCATTTTTTTGTGTGAATCAGTTAAAATGGTGACGGTTCTAGTAAATGCTTCTAAGCAAACTGTCTAATTGTGGTAAAACTGTTAAAATACACAATGAGAGTTCCCAGAAATGATTAAGAACGTGTAATAAACATCTCAAGTACACGTAAATAGATTCTTACTACATTTACTGTCGAATTCAATCACGGAGGTTTCGAGTGGAAAGCTGTGAAATGACGAAAATACTGGTAATGTTTACAAGTACGGGTACTTCTGGAGGCGTTTTCACGGGACTGTGCTTTCAAATATTAAGAGTTCATGTTTACAGAGCTCAGAATTGGTCTCTAAAGCCTTTGAATCACGAGAATAGTTTTTATGTTTACAATTTAGGAGGATTGGCTTTGGCTTTTTTTTGTGTGAATCAGTTAAAATGGTGGCGGTTCCAGTAAACAGTTCTAAGCAAACTGTCTAATTGTGGTAAAACTGTTAAAATACACAATGAGAGTTCCCAGAAATGATTAAGAACGTTTAATAAACACCTCAAGTACACGTAAATAGATTCTTAATACCTTTCCTGTCGAATTCAATCACGGAGGTTTCCAGTGGAAAGCTGTGAAATGACGAAAATACTGGTAATGTTTACAAGTCCGGGTACTTCGGGTGGCATTTTCACGGGACTGTGCTTTCAAATATTAAGAGTTAATGTTTACAGAGCTCAGAATTGGTGTCTAAAGCCTTTGAATCACGAGAATAGTTTTTGTGTTTACAATTTAGGAGGATTGGCTTTGTCGTTTTTTTTGTGTGAATCAGTAAAAATGGTGGCAGTTCCAGTAAATACTTCTAAGCAAACTGTCTAATTGTGGTAAAACTGTTAAAATACACAATGAGAGTTCCCAGAAATGATTAAGAACGTCTAATAAACCCCTCAAGTACACGTAAATAGATTCTTACTACCTTTCCTGTCGAATTCAATCACGGAAGTTTCCCGTGGAAAGCTGTGAAATGATGAAAATACTGGTAATGTTTACAAGTACGGGTACCTCTGGTGGCGTTTTCACGGGACTGTGCTTTCAATTATTATGAGTTCATGTTTACAGAGCTCAGAATTGGTGTCTAAAGCCTTGGAATGAGGAGAGTATTGTTTATGTTTACAATTTAGGAGGATTGGCTTCGGCGCTTTTTTGTGCGTATCATTTAAAATGGTGACGGTTCCAGGAAATACTTCTAAGCAAACTGTCTAATTGTGGTAAAACTGTTAAAATACACAATGAGAGTTCCCAGAAATGATTAAGAACGTTTAATAAACACCTCAAGTACACGTAAATAGATTCTTAATACCTTTCCTGTCGAACTCAATCACGGAGGTTTCCAGTGGAAAGCTGTGAAATGTCGAAAATACTGGTAATGTTTACAAGTCCGGGTACTTCGGGTGACATTTTCACGGGACTGTGCTTTCAATTATTACGAGTTCATGTTTACAAAGCTCAGAATTGGTGTCTAAAGCCTTGGAATGACGAGAATAGTTTTTATATTTACAATTTTGGAGGATTGGCTGTGGCTTTTTTTTGTGTGAATCAGTTAAAATGGTGGCGGTTCCAGTAAATACTTCTAAGCAAACTGTCTAATTGTGGTAAAACTGTTAAAATACACAATGAGAGTTCCCAGAAATGATTAAGAACGTGTAATAAACATCTCAAGTACACGTAAATAGATTCTTACTACATTTACTGTCAAATTCAATCACGGAGGTTTCGAGTGGAAAGCTGTGAAATGACGAAAATACTGGTAATGTTTACAAGTACGGGTACTTCTGGAGGCGTTTTCACGGGACTGTGCTTTCAAATATTAAGAGTTCATGTTTACAGAGCTCAGAATTGGTGTCTAAAGCCTTTGAATCACGAGAATAGTTTTTGTGTTTACAATTTAGGAGGATTGGCTTTGGCGCTTTTTTGTGCGTATCATTTAAAATGGTGACGGATACAGGAAATACTTCTAAGCAAACTGTCCAAATGTGGTAAAACTGTTAAAATACACAAGTAGAGTTCCCAGAAATGATTAAGAACGTGTAATAAACCCCTCAAGTACACGTAAATAGATTCTTACTACATTTACTGTCGAATTCAATCACGGAGGTTTCGAGTGGAAAGCTGTGAAATGACGAAAAAACTGGTAATGTTTACAAGTACGGGTACTTCGGGTGGCGTTTTCACGGGACTGGGCTTTCAAATATTAAGAGTTCATGTTTACAGAGCTCAGAATTGGTGTCTAAAGCCTTTGAATCACGAGAATAGTTTTTGTGTTTACAATTTAGGAGGATTGGCTTTGTCGTTTTTTTTGTGTGAATCAGTTAAAATGGTGGCGTTTCCAGTTAACAGTTCTAAGCAAACTGTCTAATTGTGGTAAAACTGTTAAAATACACAATGAGAGTTCCCAGAAATGATTAAGAACGTGTAATAAACATCTCAAGTACACGTAAATAGATTCTTACTACATTTACTGTCGAATTCAATCACGGAGGTTTCTAGTGGAAAGCTGTGAAATGACGAAAAAACTGGTAATGTTTACAAGTACGGGTACTTCTGGAGGCGTTTTCACGGGACTGTGCTTTCAAATATTAAGAGTTCATGTTTACAGAGCTCAGAATTGGTGTCTAAAGCCTTTGAATCACGAGAATAGTTTTTATGTTTACAATTTAGGAGGATTGGCTTTGGCTTTTTTTTGTGTGAATCAGTTAAAATGGTGGCGGTTCCAGTAAACAGTTCTAAGCAAACTGTCTAATTGTGGTAAAACTGTTAAAATACACAATGAGAGTTCCCAGAAATGATTAAGAACGTTTAATAAACACCTCAAGTACACGTAAATAGATTCTTAATACCTTTCCTGTCGAATTCAATCACGGAGGTTTCCAGTGGAAAGCTGTGAAATGACGAAAATACTGGTAATGTTTACAAGTCCGGGTACTTCGGGTGGCCTTTTCACGGGACTGTGCTTTCAAATATTAAGAGTTAATGTTTACAGAGCTCAGAATTGGTGTCTAAAGCCTTTGAATCACGAGAATAGTTTTTGTGTTTACAATTTAGGAGGATTGGCTTTGGCGTTTTTTTTGTGTGAATCAGTTAAAATGGTGGCGGTTCCAGTAAATACTTCTAAGCAAACTCTAATTGTGGTAAAACTGTTAAAATACACAATGAGAGTTCCCAGAAATGATTAAGAACGTCTAATAAACCCCTCAAGTACACGTAAATAGATTCTTATTACCTTTCCTGTCGAATTCAATCACGGAAGTTTCCCGTGGAAAGCTGTGAAATGATGAAAATACTGGTAATGTTTACAAGTACGGGTACCTCTGGTGGCGTTTTCACGGGACTGTGCTTTCAATTATTATGAGTTCATGTTTACAGAGCTCAGAATTGGTGTCTAAAGCCTTGGAATGAGGAGAATATTGTTTATGTGTACAATTTAGGAGGATTGGCTTCGGCGCTTTTTTGTGCGTATCATTTAAAATGGTGACGGTTCCAGGAAATACTTCTAAGCAAACTGTCTAATTGTGGTAAAACTGTTAAAATACACAATGAGAGTTCCCAGAAATGATTAAGAACGTTTAATAAACACCTCAAGTACACGTAAATAGATTCTTAATACCTTTCCTGTCGAATTCAATCACGGAGGTTTCCCGTGGAAAGCTGTGAAATGACGAAAATACTGGTAATGTTTACAAGTACGGGTACTTCTGGTGGCGTTTTCACGGGACTGTGGTTTCAATTATTATGAGTTCATGTTTACAGAGCTCAGAATTGGTGTCTAAAGCCTTGGAATGAGGAGAATATTGTTTATGTTTACAATTTAGGAGGATTGGCTTTGTAGTTTCTTTGTGTGAATCAGTTAAAATGGTGGCGGTTCAAGTAAACACTTCTAAGCAAACTGTCTAATTGTGGTAAAACTGTTAAAATACACAATGAGAGTTCCCAGAAATGATAAAGAACGTTTAATAAACACCTCAAGTACACGTCAATAGATTCTTACTACATTTACTGTCGAATTCAATCACGGAGGTTTCGAGTGGAAAGCTGTGAAATGACGAAAATACTGGTAATGTTTACAAGTCCGGGTACTTCGGGTGACATTTTCACGGGACTGTGCTTTCAATTATTACGAGTTCATGTTTACAGAGCTCAGAATTGGTGTCTAAAGCCTTGGAATGACGAGAATAGTTTTTATGTTTACAATTTAGGGGGATTGGCTTTGGCTTTTTTTTGTGTGAATCAGTTAAAATGGTGGCGGTTCCAGTAAACAGTTCTAAGCAAACTGTCTAATTGTGGTAAAACTGTTAAAATACACAATGAGAGTTCCCAGAAATGATTTAGAACGTTTAATAAACACCTCAAGTACACGTAAATAGATTCTTAATACCTTTCCTGTCGAATTCAATCACGGAGGTTTCGAGTGGAAAGCTGTGAAATGACGAAAATACTGGTAATGTTTACAAGTACGGGTACTTCTGGAGGCGTTTTCACGGGACTGTGCTTTCAAATATTAAGAGTTCATGTTTACAGAGCTCAGAATTGGTGTCTAAAGCCTTTGAATCACGAGAATAGTTTTTGTGTTTACAATTTAGGAGGATTGGCTTTGGCGTTTTTTTTGTGTGAATCATTTAAAATGGTGGCGTTTCCAGTTAACAGTTCTAAGCAAACTGTCTAATTGTGGTAAAACTGTTAAAATACACAATGAGAGTTCCCAGAAATGATTTAGAACGTGTAATAAACATCTCAAGTACACGTAAATAGATTCTTACTACGTTTACTGTCGAATTCAATCACGGAGGTTTCGAGTGGAAAGCTGTGAAATGACGAAAAAACTGGTAATGTTTACAAGCCCGGGTACTTCGGGTGACATTTTCACGGGACTGTGCTTTCAATTATTACGAGTTCATGTTTACAGAGCTCAGAATTGGTGTCTAAAGCCTTGGAATGACGAGAATAGTTTTTATATTTCCAATTTTGGAGGATTGGCTTTGGCTTTTTTTTGTGTGAATCAGTTAAAATGGTGGCGGTTCCAGTAAATGCTTCTAAGCAAACTGTCTAATTGTGGTAAAACTGTTAAAATACACAATGAGAGTTCCCAGAAATGATTAAGAACGTGTAATAAACATCTCAAGTACACGTAAATAGATTCTTACTACATTTACTGTCGAATTCAATCACGGAGGTTTCGAGTGGAAAGCTGTGAAATGACGAAAATACTGGTAATGTTTACAAGTACGGGTACATCTGGAGGCGTTTTCACGGGACTGTGCTTTCAAATATTAAGAGTTCATGTTTACAGAGCTCAGAATTGGTGTCTAAAGCCTTTGAATCACGAGAATAGTTTTTATGTTTACAATTTAGGAGGATTGGCTTTGGCTTTTTTTTGTGTGAATCAGTTAAAATGGTGGCGGTTCCAGTAAACAGTTCTAAGCAAACTGTCTAATTGTGGTAAAACTGTTAAAATACACAATGAGAGTTCCCAGAAATGATTAAGAACGTTTAATAAACACCTCAAGTACACGTAAATAGATTCTTAATACCTTTCCTGTCGAATTCAATCACGGAGGTTTCCAGTGGAAAGCTGTGAAATGACGAAAATACTGGTAATGTTTACAAGTCCGGGTACTTCGGGTGGCATTTTCACGGGACTGTGCTTTCAAATATTAAGAGTTCATGTTTACAGAGCTCAGAATTGGTGTCTAAAGCCTTTGAATCACGAGAATAGTTTTTGTGTTTACAATTTAGGAGGATTGGCTTTGGCGTTTTTTTTGTGTGAATCAGTTAAAATGGTGGCGGTTCCAGTAAATACTTCTAAGCAAACTGTCTAATTGTGGTAAAACTGTTAAAATACACAATGAGAGTTCCCAGAAATGATTAAGAACGTCTAATAAACCCCTCAAGTACACGTAAATAGATTCTTACTACCTTTCCTGTCGAATTCAATCACGGAAGTTTCCCGTGGAAAGCTGTGAAATGATGAAAATACTGGTAATGTTTACAAGTACGGGTACCTCTGGTGGCGTTTTCACGGGACTGTGCTTTCAATTATTATGAGTTCATGTTTACAGAGCTCAGAATTGGTGTCTAAAGCCTTGGAATGAGGAGAATATTGTTTATGTTTACAATTTAGGAGGATTGGCTTCGGCGCTTTTTTGTGCGTATCATTTAAAATGGTGACGGTTCCAGGAAATACTTCTAAGCAAACTGTCTAATTGTGGTAAAACTGTTAAAATACACAATGAGAGTTCCCAGAAATGATTAAGAACGTTTAATAAACACCTCAAGTACACGTAAATAGATTCTTAATACCTTTCCTGTCGAACTCAATCACGGAGGTTTCCAGTGGAAAGCTGTGAAATGTCGAAAATACTGGTAATGTTTACAAGTCCGGGTACTTCGGGTGACATTTTCACGGGACTGTGCTTTCAATTATTACGAGTTCATGTTTACAAAGCTCAGAATTGGTGTCTAAAGCCTTGGAATGACGAGAATAGTTTTTATATTTACAATTTTGGAGGATTGGCTGTGGCTTTTTTTTGTGTGAATCAGTTAAAATGGTGGCGGTTCCAGTAAATACTTCTAAGCAAACTGTCTAATTGTGGTAAAACTGTTAAAATACACAATGAGAGTTCCCAGAAATGATTAAGAACGTGTAATAAACATCTCAAGTACACGTAAATAGATTCTTACTACATTTACTGTCAAATTCAATCACGGAGGTTTCGAGTGGAAAGCTGTGAAATGACGAAAATACTGGTAATGTTTACAAGTACGGGTACTTCTGGAGGCGTTTTCACGGGACTGTGCTTTCAAATATTAAGAGTTCATGTTTACAGAGCTCAGAATTGGTGTCTAAAGCCTTTGAATCACGAGAATAGTTTTTGTGTTTACAATTTAGGAGGATTGGCTTTGGCGCTTTTTTGTGCGTATCATTTAAAATGGTGACGGATACAGGAAATACTTCTAAGCAAACTGTCCAAATGTGGTAAAACTGTTAAAATACACAATGAGAGTTCCCAGAAATGATTAAGAACGTGTAATAAACCCCTCAAGTACACGTAAATAGATTCTTACTACATTTACTGTCGAATTCAATCACGGAGGTTTCGAGTGGAAAGCTGTGAAATGACGAAAAAACTGGTAATGTTTACAAGTACGGGTACTTCGGGTGGCGTTTTCACGGGACTGGGCTTTCAAATATTAAGAGTTCATGTTTACAGAGCTCAGAATTGGTGTCTAAAGCCTTTGAATCACGAGAATAGTTTTTGTGTTTACAATTTAGGAGGATTGGCTTTGTCGTTTTTTTTGTGTGAATCAGTTAAAATGGTGGCGTTTCCAGTTAACAGTTCTAAGCAAACTGTCTAATTGTGGTAAAACTGTTAAAATACACAATGAGAGTTCCCAGAAATGATTAAGAACGTGTAATAAACATCTCAAGTACACGTAAATAGATTCTTACTACATTTACTGTCGAATTCAATCACGGAGGTTTCGAGTGGAAAGCTGTGAAATGACGAAAAAACTGGTAATGTTTACAAGTACGGGTACTTCTGGAGGCGTTTTCACGGGACTGTGCTTTCAAATATTAAGAGTTCATGTTTACAGAGCTCAGAATTGGTGTCTAAAGCCTTTGAATCACGAGAATAGTTTTTATGTTTACAATTTAGGAGGATTGGCTTTGGCTTTTTTTTGTGTGAATCAGTTAAAATGGTGGCGGTTCCAGTAAACAGTTCTAAGCAAACTGTCTAATTGTGGTAAAACTGTTAAAATACACAATGAGAGTTCCCAGAAATGATTAAGAACGTTTAATAAACACCTCAAGTACACGTAAATAGATTCTTAATACCTTTCCTGTCGAATTCAATCACGGAGGTTTCCAGTGGAAAGCTGTGAAATGACGAAAATACTGGTAATGTTTACAAGTCCGGGTACTTCGGGTGGCCTTTTCACGGGACTGTGCTTTCAAATATTAAGAGTTAATGTTTACAGAGCTCAGAATTGGTGTCTAAAGCCTTTGAATCACGAGAATAGTTTTTGTGTTTACAATTTAGGAGGATTGGCTTTGGCGTTTTTTTTGTGTGAATCAGTTAAAATGGTGGCGGTTCCAGTAAATACTTCTAAGCAAACTGTCTAATTGTGGTAAAACTGTTAAAATACACAATGAGAGTTCCCAGAAATGATTAAGAACGTCTAATAAACCCCTCAAGTACACGTAAATAGATTCTTATTACCTTTCCTGTCGAATTCAATCACGGAAGTTTCCCGTGGAAAGCTGTGAAATGATGAAAATACTGGTAATGTTTACAAGTACGGGTACCTCTGGTGGCGTTTTCACGGGACTGTGCTTTCAATTATTATGAGTTCATGTTTACAGAGTTCAGAATTGGTGTCTAAAGCCTTGGAATGAGGAGAATATTGTTTATGTGTACAATTTAGGAGGATTGGCTTCGGCGCTTTTTTGTGCGTATCATTTAAAATGGTGACGGTTCCAGGAAATACTTCTAAGCAAACTGTCTAATTGTGGTAAAACTGTTAAAATACACAATGAGAGTTCCCAGAAATGATTAAGAACGTTTAATAAACACCTCAAGTACACGTAAATAGATTCTTAATACCTTTCCTGTCGAATTCAATCACGGAGGTTTCCCGTGGAAAGCTGTGAAATGACGAAAATACTGGTAATGTTTACAAGTACGGGTACTTCTGGTGGCGTTTTCACGGGACTGTGGTTTCAATTATTATGAGTTCATGTTTACAGAGCTCAGAATTGGTGTCTAAAGCCTTGGAATGAGGAGAATATTGTTTATGTTTACAATTTAGGAGGATTGGCTTTGTAGTTTCTTTGTGTGAATCAGTTAAAATGGTGGCGGTTCAAGTAAACACTTCTAAGCAAACTGTCTAATTGTGGTAAAACTGTTAAAATACACAATGAGAGTTCCCAGAAATGATAAAGAACGTTTAATAAACACCTCAAGTACACGTCAATAGATTCTTACTACATTTACTGTCAAATTCAATCACGGAGGTTTCGAGTGGAAAGCTGTGAAATGACGAAAAAACTGGTAATGTTTACAAGTACGGGTACTTCTGGTGGCGTTTTCACGGGACTGGGCTTTCAAATATTAAGAGTTCATGTTTACAGAGCTCAGAATTGGTGTCTAAAGCCTTTGAATCACGAGAATAGTTTTTGTGTTTACAATTTAGGAGGATTGGCTTTGTCGTTTTTTTTGTGTGAATCAGTTAAAATGGTGGCGTTTCCAGGTAACAGTTCTAAGCACACTGTCTAATTGTGGTAAAACTGTTAAAATACACAATGAGAGTTCCCAGAAATGATTAAGAACGTGTAATAAACATCTCAAGTACATGTAAATAGATTCTTACTACATTTACTGTCGAATTCAGTCACGGAGGTTTCGAGTGGAAAGCTGTGAAATGACGAAAAAACTGGTAATGTTTACAAGTACGGGTACTTCGGGTGACATTTTGACGGGACTGTGCTTTCAATTATTAAGAGTTCATGTTTACAGAGCTCAGAATTGGTGTCTAAAGCCTTTGAATCACGAGAATAGTTTTTATGTTTACAATTTAGGAGGATTTGCTTTGTAGTTTCTTTGTGTGAATCAGTTAAAATGGTGTCGGTTCAAGTAAACACTTCTAAGCAAACTGTCTAATTGTGGTAAAACTGTTAAATTACACAATGATAGTTCCCAGAAATGATTAAGAACGTGTAATAAACCCCCCAAGTACACGTAAATAGATTCTTACTACATTTACTGTTGAATTCAATCACGGAGGTTTCGAGTGGAAAGCTGTGAAATGACGAAAATACTGGTAATGTTTACAAGTCCGGGTACTTCGGGTGACATTTTCACGGGACTGTGCTTTCAATTATTAAGAGTTCATGTTTACAGAGCTCAGAATTGGTGTCTAAAGCCTTGGAATGACGAGAATAGTTTTTATATTTACAATTTTGGAGGATTGGCTTTGGCTTTTTTTTGTGTGAATCAGTTAAAATGGTGGCGGTTCCAGTAAACAGTTCTAAGCAAACTGTCTAATTGTGGTAAAACTGTTAAAATACACAATGAGAGTTCCCAGAAATGATTAAGAACGTTTAATAAACACCTCAAGTACACGTAAATAGATTCTTAATACCTTTCCTGTCGAATTCAATCACGGAGGTTTCCAGTGCAAAGCTGTGAAATGACGAAAATACTGGTAATGTTTACAAGTACGGGTACTTCGGGTGGCATTTTCACGGGACTGTGCTTTCATTTATTACGAGTTCATGTTTACAGAGCTCAGAATTGGTGTCTAAAGCCTTGGAATGACGAGAATAGTTTTTATGTTTACAATTTAGGAGGATTGGCTTTGGCTTTTTTTTGTGTGAATCAGTTAAAATGGTGGCGGTTCCAGTAAATACTTCTAAGCAAACTGTCTAATTGTGGTAAAACTGTTAAAATACACAATGAGAGTTCCCAGAAATGATTAAGAACGTGTAATAAACATCTCAAGTACACGTGAATAGATTCTTACTACATTTACTGTCGAATTCAATCACGAGGTTTCCCGTGGAAAGCTGTGAAATGACGAAAATACTGGTAATGTTTACAAGTACGGGTACTTCTGCTGGCGTTTTCACGGGACTGTGCTTTCAATTATTACGAGTTCATGTTTACAGAGCTCAGAATTGGTGTCTAAAGCCTTGGAATGAGGAGAATATTGTTTATGTTTACAATTTAGGAGGATTGGCTTCGGCGCTTTTTTGTGCGTATCATTTAAAATGGTGACGGATACAGGAAATACTTCTAAGCAAACTGTCCAAATGTGGTAAAACTGTTAAAATACACAAGTAGAGTTCCCAGAAATGATTAAGAACGTGTAATAAACCCCTCAAGTACACGTAAATAGATTCTTACTACATTTACTGTCGAATTCAATCACGGAGGTTTCCCGTGGAAAGCTGTGAAATGACGAAAATACTGGTAATGTTTACAAGTACGGGTACTTCGGGTGGCGTTTTCACGGGACTGGGCTTTCAAATATTAAGAGTTCATGTTTACAGAGCTCAGAATTGGTGTCTAAAGCCTTGGAATGAGGAGAATATTGTTTATGTTTACAATTTAGGAGGATTGGCTTTGTAGTTTCTTTGTGTGAATCAGTTAAAATGGTGGCGGTTCAAGTAAACACTTCTAAGCAAACTGTCTAATTGTGGTAAAACTGTTAAAATACACAATGAGAGTTCCCAGAAATGATAAAGAACGTTTAATAAACACCTCAAGTACACGTCAATAGATTCTTACTACATTTACTGTCGAATTCAATCACGGAGGTTTCGAGTGGAAAGCTGTGAAATGACGAAAATACTGGTAATGTTTACAAGTCCGGGTACTTCGGGTGACATTTTCACGGGACTGTGCTTTCAATTATTACGAGTTCATGTTTACAGAGCTCAGAATTGGTGTCTAAAGCCTTGGAATGACGAGAATAGTTTTTATGTTTACAATTTAGGGGGATTGGCTTTGGCTTTTTTTTGTGTGAATCAGTTAAAATGGTGGCGGTTCCAGTAAACAGTTCTAAGCAAACTGTCTAATTGTGGTAAAACTGTTAAAATACACAATGAGAGTTCCCAGAAATGATTTAGAACGTGTAATAAATATCTCAAGTACACGTAAATAAATTCTTAATACCTTTCCTGTCGAATTCAATCACGGAGGTTTCGAGTGGAAAGCTGTGAAATGACGAAAAAACTGGTAATGTTTACAAGTACGGGTACTTCTGGTGGCGTTTTCACGGGACTGGGCTTTCAAATATTAAGAGTTCATGTTTACAGAGCTCAGAATTGGTGTCTAAAGCCTTTGAATCACGAGAATAGTTTTTGTGTTTACAATTTAGGAGGATTGGCTTTGTCGTTTTTTTTGTGTGAATCAGTTAAAATGGTGGCGTTTGCAGTTAACAGTTCTAAGGAAACTGTCTAATTGTGGTAAAACTGTTAAAATACACAATGAGAGTTCCCAGAAATGATTAAGAACGTGTAATAAACATCTCAAGTACATGTAAATAGATTCTTACTACATTTACTGTCGAATTCAATCACGGAGGTTTCGAGTGGAAAGCTGTGAAATGACGAAAAAACTGGTAATGTTTACAAGTACGGGTACTTCGGGTGACATTTTGACGGGACTGTGCTTTCAATTATTAAGAGTTCATGTTTACAGAGCTCAGAATTGGTGTCTAAAGCCTTTGAATCACGAGAATAGTTTTTATGTTTACAATTTAGGAGGATTTGCTTTGTAGTTTCTTTGTGTGAATCAGTTAAAATGGTGTCGGTTCAAGTAAACACTTCTAAGCAAACTGTCTAATTGTGGTAAAACTGTTAAATTACACAATGATAGTTCCCAGAAATGATTAAGAACGTGTAATAAACCCCCCAAGTACACGTAAATAGATTCTTACTACATTTACTGTTGAATTCAATCACGGAGGTTTCGAGTGGAAAGCTGTGAAATGCCGAAAATACTGGTAATGTTTACAAGTCCGGGTACTTCGGGTGACATTTTCACGGGACTGTGCTTTCAATTATTAAGAGTTCATGTTTACAGAGCTCAGAATTGGTGTCTAAAGCCTTGGTATGACGAGAATAGTTTTTATATTTACAATTTTGGAGGATTGGCTTTGGCTTTTTTTTGTGTGAATCAGTTAAAATGGTGGCGGTTCCAGTAAACAGTTCTAAGCAAACTGTCTAATTGTGGTAAAACTGTTAAAATACACAATGAGAGTTCCCAGAAATGATTAAGAACGTTTAATAAACACCTCAAGTACACGTAAATAGATTCTTAATACCTTTCCTGTCGAATTCAATCACGGAGCTTTCCAGTGCAAAGCTGTGAAATGACGAAAATACTGGTAATGTTTACATGTACGGGTACTTCGGGTGGCATTTTCACGGGACTGTGCTTTCAATTATTACGAGTTCATGTTTACAGAGCTCAGAATTGGTGTCTAAAGCCTTGGAATGACGAGAATAGTTTTTATGTTTACAATTTAGGAGGATTGGCTTTGGCTTTTTTTTGTGTGAATCAGTTAAAATGGTGGCGGTTCCAGTAAATACTTCTAAGCAAACTGTCTAATTGTGGTAAAACTGTTAAAATACACAATGAGAGTTCCCAGAAATGATTAAGAACGTGTAATAAACATCTCAAGTACACGTGAATAGATTCTTACTACATTTACTGTCGAATTCAATCACGAGGTTTCCCGTGGAAAGCTGTGAAATGACGAAAATACTGGTAATGTTTACAAGTACGGGTACTTCTGCTGGCGTTTTCACGGGACTGTGCTTTCAATTATTACGAGTTCATGTTTACAGAGCTCAGAATTGGTGTCTAAAGCCTTGGAATGAGGAGAATATTGTTTATGTTTACAATTTAGGAGGATTGGCTTCGGCGCTTTTTTGTGCGTATCATTTAAAATGGTGACGGATACAGGAAATACTTCTAATCAAACTGTCCAAATGTGGTAAAACTGTTAAAATACACAAGTAGAGTTCCCAGAAATGATTAAGAACGTGTAATAAACCCCTCAAGTACACGTAAATAGATTCTTACTACATTTACTGTCGAATTCAATCACGGAGGTTTCGAGGGGAAAGATGTGAAATGACGAAAAAACTGGTAATGTTTACAAGTCCGGGTACTTCGGGTGGCGTTTTCACGGGACTGGGCTTTCAAATATTAAGAGTTCATGTTTACAGAGCTCAGAATTGGTGTCTAAAGCCTTTGAATCACGAGAATAGTTTTTGTGTTTACAATTTAGGAGGATTGGCTTTGTCGTTTTTTTTGTGTGAATCAGTTAAAATGGTGGCGTTTCCAGTTAACAGTTCTAAGCAAACTGTCTAATTGTGGTAAAACTGTTAAAATACACAATGAGAGTTCCCAGAAATGATTAAGAACGTGTAATAAACATCTCAAGTACACGTAAATAGATTCTTATTACATTTACTGTCGAATTCAATCACGGAGGTTTCGAGTGGAAAGCTGTGAAATGACGAAAATACTGGTAATGTTTACAAGTACGGGTACTTCTGGTGGCGTTTTCACGGGACTGTGCTTTCAAATATTAAGAGTTCATGTTTACAGAGCTCAGAATTGGTGTCTAAAGCCTTTGAATCACGAGAATAGTTTTTGTGTTTACAATTTAGGAGGATTGGCTTTGTAGTTTCTTTGTGTGAATCAGTTAAAATGGTGTCGGTTCAAGTAAACACTTCTAAGCAAACTGTCTAATTGTGGTAAAACTGTTAAAATACACAATGATAGTTCCCAGAAATGATTAAGAACGTGTAATAAACCCCCCAAGTACACGTAAAAAGTTTCTTACTACATTTACTGTCGAATTCAATCACGGAGGTTTCGAGTGGAAAGCTGTGAAATGACGAAAATACTGGTAATGTTTACAAGTCCGGGTACTTCGGGTGACATTTTCACGGGACTGTGCTTTCAATTATTACGAGTTCATGTTTACAGAGCTCAGAATTGGTGTCTAAAGCCTTGGAATGACGAGAATAGTTTTTATGTTTACAATTTAGGAGCATTGGCTTTGGCTTTTTTTTTGTGTGAATCAGTTAAAATGGTGGCGGTTCCAGTAAACAGTTCTAAGCAAACTGTCTAATTGTGGTAAAACTGTTAAAATACACAATGAGAGTTCCCAGAAATGATTAAGAACGTTTAATAAACACCTCAAGTACACGTAAATAGATTCTTAATACCTTTCCTGTCGAATTCAATCACGGAGATTTCCAGTGGAAAGCTGTGAAATGACGAAAATACTGGTAATGTTTACAAGTCCGGGTACTTCGGGTGGCATTTTCACAGGACTGTGCTTTCAATTATTACGAGTTCATGTTTACAGAGCTCAGAATTGGTGTCTAAAGCCTTGGAATGACGAGAATAGTTTTTATGTTTACAATTTAGGAGGATTGGCTTTGGCTTTTTTTTGTGTGAATCAGTTAAAATGGTGGCGGTTCCAGTAAATACTTCTAAGCAAACAGTCTAATTGTGGTAAAACTGTTAAAATACACAATGAGAGTTCCCAGAAATGATTTAGAACGTGTAATAAACATCTCAAGTACACGTAAATAGATTCTTACTACATTTACTGTCGAATTCAATCACGGAGGTTTCGAGGGGAAAGCTGTGAAATGACGAAAAAACTGGTAATGTTTACAAGTACGGGTACTTCGGGTGGCGTTTTCACGGGACTGGGCTTTCAAATATTAAGAGTTCATGTTTACAGAGCTCAGAATTGGTGTCTAAAGCCTTTGAATCACGAGAATAGTTTTTGTGTTTACAATTTAGGAGGATTGGCTTTGTCGTTTTTTTTGTGTGAATCAGTTAAAATGGTGGCGTTTCCAGTTAACAGTTCTAAGCAAACTGTCTAATTGTGGTAAAACTGTTAAAATACACAATGAGAGTTCCCAGAAATGATTAAGAACGTGTAATAAACCCCTCAAGTACACGTAAATAGATTCTTACTACATTTACTGTCGAATTCAATCACGGAGGTTTCGAGGGGAAAGCTGTGAAATGACGAAAAAACTGGTAATGTTTACAAGTACGGGTACTTCGGGTGGCGTTTTCACGGGACTGGGCTTTCAAATATTAAGAGTTCATGTTTACAGAGCTCAGAATTGGTGTCTAAAGCCTTTGAATAACGAGAATAGTTTTGGTGTTTACAATTTAGGAGGATTGGCTTTGTCGTTTTTTTTGTGTGAATCAGTTAAAATGGTGGCGTTTCCAGTTAACAGTTCTAAGCAAACTGTCTAATTGTGGTAAAACTGTTAAAATACACAATGAGAGTTCCCAGAAATGATTAAGAACGTGTAATAAACATCTCAAGTACACGTAAATAGATTCTTACTACATTTACTGTCGAATTCAATCACGGAGGTTTCCAGTGGAAAGCTGTGAAATGACGAAAAAACTGGTAATGTTTACAAGTACGGGTACTTCGGGTGGCGTTTTCACGGGACTGGGCTTTCAAATATTAAGAGTTCATGTTTACAGAGCTCAGAATTGGTGTCTAAAGCCTTTGAATCACGAGAATAGTTTTTGTGTTTACAATTTAGGAGGATTGGCTTTGTCGTTTTTTGTGTGTGAATCAGTTAAAATGGTGGCGTTTGCAGTTAACAGTTCTAAGGAAACTGTCTAATTGTGGTAAAACTGTTAAAATACACAATGAGAGTTCCCAGAAATGATTAAGAACGTGTAATAAACATCTCAAGTACACGTAAATAGATTCTTACTACATTTACTGTCGAATTCAATCACGGAGGTTTCCAGTGGAAAGCTGTGAAATGATGAAAATACTGGTAATGTTTACAAGTACGGGTACTTCTGGTGGCGTTTTCACGGGACTGTGCTTTCAAATATTAAGAGTTCATGTTTACAGAGCTCAGAATTGGTGTCTAAAGCCTTTGAATCACAAGAAATGTTTTTGTGTTTACAATTTAGGAGGATTGGCTTTGGCGTTTTTTGTGTGTGAATCAGTTAAAATGGTGGCGTTTCCAGTTAACAGTTCTAAGCAAACTGTCTAATTGTGGGAAAACTGTTAAAATACACAATGAAAGTTCCCAGAAATGATTAAGAACGTGTAATAAACATCTCAAGTACACGTAAATAGATTCTTACTACATTTACTGTCGAATTCAATCACGGAGGTTTCGAGGGGAAAGCTGTGAAATGACGAAAAAACTGGTAATGTTTACAAGTACGGGTACTTCGGGTGGCGTTTTCACGGGACTGGGCTTTCAAATATTAAGAGTTCATGTTTACAGAGCTCAGAATTGGTGTCTAAAGCCTTTGAATCACGAGAATAGTTTTTGTGTTTACAATTTAGGAGGATTGGCTTTGTCGTTTTTTTTGTGTGAATCAGTTAAAATGGTGGCGTTTCCAGTTAACAGTTCTAAGCAAACTGTCTAATTGTGGTAAAACTGTTAAAATACACAAGTAGAGTTCCCAGAAATGATTAAGAACGTGTAATAAACCCCTCAAGTACACGTAAATAGATTCTTACTACATTTACTGTCGAATTCAATCACGGAGGTTTCGAGGGGAAAGCTGTGAAATGACGAAAAAACTGGTAATGTTTACAAGTACGGGTACTTCGGGTGGCGTTTTCACGGGACTGGGCTTTCAAATATTAAGAGTTCATGTTTACAGAGCTCAGAATTGGTGTCTAAAGCCTTTGAATCACGAGAATAGTTTTGGTGTTTACAATTTAGGAGGATTGGCTTTGTCGTTTTTTTTGTGTGAATCAGTTAAAATGGTGGCGTTTCCAGTTAACAGTTCTAAGCAAACTGTCTAATTGTGGTAAAACTGTTAAAATACACAATGAGAGTTCCCAGAAATGATTAAGAACGTGTAATAAACATCTCAAGTACACGTAAATAGATTCTTACTACATTTACTGTCGAATTCAATCACGGAGGTTTCGAGTGGAAAGCTGTGAAATGACGAAAATACTGGTAATGTTTACAAGTCCGGGTACTTCGGGTGGCATTTTCACAGGACTGTGCTTTCAATTATTACGAGTTCATGTTTACAGAGCTCAGAATTGGTGTCTAAAGCCTTGGAATGACGAGAATAGTTTTTATGTTTACAATTTAGGAGGATTGGCTTTGGCTTTTTTTTGTGTGAATCAGTTAAAATGGTGGCGGTTCCAGTAAATACTTCTAAGCAAACAGTCTAATTGTGGTAAAACTGTTAAAATACACAATGAGAGTTCCCAGAAATGATTTAGAACGTGTAATAAACATCTCAAGTACACGTAAATAGATTCTTACTACATTTACTGTCGAATTCAATCACGGAGGTTTCGAGGGGAAAGCTGTGAAATGACGAAAAAACTGGTAATGTTTACAAGTACGGGTACTTCGGGTGGCGTTTTCACGGGACTGGGCTTTCAAATATTAAGAGTTCATGTTTACAGAGCTCAGAATTGGTGTCTAAAGCCTTTGAATCACGAGAATAGTTTTTGTGTTTACAATTTAGGAGGATTGGCTTTGTCGTTTTTTTTGTGTGAATCAGTTAAAATGGTGGCGTTTCCAGTTAACAGTTCTAAGCAAACTGTCTAATTGTGGTAAAACTGTTAAAATACACAATGAGAGTTCCCAGAAATGATTAAGAACGTGTAATAAACCCCTCAAGTACACGTAAATAGATTCTTACTACATTTACTGTCGAATTCAATCACGGAGGTTTCGAGGGGAAAGCTGTGAAATGACGAAAAAACTGGTAATGTTTACAAGTACGGGTACTTCGGGTGGCGTTTTCACGGGACTGGGCTTTCAAATATTAAGAGTTCATGTTTACAGAGCTCAGAATTGGTGTCTAAAGCCTTTGAATCACGAGAATAGTTTTGGTGTTTACAATTTAGGAGGATTGGCTTTGTCGTTTTTTTTGTGTGAATCAGTTAAAATGGTGGCGTTTCCAGTTAACAGTTCTAAGCAAACTGTCTAATTGTGGTAAAACTGTTAAAATACACAATGAGAGTTCCCAGAAATGATTAAGAACGTGTAATAAACATCTCAAGTACACGTAAATAGATTCTTACTACATTTACTGTCGAATTCAATCACGGAGGTTTCGAGTGGAAAGCTGTGAAATGACGAAAAAACTGGTAATGTTTACAAGTACGGGTACTTCTGGAGGCGTTTTCACGGGACTGTGCTTTCAAATATTAAGAGTTCATGTTTACAGAGCTCAGAATTGGTGTCTAAAGCCTTTGAATCACGAGAATAGTTTTTATGTTTACAATTTAGGAGGATTGGCTTTGGCTTTTTTTTGTGTGAATCAGTTAAAATGGTGGCGGTTCCAGTAAACAGTTCTAAGCAAACTGTCTAATTGTGGTAAAACTGTTAAAATACACAATGAGAGTTCCCAGAAATGATTAAGAACGTTTAATAAACACCTCAAGTACACGTAAATAGATTCTTAATACCTTTCCTGTCGAATTCAATCACGGAGGTTTCCAGTGGAAAGCTGTGAAATGACGAAAATACTGGTAATGTTTACAAGTCCGGGTACTTCGGGTGGCCTTTTCACGGGACTGTGCTTTCAAATATTAAGAGTTAATGTTTACAGAGCTCAGAATTGGTGTCTAAAGCCTTTGAATCACGAGAATAGTTTTTGTGTTTACAATTT